>NC_084749.1:23989698-24124698 GCF_033978785.1 Entelurus aequoreus
GTACTAGACTTTATTTATATGTTCAAACAACAAAAAGCCTTCACGTCAGCTTTTTATAGGTGACAAGGCTTTTTTTGTCGTTATTGTGCCTTTTTTTGTTCATTAAAATTGTATAGCTGTTGTTTAGTTTTATTGTTTAATTTTATTTTTTTAATGTGCACAAACCAATAAAAGAACGTGACTCCAGGGCCACACTTCTACTGCAATGGAACAATGTGAAGTTTTATATTAGTTCGAATATTTAGTAGAATAAGGTATATATTTGAGTTGTTATAAGTCCATTGTTAATTATTTAAAACTGTACAGTACATATACTATTTTACAATAACAACCATATGCTTCAATAATTTTGGGGTTTAAAATGTGGAATTTATGTTGAATTTCTAACCACTTGCATGTTTGTACTGGCCATGCACGTTAAGGAATCATTTCAAATCTTAATTTTTGTAATAAAGAAAAGCTTATTACAGTCATAAAAATATAATCTTTCTTTTTTGATGAAATACAAATAATAGGAAATACTATACTGTTAGCTTGCAGTCTTATGAGGTACATTAGTATTGATTATATACTATAGGGATATTGACTCCTGTGCCTGTTTTTTCGGCTGTGCAGTGCAGTAGTGAGAGCTGGTTGAGTCATGTTTAGAGTCATGTTTAAAGGTGATGTCCCTGTAGGCCTGGGCGCTGTTTAAAGGCAAATATCATGAGGGAATCGATAAGCCAGACCCGCCGACTTGGAAGACACGTCTACGCTGCGCGCTCAACAAGAGCAATGACTTTGAGGAGCTTGTGGAGCGCAGCCAGCTGGACATCTCAGACCCCTACAAAGTATACCACATCATCCCAGAAGGGGCCAAGAAAAGTAAGTCCCACTTGTTAAATAATGTTATATTTTCTATTTCCTTATAATTGGCATTATTTAGTAATTATGTGTATCTACTGTATATTATTTAGCATGTAAGTCAGGAATGTTCATAGTGTGCAATTGTATTTATTGCCCTCGCGGCAATAAAATATTATTAGTGAGATATATTGTCGAATATAGCACTAATTCGCTTTGTCCACATAACTTAGCATATATTGACCTACATAAGAGTGATTTTAGTCTTTTTTTTATCAAAGTGCCACCCCCCCCCATTAATTTTTTTCTGGACAAATCTGATGTAGGCGTATGATGAAGGTTGCTTGAAAAAAACCATCACTCTGTGTAACTTTTAGGGACCAGAGAAGAGGATGGTCCTCTGAGTCCGATGAGGTATCCTTTGCACCCTGCTTACCCTCCCCTGCAGACTCAGGTAAATCTCTTGCTCTTGATAAGAAAGCACATACTGTCTTATTAATTAATGCTTGATCTATGGAACACCAAAGGTCTCAGATTAGGCTGCATTTGTCACCGGTCCTCATTGCTTTTGAAATATTTTGTTACATCCCCCAAGGAGGGAGAAAACCACCTTCCCCCCCAACACTCTCCGCTGCAACTATAGATGGTATATTTTGTTTCTAAAATTATTTTAACTTCACCTATGCATAACATTGTATCCTTAATAACATTAAAGGAAAGAAAACAACATTGTTTTTTAGTCTGTAACAGGAAAGGTTAAAGTGCATCAATTAGCCTGGCATTCAAAACAAAACTAAATCCGTATTTAAACTATAACAATTTTTGGACTGATTTGATACTGAAAAAATAAAATAAACCATATAATAATAATACACTTAGATTAACTCAGGAGCACAATATATAAAACACTAACCTACAAAACAAAAATAATTTCAACAATATTTTTTTTAAATGAAAATGCAGAAGCCAGGATTTATAGTCACAATGAGCACATTTTGTAGTGCACAGCTTTTCAAAGTGGGTTTTAAAATATGATACTGACAAGGTATTTTCCTCGGGGTCAGAAGCTCCTGCCTCACTATTTGAGAAGAACTGTTTTACCTGTACATTTTTTCACATCTGTATAATCTCTGAGGTCCTTAACATGTTTACTAGACCATGCAACCAAATCAATATAACACCAAGCACAGAAATGACAAATAATTATCCAGGCTAATCTGGATAAACATAAGTATTGTGACGCACATGATATTCAATTAATAAATCAATTAACGATATATCAAGATACAGGTGATGGAATTCCTGCTGGGCATAGCTGCCTGACGCACCTCCTCCAGTGCCTTTTGACAGGTGTGCTGTGACACCTCACCGAACACCTCTGTGGGCATAAACGGGTCATCAGCTGGGGACCACCATTCATCAACGTTTCGCTCCTTTAACCCCAGAACGTCTCATGGTGGCGGAGCGATGGCAGGGATGTCTCCCTGCCACCCCCTGCTGATGTCCTAGGTGTTTGCCCCCCAACTCTTATGCTTCCTCCTTAGCCACAGCCAGAAGCTGCCTTTGTCCGCCTCCTCGGCCAGCTCTTTCATGGCTTTCCGATGCCCCGCTCCTGTGCATCCAATGTCTCGGAGTAGGCGGGCAGTTGAGGAACCCACGAAGCCCCTACACCCCACTTCCACAGGGCAGATGACGGCTTTCCAGCCAGCCTCCCTGCACTCTGCTGCCAGGTCAGAGTACTTGGCTCGCTTCCGCTCATAAGCAGCCTCCAACCCCCCCTCCCATGGGACAGTGAGCTCGACCATAAGAACCGTCCTGCAAGCCTCTGACCAGAAGACCAGGTCTGGCCGTAGCAATGTTTCGACGATCTCCCTGGGGAACTGGAGCTGCTTCCCCAGGTCGACCCTCATGCTCTACTCATTTCCTGGTGAGAGGAGTCTCGCTGTAGCTCTCTGGTGGGGGTGTTTGGCACCATCCCCAGCCCTCGCGAATTGGATGAGATGTCTGGCTGGAGCGGAAGGTCTGCTATTTGCCTCCTTTCTGCAGGTCTCTGACACCTCTGCCAACTTTTTCAAGACTTGGTCGTGTCGCCATCTGTAGCGGCCTTGCGACAACGCTGCCGAGCAGCCCGACAGGATGTGCTGGAGGCTTGCGTTGATGGTGTTGCAGAGGGGACAGGTCTCCTCGGCACCAAACCATTGGTGGAGGTTTCGGGGACAAGGCAAGGTGTCGTACGTTGCTCTGATCAGGAAGCTGAGCCTGGCTTGGGGGATCTTCCACAGGTCAGACCATGACACCGTCCTGTCTGTGAGACCTTCCCACAATGTCCAACGACCTTGCTGGCCCTTGGACACTGCTTTGATGTTTAGGCGTTCCTGCTCATTTCTTGCAACTTCTGCCACCACCATGGCTCTCCGGTCTTCTTTGGAAGCCTTTGACCAGAACAAGGGAGCCTCGCCCCTCCCAAGGTCTGCTCGACCTTCCTGAACTCTGCCGACCACTTCACGGTGCTTCAGCCTGCAGATCGCCGTGTCGACCTCTTCTTGGGCTTTCCACTTTCTTCCTGTTCTTATCTGGGTGCCCGCTGCTCTCACCAGCTGGTCAGTGGATTCCCTCAGCTCCAGCACCAGCCGAGCCTTCTCTTGCTTGTATCCCAGGCTGATGGATCGCAGTGGTAGTTGAAGAGCGTTCCTACCAAAGAGGCCTACGTCTGAGAGGCACCTTGGTAGTCCCAGCCACTTTCTGATGAACGAGTTTGCCACCCCGTCCATCTTGCTTACCACTGAGGAGGGGATTTCGCTCATTTTCAGTGGCCACATCACCCTTTGGTACAGTATGAACTGGTAGCACCATACTTTGTACTTCCCAGGGAGTTGGCTTTGATTGATCTTGGCCAGGCCATCTGCGAGCTGCTTCCTCACCGTTTCCCCCATCTGCCTGTCAGAGAGCTCTGCTGTGTAGGTGCGACCCAGGCTACGAACAGGTTGATCTGCCAGCAATGGAATGTTCTCACCGCCTGCGACAAAGATGGTGTTGTCACTTCTGACTCCTTTCCTGATAGACAGACTGCGTGATTTGGGGGGTTTGATCTTCATCCTCGCCCAGCCCACAAGCTCGTTGATCCTCTTCAGCAGTCTTGTTGTACATGCTGCTGTCTGAAGTATGGTGGTGATATCATCCTTGTAGCCTCTCACTGCTGGTAGCCTCTGTCCTGAAGGCAGTTTCACTCCTCCGACCATCTTCCTAGCCCCTATGAGGATGATCTCGAAGGCTGCAACGAACAGGATGGGAGAGATTGAACATCCCATGGCGATGCCTACTTCCAGCTGTTGCCAGCCTGTTGTGAAGTCCTGATGAGTGCAGCACATCTGGAGGTCTCCAAAGTACTTGGCAACCAGGGCTCTGATGCAGACTGGTACGTGGAAGAAGTCCAGGGCGAACTCGATGAGTTGGTGGGGCACAGACCCGTATGCGTTGGCAAGGTCCAGCCACACGACATGCAGGTCACCTCTCTCTCTCTTCGCCCTTTGGATCTGCTCCCATATTACTGCTGAGTGTTCCACAAAGCCTGGGAAGCCTGGCACGCCTGCCTTCTGGCAGCTGGTGTCAATGTACCCGTTGCTTGTGAGGTAGCTGGTCAACCTTTTGGCCAGGATGGAGAAGAACATCTTCCCTTCGACATTTAGGAGGGCGATGCTCCTGAACTGGCTGATTGTACTGGAGTTCTGCTCCTTTGGGATGAAAACTGTGACCGCTCTTTGCCACGCTGAAGGGATGACTTGTTTTTTCCAGGCCACTCTCAGCAGGTTCCAGAGATGTCTCAGGACCCCTGGGCAGTACTTATACAGCTTGTATGGTATCCCATTGGGGCCTGGGGCTGAGGCAGCTCTTGCTTTTCGTACGACCTCTGCCACCTCGCTGAGTTTGGGGAGAACAGCATTAAAGAGGAAGGCTGGGGGAGTTGGGCGAGGAACAAAACCAGGGGATCCCAGCGGAGTTGACTTTGCTGGGTCACTGTACTGTTCCTTGATGTGATTCTCCAGCTCAGATTTGGTAATATCCAGCTTTCCGCTTCTCTTGTCCTCTAGCAGCTGTCTCGCATGCTTGAAGGGATTTTTGAAAAAGTTACTTCTCTCTTTCTCCTTCCACCTTCTGCGTTTGCGAATGAGCTCAGCCCTCCGTAGGCCGGCGAGATCTTTTCTCACCTCATCCCACAGTGGCTTCAGACCCTCCTTCTCCTCCTTGCTTGCCTTCCTCCACTGTTTCCAGAGTTGACGCCGCCTCTTCACCAACTGCTCGATTTCTCTCTCTCTTCTTCCTTTCTGCATTAGGCCAGATTTCCGCTTTTCAGCGGCTACTCCAAATCTGCCTCTGCATTCGTCGTACAGGATGTCTCCAATGCGATTCAGCTTGGTTTCCACCTGGCCACGCAGTGAGTGCTCCAGGATAAGGCTGAGGTCTTTGTCCAGCTTCTGCCAGACCGCAACTTCGTTTGCTTTAGGCCATTTCACCAGCTGCCTCCTTCCAGGTTCTTTCCTCTCTGCTCTCTGGCTTTGCTCCTGGTTGTTGGGGTTGCTCTGTGTTCTGTGTGCGTCTTCGTCAGTGCCACTCTCAGAGGCATTGGCGTCCACCAAGGGCCCTACTGTGTCCTCCACCTGCCTTTCATCAGCAACGGTGGATCCCTCAGCACTGTGGTTTGCCACCTGGCTTTGGGTTCCTCTTGTCTGACCTGCGGTTGCAGTGCAATGTTGCTGATGGCCTCTCTCTTTGCACTTTTTCCTTCCCTGGTGGATACGCAAACCTCTGAAGGTGGTCACCTTCTCCCACCCATACCTGCATCTTTCATGATCCTAGACTCTTTGTTGTTGTCCGTTCCAGTCGTTACCAAGAAATCCGTCTGATTTGGCCCTTCTTCCACCCCGCCTCTCGGAGGGCCATTGGGTTGTTTTTCTTTATTCGTCTTCGTAGTAAGTTTAGGGTGTCCCTTTTACAGGACTAGTGGGTGAGATAACTAGCCTTTCACTCCCGGTGCAGACTTTCCTGCAGTCATCCAGTCTTTCCTGGTTGTCTGCCAGACTTCCCTGGATGCCAACTGCCCTTTCACAGTAGTCCCTGGATGCTTCCAGATTGAACATATCAAGATACAGGTGATGGAATTCCTGCTGGGCATTGCTGCCTGACGCACCTCCTCCAGTGCCTTTTGACAGGTGTGCTGTGACACCTCACCGAACACCTCTGTGGGCATAAATGGGTCATCAGCTGGGGACCACCATTCATCAACGTTTCGCTCCTTTAACTCCAGAACGTCTCATGGTGGCGGAGCGATGGCAGGGATGTCTCCCTGCCACCCCCTGCTGATGTCCTAGGTGTTTGCCCCCCAACTCTTATGCTTCCTCCTTAGCCACAGCCAGAAGCTGCCTTTGTCCGCCTCCTCGGCCAGCTCTTTCATGGCTTTCCGATGCCCCGCTCCTGTGCATCCAATGTCTCGGAGTAGGCGGGCAGTTGAGGAACCCACGAAGCCCCTACACCCCACTTCCACAGGGCAGATGCAGATACAGGAATTATAAGACATTTTGGGACAGATCTACACGTCACGCTTGGTGGAAAAGCCTTCTATTGTGTTCCAGTTATGGCTACACGTCTCTGCAAAAAAATGTGGATCATGATTTTATTGCTAAGAATTGAGATCATGATGGGTTGTACGGTATACCGGTACTAGTATAGTATCGCGGTACTAATGAATCAAAAACGGTACACTCTGTTTGAAAAGTACCGGTTCCCGGGCATGACGCCGCGTCGTCACGCCGTGACATTGCTGGTTTTACGAGCAGACGAGTATGTTTTGCAGCACACAATCACGGAGTACTTATAAGCAGACACAGTGTGTAGACAGAAAAGGGAGAACGGATGCATTTTGACCTAAAAACTAAAGATAAAGGTGAAGTTATAACACTGAAACGCCCTCAGGAAGAGGTGGTTTCAGATATGGCTAGCTAGCTAGCAGCGTACATCCATCTAAATCACTAATCCTCGCCTCCATGGCGATGAATATAGTGAGTTTCTTACAAGTATCATCCCTGCAGGACGAGGAATAGCTAAACATGCTTCACTACACACCGTAGGAGGATACAATAGCTCACCGGCGTCACCGCTAACAAAAGCTAGCGCACCTGAATATAATCAAATGCCATGGGTGAATCTACACCTAACATCCACTGTAATTATAATAAGTACAATAGCGTATATAGTCGATACTACTATGAT
This sequence comes from Entelurus aequoreus, assembly GCF_033978785.1. Classification (NCBI taxonomy): domain Eukaryota; kingdom Metazoa; phylum Chordata; class Actinopteri; order Syngnathiformes; family Syngnathidae; genus Entelurus; species Entelurus aequoreus. The sequence goes on from NC_084749.1 coordinate 23,996,806, forward strand.
TAGATCTATATTTTTTATCGTCACAAAATCTTTCTTCCTTTAAAAAAAATGCATATTATGTTTATAAACTCAAGAAATACGTCCCTGGACAGATGAGGACTTTGAATATGACCAATGTATGATCCTGTAACTACTTGGTATTGGATCGATACCTACATTTGTGGTATAATCCAAAACTAATGTAAAGTATTCAATTAACAGAAGAATAAGTGATTATTATATTTTAACCGAAGTGTAGATAGAACATGTTAAAACAGAAAATAACCAGATATTAACAGTAAATGAACAAGTAGATTAGTAATTAATTTTTCCAGCTTGTCCCTCATAATTTTGACAAAATAATAGAATGAGAAATTACACAATATGCATGCGTCAGCAGACTAATTAGGAGTCTTTGTTTGTTTATTTACTACTAAAAGACAAGTTGTCTTGTATGTTCACTATTTTATTTATGGACAAAATTGTTCTTCGTTTTGTGTTTCGTGAGATTTTTTGTTAAAATAAAGCCAATAATGCAATTTTTTTGTGGTCCCCCTTATTTAGAAAAGTATCAAAGTATCGGAATACATTTTGGTATCGGTACCGCTGCGGTAATGTGATGGTACCTCTGGAATGATCTATTGGCAAGAAAATGCATATTGCAAAATTTTTTTCTTATAGGAAAAATATGTCTCCTAAATGGAAAAAAACCATCTACAGATACCAAAACTAATCAATTTAATAAGTTTTAATCAGCCTCTTAAGTCATCCAGCAGCTATAAAATTATAAAATGTCATTGCTGAATAGACAGTATGGCTGATATTTTTATTTCTGACAATCCAAATATGTTGACACGTACACAGACGGAATATTCTTTCAGTAGTTTGATTTTGCAGCCCCATTGCCTTCATTCTCGCCGCATTTGTGCGTAACTGTGCCAGTTTGCACGAACATTCCAGACATGCTCAGTATAGGCGCAAAACAGCGGCTGCAGAACAGTTGTGTAGACGAACTTGAGAACCCTGGCTTCAAGCCCTTTAAACACCTGGTAGTTGAAGTTCGAACAGTAATCATAAACTATTGCTGTCTTCTGACCTCACAAATGCCGATAACATTTGTAAAAAGTCTAAGCAGAAGAGTTTATGCACACACGGGACCAACTCTGTATTTTCTTCTGTTTTGTATTTCCTGTAGTACGTGTATATTTACAAAAATATACACAATGTATTCATTATGAGGTGATAAACTGCTTGTGTCTTGCTCTAAAGATGCCACAATACATCCCTTCTCCTGAATATGGCTGGAGAGACTTGAATCAGGAGCAAGCCTCCTTACCAGAGCTCCCCTTCACTCAGTGCCCTTGTCCTCCCAGAAGCTTGACATTGCCGGGCCCTCCCATGGATAACGGTACAGTACCAACTATTAAAAAACAAGCATCACCCTGACACTGAAAACACTTTGCCTGATCACTTTTCTAACCACAAATGTGCAGGATACCAGTTTAGAGCTTCAATTTATTCCTATGCTCCTGCTGATGCACAGCCCTCTCCATTTAGCCTGGACGCCAGCATCAGGTCAGCAGAGGTACTATCAGGTAAACCTTCACTATTATTATAAAAATAGTTAATGACGGAAAGGCATAAAATGTGTTAAGGTCAGTAGTTATTAGGACAGAAAGCTAAGGTCTGGAGACAAAAATGGATTGGCATACATTATTGTGTTGGATTATATTCAAAGGACACCCTGGACCAGGGGTGCCCACACTTTTTCAGCAGGTGAGCTACTTTTCAAATGACCAAGTCGAGGTGATCTACCTAATCTTCATACAGATATATGTATATCTCATACATATACTGTATGTATAAATACAGTACTGGCCAAAAGTTTGGACTCACCTTCTCAGTCAATGTTTTTTCTTTATTTTCATGACTATTTCAGCCCTTTGAGACACTTGTGATTTAGGGCTATATAAATAAACATTGATTGATTGATTGATTGACTATTTGCATTGTAGATTGTCACTGAAGGCATCAAAACTATAAATGAACACATGTGGAGTTATGTACTTAACAAAAAAAGGTGAAATAAATGAAAACATGTTTTATATTCTAGTTTTCTTCAAAATAGCCACCCTTTGCTCTGATTACTGCTTTGCACACTCTTGGCATTCTCTCGATGAGCTTCAAGAGGTAGTCACCTGAAATGGTTTTCACTTCACAGGTGTGCCTTATCAGGGTTGATTAGTGGAATTTCTTGCTTTATCAATGGGGTTGGGACCATCAGTTGTGTTGTGAATGAGAAAGTGAGTCCAAACTTTTGGCCTGTACTGTATACAGGGTTCGCACGGGTGCTTAAAAACCTTGAAAGTGCTTAGATTTTCATGTTGTGTTTTCAAGGTTTGAAAAATGCTTGAATTTTTGGTGAAGTGCTTGTAAATGCTTGGAAATGTTCATATTTCTCAGCAGTCTGACTCAATAGGCTAATTATAAAATGGAAAAAAATAAAATAAGTTTCCTTAAAAATGAAAGCTACACGCTTGATCTGTTGGCTTTGCACGAGCCCTTACATTAGGTTGTTGTCATGCCAGAGCCGTTCTGTGTCGCCCCCAAGAGGACAGTGGTGTATCGGTCCATCGAGAGTTTGTCGTTTTAATGAACATTGGATGGAAAATGACAAATGCAAACTTTGGATAAAACGTGGACCAAATCCACGTGTAGCCTGCTGCAAAGTATGCAAAAAGGAAATTCATTTGCACTTTTTGGACTTGTTTGCACTCTGAAGGTCATAGGTAATTTGTAAACTTTTGCACAACAAGGAGCTGAGTTAATGTGAATGATTTTGAGTTTTTATACAACATGGTTCGATGTATTTTTTGCTCCGTTATTTTGGTTGTCTACTTAACTTGTCTGACTACCTCAGTTAAAGCAAATAAGTTACATTTTGTCGTTTTGGTTAATTGCATTATAATGGTTACATTATTGGACTTTTTTGTACTGTGAAGGTCATGTAATGTATAATTTGTAACCCTTTTTACAACTTAGAGCAGAGTTAATATGGATGATTTTGTAGTTTTTACACAACATGGTTGTATGCATTTCTTGCTCTATTGTTTTTGTTGTCTACTTAACTTGTCTGGCTACCTCAATGAAAGCAAAAAAAGTAAAATTTTGTCTTTTTGTTAATTTTTTATCATAGCCACAGTTATAAGGCTAGATATGCTTAATGAAAGGTGACTGAGGTGTTGTGAAACAAACAAAATATTTTCCTTTAATTTATTATCCTTATATTAATGTGGAACAGTTTTGTTAATAAATGAGTGAAATTGACATTTTGAGGTTGCGTGAATTTATATCACATTATGCAGTTTACAAGCACAAATACGGTGTGAATCAATACGTGCTGTTCGATGTCATTGAGTGCTGTAAGTAAGAAAAAGAACAAGAAATTTGAAAAACAACACAAATGGAGACACGTTTGCAAACACCAATCACATTGAATAGTCTACAGAAACACTGCTTCATTTTCTATGCAACGTTAGGCTTAGGTTTTAGCGGATTTTCCGTATTTTTCCTACAGACAGCATTTGGTAACCTCAAACAACAAGGCTATGGATTGAGTCAGGCCTGGCCCTAACCAATCTGGCGCCCTAGGCAAGATTTTAGGTGGCGCCCCCCCACATCGGCAGGGAAGTGTATATACTCACAAGAAACCGAATAGCTTTGTCTTTGACCTTTTTTTTTACTTAAAGAAAGCAAATTAACATATTATATGAGAATGTTATGTTATGATTATCACAGCAGTGCTCAAATTACAAAACCGCATTACCTCTCATGTGATATTGCTTAATTAACATTAATGATGTTCACTTTAACAACTAGGCTTACAACTATACCTAATATATAAAGGGGTGGAAAAGTGACTATTATCTGCAGGGCAAACATTAGCTAACCAGAAGGCAGTAACAATGTAAACAAAAAACACCTGCTTAAAAGATCTAATACAAATGTCCCTGAGGAATGTAAGGTGGGAGTACTGTAATTACCTAACGTTACACTATAATTTTCCATAACAATTTAGCCCCCTCCACAATATTAACCCGACGTTAAAACAGAACTAGCTATTTATTGATTAGCATATGCCGAATCATGTAACATTAGCTTAATGCTAAAAAGCCAGGTTACTATCCCATTCTGTAACAGACAAATGATTTCATGTAGGCTAACGTTACCTACCTGCTACCTCTGTCTTTTTCTCGTTTCGCCTCCTCTTCTTTTCTCTTTTTTCTTCCCTGGGCACCTGACAGTTTTGGCCGTTTTGCATCCTGTGTTGATTTTTTTAAGTGGTGACGTCCAAAAAGAGTCATGATACGGGAAGGGAGGGGGCGCACCGTGTGGGGGGGGTAATGTTGTAACAAATAATATTTCTATTAAATAAGCTTTACTTTGCATTTTAATTAACGTGGGATTATTTTTTGTATTTAGAAATAATAGTACGAACTTATTTATTTATTTTTTTTCTTTCTCCAACATTTGTGGCACTGGCGTGGCGCCCCCTGATGGACGGCGTCCTTAGCATTTGCCTATACGGCCTATGCCACGGGCCGGCCCTGGATTGAGTCACACTGGTTTTCTCCTTTTGAAGGAAACTGGAAAATTTATCTTGAAAGTTCTTAAAAAGTGCTTGAATTTGGCCATGGAAAAGGTGTACGAACCCTGTGTGTGTGTGTGTGTATATATATATATATATATATATATATATATATATATATATATATATATATATATATATATATATATATATATATATATATATATATATATATATATATATATATATATATATATATATATATATATATATATATATATATATATATATATATATTTAATTATGAAACAAACATTTTTTGTCAACATGTTAAAGGTGTTTCATAAAAATACAAGCTTGTTTGACACATATAGACTATATAAGTTGGTGTATTACCCGATTCTGATGATTTGCGTTGTTTGGAATCAGACAGGATTCAAAGTAATGCTTCCACATTTTCTAATTTACACTGCGCAGGAGAAAAAAAGTCCTCCTTCCTGTCCAATACCACATGAAAGTGGTTGGTTTTTGGCATCATATTTGTCCAGCTTCCATACTCATATCCTTTACAAGAAATACATTGACGGCAAACTCAGTTGCTTGCTAGCTTGTGTGCGCTGTGTTTCTGAGACTCTTAGTTTGTTAGGGTAGGCAGGATGGAGCAGCACCTTTATTGTGAAGACAGGAACTGTGTGGTCGGTCTTCAGGCTTTTAACAGCAAGTACGCCGCGAGCGTTTGTCGAAATAAAAAGTGTTTCTCGCCTTCCTGCTGATCGTTTTTTCTTCAAACTGAGCTCGCAGCAGCCAGCATCATCTCACGAGATCCTTGGGTGCCGTGAATGTCAATCAAGTGACGTCAGAGTGAAGATTGATGATCTGTAATTTTTTGGTGTATTTTTTTTAATGCCTGGCTGACGATCGACTGGTAGCTTGCGATCAACCTAATGGGCAACCCTGCCCTGCACTATTTTCAGAACAGAAACCAGAATTATTGAAACTGTGCTAAAAATGTCTGAAGAACAAACATTTGCTAACATCTTTATCATCATGTTCTCCTTCCAGATGCACGCCTATATATTGCTGTATATTTTCGGGACACTTTGGTGAGGGAAGTTACCACCTCCAGCCCAGAGGGGTGTCACATCACCCCAGGATTCCCAGAGGATAAACACTATGTGTTTCCTGGAGGCCATGATGTGGTGCCTTTGCCAATGGACACCCTCTCAGCTCAGAAGAGAGCCGAGGAGCGTCCCCCAAGTCCATTGTCCTCCTTTGAGAAAGGGGTGTTATGTTGGATGGCCCCAGATGGACTATATGCTCGACGGCTGTGTGAGGGTAGAGTGTACTGGCAGGGAGGGCTGATGCCCTATGGAGATAAGCCTAAAAAGCTTGAGCGAGACGTCAACTGTAAACTCCTTCACACACAGGATTACCTCACAGGTGAGACTTGACAAGGATGGTTGTCCTTCCAATTTGGCCACTGCTGATAAACAGGTTAACGAAACAATGAAACGAGAAAAATCAATCAAAACTGGACTGAACCAAAAACTTGATGCAAATGAATCTTTGAAAACTGCTGGACCATGGGGCGAGCAATTTTCATAGCATCACAGACACCTCATTAAGACTCCTATTTACTTTGATCCTAGATCATCCATGTAGTTAATATAGTCCAGGGTTTATTCAAATGTTTTTAAATAAAAATGAACACTAAATTAGAGCGATTCTGCCATTATCAATACAATGGAAGATTTCACCCATGATACACTAGTGTGTATTTAAACTGTAATCAGATTTCTTAGTATTGAATTGTGGTTGGATAGAAAGGCGTACCGGTTTCCCACATGATACACAGGGGCAGGAAGTGTGCCTTAAATTATGTGTTCAGTCTGTAAACAAATACAGAGCACACCCACCATTGGTCATGGCCAGCAATAGTGCTAAGGAGAAGCCAGAGCCTGGAGACCCTCTTTATTCGGTAAAACACCTGTTGGGTCACACTGAGCCTTCCCATTGAAATACGTAAACAAAGACAAGTGGATAAGACAAAACTTAGAGATGTGGAATGAGGCTACAAACTATTCATGATGTGCTTCAAGCAATAAAATTTACTTACCGGTAACTAAAAGTAAAATAATAATTCACACCGTAAACCAGGAGGTCCCAAGTGTAGCCTGGGGGCCATTTTTGGCCAGCACATTTTTTTTTATTGGCTCTCAGCTTATACTAAAAACAACATGATGATTAGTTAGTTTAATCATGAGCATTAATGAGGTATATTATTAAATACTACACACATTTTCTTTGTCACAAATCTATGTCAATTGGACATTGGATTTATTACACGTAGCACACGTTTTTTTATTGCACAACAAATGTGTATATATGTACTTGAGGTTTGTGCAGTAGCTAAAAAAATGTATTGGGTCATATGACCGTGTAATTACTAAATAAATACACGTTATTTTTGCAAAAAAAAATCTGCCAATGATACAAGTCAAAAAAGATTTCTTGAGATAAGACATTACATTTAAGCTTTAAAAACATAAAAGTGATCTTAAAATTAGCAATAAAACGTATTATTAGCTATACTTACCAGTATTGCTGGGTTGCAAAGTACGTCACATCCATTTTGCTTCTTAATTCACATGATGGTCAACCAGCCTGAGCATAGCATTGAGTGTGGAGTTGAGCAGAAAATGCCGTACTGCTGTTCTGTTCCTAAATGTTCCAGTTGTTCAAACAGAGTGATAGGACAAAGCTTTTATAGAGTGCTGAAAAAAGTGGTTCATGAAGGTAATAAAGTCAGGGAAAAAATGAAAGTGCGTAGAAGGAAATGGCTCTTAAAAATATCACTTTCATCATCTTGTGGAATACAATCGGTCCGTGCTTGTGTCTGCAGCGATCATTTCGTAAAATGTTTATTTGAACATTTGATTTGTTTGAGAAACTTTCCGTGATGCAATCGAGTTTATTCTCTACTTAATTACTAGTGTTTGAGAGCAGAACTAAACGTAAAAAAAGGACAATAAATCGCATTAGTTAGTGTTATTTTGTGGTTGCTCTGCCTAAATATAACTACGAAGACATGGTTGTGCAGATACATTAATGTCATGTTAAGTCCGAGTGATAAATATTGTGATTGTTGGTCCAATCCTGAGGGAACTCTCCTGAAGGAATCAATAAAGTACTATCTATCTATCTAATCCACCGTATTTTCATTGTCGATTTTCATAACAAAAACTAAATGCTTAGTTGTTGTTGTACAGGAATGTTTTTTGACACGGATGACCACATTATAGCGTCTTTGGTGCTATTCGTGAGCATCAAGAAAGTATACTTAGTAGTATTAATAAAGTAGGTGAATACATTTCTTGTAGGCTCAACAGCATATTGAAACTTAATATCGCTAGCAAACATTGCTGAATAACAGCGACATCTGTAGCTAAATAATGAGACACAATATGAACTTCACACATTAAAACAACTGCAGACATGTACTGTAGATCAGTGGTCCCCAACCACCGGACAATTTAGTACCGGGCCGCACAAGAAATAAAATTAAAAAAAAAAAAAAAAATATATATATATATATATATATATATATATATATATATATATATATATATATATATATATATATTTTTTTAAAAATTAAATCAACATAAAGTTAAAGTTAAAAGTTAAAGTACCAATGATTGTCACACACACACTAGGTGTGGTGAAATTTGTCCTCTGCATTTGACCCATCCCCTTGTTCACCCCCTGCGAGGTGAGGGGAGCAGTGGGCAGCAGCGGTGCCGCGCCCGGGAATCATTTTGGTGATTTAACCCCCAATTCCAACCCTTGATGCTGAGTGCCAAGCAGGGAGGTAATGGGTCCCATTTTTTTATAGTCTTTGGTATGACTCGGCCGGGGTTTGAACTCACAACCTACCGATCTCAGGGCGGACACTCTAACCACTTGGCCACTGAGTAAAAACACAATATATACATTATATATCAATATAGATCAATACAGTCTGCAGGGATACAGTCTGTAAGCACACATGATTGTATTTCTTTATAAAAAAAATAAAAAAAATATCCCCCCCCGGTCCGTGGGACAAATTTTCAAGCGTTGACCGGTCGGCAGCTACAAAAAGGTTGGGGACCACTGCTGTAGATGACAATATTTGTAGAAGGAAATCAACTGCAAACAAACTTATCCTTTTTCTCATTAGCGTCACGATCACTTATTGTATGGACCCCTCCAGATGTAAAAACACGATGTGCCTTTTTCTTTAAAATTCATGTGAATGTCAAAGGAAGGGATGTCGTAACAAGCTGTAACGTCTTGGTTATGATGAATGGTTTAAATCTTTCAAAAAAAAAAGTCTTAAGAGTGTATAAATCCACTTTATCCCATTTTAAATATTTTATTATGATCGCTTATATATTTGCCTTTAATCCTTTCAAAACATGTTCAAATTTGTGCGGATGCAGGTAAATAAAGAGTAACCTAATGGGACTCTAGACCATTGGCTAAAATCTAGAAGTGCCGCTAGGTCACGTGATTGCAACCCAGCAATAGTGAAGTTTTGTGCCTTAATGCTCAAAAGTAGTATGTTTTTCCTCTAAAGATCTATTGCCTAAAAACAAGTTTTATGTTTCGCTGAAATATTCCAATTCAGGGTATTGTGACGTGTATTAAGTTTGATTATATATTTGACTAGAAATGTTAAATATATTTGGTAAGATTGTGAGTTTTTACAGTGTACTTTCTGTGACTCAGTGGGACTCTTTATCGTCTTTCACTTTCTGTGAAATTGCCATCTAAAACTAATTTTCATCGTAATACGATGTCACATGATCATAACCTGAGGCACAGCTAGTATTAACAGCTGTGGCAGACACTTTCCAAGCTGTGTTTTATGGTGCGTCAGTCATTTGATTCCTACACACAGTCTTAAGTGCCCCCACCCACATGCTGTGACAGCCCAACCGTGTAGACCTCGGTCTAACTGAGTCGTCACCAGGACTTTCCATTCGAGTCACCCAAAAAGGTCACTCCTTAAACAAACCTTTACACGTTACAGCGGGTTTTTTTAAAATTTTTTTTTTTACTTAAAGATAATAACTGTGTGTTTCTTTTCTGACTATCAGAGATCCATGGTTACGGGCACCACAGCCGACAACTGCCTCGCTTCCAGGTTCTGCTGAGTTTTGGAGATGAGTGTTGTGATCCCCAGAGACAACGAGCAGCGCTCACTGTTGAGGTGACTCACAGACAATTCATTGTTAATTCTACATTTATCAATTTGTATTCAGGTTTAACAGATTATATTAGATTATAAAATAACAGTGTTTTGGCCTGCTCAATCATTAACAAATATTTATTAATGTTATCTGATGAATATACTGTAATGCAGATTTGTAAGAACAGATAGAAATAAATACTTCCGCTAGTACATTGCCAATGTTGTTGTGCACTGATAAGACCCAATGACAGGTTAACATCAATTGGGAACAACAAAAGGTAAACATGGGAAGAAAAACTAAAGAAAAAATACAAGGGTAAGGACAAATAAGTGGACTGTAGATAAAGACTAAATAAATTAAGTATTGAAAATCAGGTAATCAGAAAATAATCCCCACTGAAACTGGGGACAAAACTACTTACTAAACACGGCAAAAAGAACAATTGAACACTGTAGAGGGCGACCTCCTTGTGGTTTGCTGTCTGCCTCTAATAGGGAGCTTCCGCTAATTGGCCTGATCAGACACTCCCAGGTGTGGTCAGCTCTCTGCAAAGACACTAAACACACACACAATAAACTACGGCAGTGGTCCCCAACCACCGGGCTGTGGCCCGGTACCGGTCCGTGCACAAAAAATATTTATTTTTTATTTTTATTAAATCAACATAAAACACACAAGATACACTTTCAATTAGTGCACTAACCCAAAAAAACTCCCTCCCCCATTTATACTCATTCACACTCATTCGCACAAAAGGGTTATTTCTTTCTGTTATTAATATTTCTGGTTCCTACATTATATATATCAATATAGATCAATACAGTCTGCAGGGATACAGTCCGTAAGCAGACATGATTGTATTTTTTTATGACAAAAAAAAAAAACACCCCCCCACCCCCCATTCCGCGGGACAAATTTTCAAGCAGTTCAAAAAAGGTTGGGGACCACTGCACTACGGGATGTAACATGCACTAAACAGAACAGCCATTTCAAGTTACCGCTTTTTCGTCTGTTCACTACTTTGAACCTCTACATGCTACTCAGCCACCGTTACTTCAAGTTAGTCTCTCCCATTCCGCTAAGTAGCCAAGATGACAACTATGAGGATGGAGGTGTACACTCACCATTTTGGCTGCATGTTCTGCACATCAATTTGCTGTACTTTTCAGTGTGAACGCGAACCCACTTACAGTTATATTTACACAACCCAAAACCAGTGAAGTTGGCACGTTGTGTAAATCGTAAATAAAAACAAAAATACAATGATTTGCAAATCCTTTTCAACCTATATTCAATCGAATACACTGCAAAGACAAGATATTTAACGTTCGAACTGGTAAACTTTTATTATTTGAAAATATTAGCCTGCAACGTGTTCAAAAAAAGCTGGCACAAGTGGCAAAAAAGACTGAGAAAGTTGAGCAATGCTCATCAAACACTTATTTGGAACATCCCACAGGTGAACAGGCTAATTGGGAACAGGTAGGTGCCATGATTGGATATAAAAGCAGTTTCCATGAAATGCTCAGTCATTCACAAACAAGGATGGGGCGAGGGTCACCACTTTGTCAACAAATGCGTGAGCAAATTGTCCAACAGTCTAAGAAGAACATTTGTCAACGAGCTATTGCAAGGCATTTAGGGATTTCACCATCTACGATCCGTAATATCATCAAAAGGTTCAAAGAATCTGGAGAAATCACTGCACGTAAGCGGCAAGTCTGAAAACCAACATTGAATGCCCGGGACCTTCGATCCCTCAAGCGGTACTGCATCAAAAAGCGACATCAGTGTGTAAAGGATATCACCACATGGGCTCAGGAACACTTCAGAAAACCACTGTCAGTAACTACATTGGCAATTTTGCAACATGTTGCTGCCATCAAATTCCAAGTTAATGATTATTTGCAAAAAAAGTTTCTCAGTTCGAACATTAAATATCTTGTCTTTACAGTCCTTTCAATTGAATATAAGTTGAAAATGATTTGCAAATCATTGTATTCTGTTTTTATTTACGATTTACGCAACGTGCCAACTTCACTGGTTTTGGGTTTTGTACTTAAGTATAGGTACAGAAGCAAGCAGCTGTCGCTGTTACTGAGGGAATTTTGACATTAACACTTTAAAATCATATTTCTAATAGTCCTTTGTGTAATTATCACTGGTTCCTTTTAGATAGGGAATGGAGATATGTTAGTGGATGTAACTTTTCCAATAATCCACCAACTGTGATGCTCCTCTGACAGGTGGAGCCCATGTTTGCCAGGAAGATTTTTTTCTACTCCCAGCAAACCAGCGGACATTTCTACCGCAGCTATGAGCACTCAGGACTTATGGAGCACTTCACCTCCATAGGGCCATCACACAGCATCACAGCCTGCAGGAGTGACCTGAGCACTTAAGTATATGCATCTTCCAACAAAGCGCCTTCACAGAAGAGCAGGCAAAGATTTGTATTCTATGACGATATTCTCAGGACACACTTGTTTTGGGTGGCTTCAACTGTCACTGTGATAAACATTGTAGTGGAAAAATACAGTGAGACCTCACCATGTAAACAACCTTTAGGTCGAGACCAACCTATGCTCTAACAAAATAGATGATAATGGTCACGTGAATTTAGGCCTGGGCCGATAATCAATGAGTGAATTAATCGATGCTACATGAAAATGAACTCAAAAACTTCTGGAAAAAGTTGCTGCCTAACACTACCGAGCATGCGCACTCATGCGCATCAACGCTGTATATATATATATACTATATATATATATATATATATATATATATATATATATATATATATATATATATATATATATATATATATATATATATATATATATATATATATATATATATATATATATACTAATTGACTGAAAGAGCGCGCACTTTGCATACAGTGTCATGTTATCGATGGGAAAATGCATTTTTAGACAATATGATTTGCCTGAGTGGCTAGGAGACACCGAGAGTAACAAGCGGTAGAAAATGGATTAGAAAGGACATGTTTAAAAAAATAATAATAGTAAAAAACATTTTTATTTAACATGGGACTTCTCACAGGCCTGATTTTGGAAGCGGCTGTAGTTTGGGGACCCCTGGTCTATACTGTCTGGTGACAGAATGATTGTCAACAATAAGTATTTTCACATGCTCGTATATGAAAAATAATTAAAACAATTCAAAAGCACTTGTTCCAGGACCAAACATTTTATTAAAATCTGTCCGTTACTTATCCGTCGGACTACGCAACTGGTTGCATTTTTTTTACGAAGCAGCACATTTTTTTCAGAACACCGGCACTGATAAATCACCTGTTCGTTTGTCATTTCTTGCTTTCAAACAGGGTGCAAGAGGTTTGACTCTGTGCTGAGCATGTGTGTTCAATGGCAGAATTAAATGAACCCTCGTTAGTCACCTACAATCTTTTTTCTCTAAATCTCGGCTTTAAAACGAATGAGAAAGATCGGCCCGTAAAGATGGACAAACCAAATCCCCCCACCAGACACAGATTTGTCAACTGGGGAAAATATTTATTGAAGTGCAATTTTTGCGAATAGATTGATTTAATTTTTATTCTTAACTTACTGTATTTCGGATAACCAAAAGTTATTGACCTTCCAAAAACAAAGGTAAAAAACACACTGAAGAGAAATACAAGTTTTTTGAGTTTGAAAATATTACATGCATGATTGTTATATATTATGATTACATTAGTGCTGAAATTGGTCTCAAAATAATACTGAAAATATCGTTTATCGGCAATAATTTGTGGAACAATATATCGTCCAGTAAAATGCGTTATCAGCCCGGCCTATGTTCATGTCATCATATCTTGCAAAATCCGAGGATTCGAGCCTCTAAGTTTTTTCAAACCAAAAACTTGCTAGTATATGTTACCATTTGTTTTTTAATAAAACCTTTATTTACCCAGAAAACTCCCGTTGAAATTAAGAATCTCTTTTGCCAGGGAGTCCTGCCACACACATTCATACACCAGCAAGGTGGGTGAAGTGTCTCGCCCAAGGGAACAACAGCAGTGACTCAGATAGCAGTAGCTGGATTCCAGGAATCCTCACGTTTCTTAACTATCTGAGCTACTTCGCCCCACATTATACCATAATAATGTGGTTTGAAGACGATATATATATTTTTATATGGCTTAACATTTTCACAATTACTAATCATATGTAACAAAATTTCGTTCTTATCTGTGCTGTAAAGTTCAAATTTGAATGACAATAAAAAAGGAAGTCTAAGTCATATTGAATAGAAATTGCACATTGGCTCGAGGAATTAGTCCAAGGTTCATGGCTGTCTTGCTCAGGAGCGCGTGCACATACACAAAAGCAGTCACAGCGACTAAAATAACAATTTGCTGTCATGTTGTTGTTACCATAGAATACATATAACTGTATATATATTCAATGATCATTAACGCTAGTTGAGAAACTTTGCCGAAGTGCTACCATTAGCTGACAACACACAAAGATATGTGGGGCCTGATATAATGCTTTACCCTTTAGGCAGCTGCGTACTGGTAGCAAACCGCTCCTTATTATTTTAGGAATGACACAGATTATTATATTTGGGTTACTTGAATAAGCCATGTGAGGGCATACATTCATTCATGTTATACAAATACACATTGGTACTTCAGTTTTCCTGCAAAGGCTTTGTTGAAAACTGAAAAATGGTAATAGAATACTAATTATTCTAAGTGGAAAGCAATGCAAAAGACATAAATGAACATTTAACATAACTTTTACCTTTTATCGAAGACTCTTCATGGTGAAGATCCAGGTTTGAATCTGCTTTGGAACATTTGTGTGTGACTTGAGTGGGTACTCGCCTGTGTGTTTGTTGTCTATGTGTGCCTGGTGACCAGTCCAGGGTCTCTCACATAGTGATATCATTGCCACAGTCGTGCCATCATAATACTGTTAGGTACTGATTGTTATTTTCTGTTAAATATCTTATCACATGCTTCTGTGAATGTATTACAAACTTCTGCAATCAGCTTTTTTTATTTTGCATAAATCTTGCAAAAAAAGTATAGTAGAGGGCCAACTGTTCTCTGTATGGATCCACATGATTGTGTGTCAAGGCTTTGTGCATACAGTACATTCATGTTTCACATATCATTTGGATATTCTATAGATTGGAAAATATCTATTTGAGTACTATAAACAGTATTTGTATAGATTGGCCACTAAATATGCAATATGTCAGCTCAGCAAGAACTTGAACAATCTGGTTTGAATTTGCTAATAAAGCTGGAAACAAAACAAGTTTTGATGTCTTGTTTAACCAATAATTCAAATGTACTTGCTTGGACAAAACAGCTCAACAATAAAAAAAAAACAACAACAAGATTTTCTAGTGACATAATTGTGTGAATGCCCCAAAACATTCACACATATGCTTTTTTCAACTTATCCTTCTTCTTCTCCGGATTTTGGTGCGCTCTACCTTCCACATTTTTCACCTGATTCAAACCGTTTCAACTTCAAACTGTTCAGCCTATTCGGGAATCGCGGGCTTTCCCTTGACAAATTCTAAAAAATCCCACATTTCCAGGTTTTCCGGGACATTTTTCTCATTCAAAATGAATTGGCCATTTTTCAACCATTTCCACATTTTTCAACCTATTCAAACCATTTCACCTTCAACACATTCCACCATTTTGGAAATCCAAACTGTCATTTTTCCAAGTTCCAAAAAATTCCAGGATTTTCCAGAATTCCTGCTTTTCCAAAGCTCTATTTCCACCTTTTTATCTAGCGACAAGGTCATTATCATTTTTCAACCATGTCAAAACATTCCTCTTAGGACAAAAAACTGAATTGTTTTTTGAGCTGGAAAAAATTCCCGGTTTTCCCAAAATTCCAGGTATTCCGTATTAGTGTGTGTGTGTGTGTGACAATCATTGGTACTTTATATCATTTCTCAATTAAAAATGTTACTACTTCAACATTTCTCGACCGATTCGAAAAATTCCAACACCAAGCATTTCAAGTCATTCAAGTTTTTTAAATTTTTTTCACCATTTTCTAAAAAATTCCTGAAATTCCCAATTTTTTCAGAAATTCACATTGAAATCAATAGGACATCTGATTCAAACCATTCCACCTTCAAAATATTCAGCCTGTTCAGGAATTGTGTGCTCTACTTCAACAATTCCCCCCAAAATTCCCGGATTTCCAAGCATTTTCCCCATTCAAAATGAATTGGCCATTTTTCAAACTTCCACAATTTCCACATTCTTCAACCGGTTCAAACCATTCCATCTTCCACACATTCAACTCATCCTGGACATACAAAATACAAATTTCCAGGAATTCCCCTTTTTTGGTAACCTATTTCCACCCTTCTTAAGTTTGACTACTCCTTTCACATTTTTCAACTGTTCCACCGTCAAAAAACTCATATTCAGGACAAAAACAAAGTTGGTTAAGGTACTAGAACAATTCCCGGTTTTCCCGAAATTCCAGGAATTTCTCAATTAAAAACTGTTACTAATTCAACATTTCTTGACCGATTTTAACAATTCCAACACCAACCAATTCAGCTCATTCATGCTCCTAATAATTTTCTAAAAAATCCCGCTTTTCCCAAAATTCCCAAATTTCCAGGAAGTTCCCATTGAAATGAATGGGACATTTTTCCAAGTTGCACAATTACCACATTTTTCAACCATTCCAACATCAACACATTCCACTCATCCTGGACATTCAAACTAACACTATCCCAAGTTCCAAACCAAATTACAGTTTTCCTTGGAAATTCAAACACTTAAACATTTAAACCATTCCAACATTCAAACTATTTCAGCGTTTAAACGATTTCAACATTTAAACCATTCATCCTACATTTCATTAGCATTTCAGTTCAGCGTCAGCTCTTCAACATTCAAACCATTGCAACATTCAAACTATTCATACTACATTCTGTCAGCATTTCACTTCAACTTCAGCATTGGAGCATCCACACGCAATTCCTTCAGGAATTGCCTCTTCTAGTTTGTCAATGCAGTTATCCTAAACGTAATGGAAATACAGTCTCATCTTGTAATTGTTGATGATTTTAAATACCGTAATTTCCGGACTATAAGCCGCTACTTTTTCCCCTCGTTCTGGTCCCTGCGGCTTATACAAGGGTGCGGCTTATTTACGGCCTGTTCTTCTCCGACACCGACGAAGAGGATTTCGGTGGTTTTAGTACGCAGGAGGAAGACGATGACACAATGATTAAAGACTGACTTTTCATATACCGGTAGGCTGGCTATTTTGATAACGTACAGGCGAGCACTTTGTATTACTTTGCACCGTTGTATTATTTGTACTCTGCACGAATGCTGTTCGCCATGTCAAAGATGTGAAAGTTTGATTGAATGATTGAAAGATTTGTTGTTAATAAATGGGACGCTTTGCGTTCCCAAACAGTCATCTCTGTCCCGAGAATCCCCTCCGTGGTAGCAGGAACCCCTATATACTACGCTAATTACACATCAAAACCCTGCGGCTTATAGTCGGGTGCGGCTTATATATGGAGCAATCTGTATTTTCCCCTAAATTTAGCTGGTGCGGCTTATAGTCAGGTGCGGCTTATAGTCCAGAAATTACGGTATCATAAAGTCTATTATTTCCTTAAAGGCTTTCTCTTTGGTGTCAACGTTGTTTAGCCAAATGCTCACTTTTGTAGTCTTGTCGGCATGTTGACTTCCACATTTATCATCTTTGACGGTAGACAGTTGGTCACCTGTTGATGTTATCAGGTGCCCTGGCATGAGGCACTATCACATTGTCCATGCCTTTGCAAACCCTACAAAATCACACATTTCTAGTAAAACTCAAAATACTTTAATACAGGCAATATTAGACATATTGCATGTTTGGTTTAGGAGTTATGCTTGATTAATTTTTGTATTGCTTCAATTACATTATCTCAGGATTCTAAGAACATAACTGTCATATTGAGTAAAAAGCTATTTTTTGTGTTTGCAAACCTTACAAAAGCACATGTTTCTAGTAAAACTCACAAAGATACATTAATATAGGCAATATTAGACATATTGCAGTAGACTGTTCCAAATGATCACTTTCGCACGTTCTTTGAGCTTTAATGGAATCCTTTTGCTTCTTTAAAGCATCACTTTCTTTATCAACAATGCCAAGAGATCTGCAATTATTGTCCAGATACAGAAGTGCCAAAATAGTCCAAGAGTTTTGAATCAGTGCAGAGCTCCTCACTAGCTTACATCCAATGGAACTTAATCAACACATAATCATTACCGTCTGAATAGCAACACAAGTACAAACCCCGTTTCCATATGAGTTGGGAAATTGTGTTAGATGTAAATATAAACGGAATACAATGATTTGCAAATCCTTTTCAACCCATATTCAGTTGAATGCACTACAAAGACAATATATTTGATGTTCAAACTCATAAACTTTTCTTTTTTTTTTTGCAAATAATAATTAACTTAGAATTTAATGGCTTTAACACGTGCCAAAGTAGTTGGGAAAGGACATGTTCACCACTGTGTTACATGGCCTTTCCTTTTAACAACACTCAGTAAACGTTTGGGAACTGAGGAGACACATTTTTTAAGCTTCTCAGGTGGAACTCTTTCCCATTCTTGCTTGATGTACAGCTTAAGTTGTTCAACAGTCCGGGGGTCTCCGTTGTGGTATTTTAGGCTTCATAATGCGCCACACATTTTCAATGGGAGACAGGTCTGGACTACAGGCAGGCCAGTCTAGTACCCGCACTCTTTTACTATGAAGCCACGTTGATGTAACACGTGGCTTGGCATTGTCTTGCTGAAATAAGCAGGGGCGTCCATGGTAACGTTGCTTGGATGGCAACATATGTTGCTCCAAAACCTGTATGTACCTTTCAGCATTAATGGCGCCTTCACAGATGTGTAAGTTACCCATGTCTTGGGCACTAATACACCCCCATACCATCACAGATGCTGGCTTTTCAACGTTGCGCCTATAACAATCCGGATGGTTCTTTTCCTCTTTGGTCCGGAGGACACGACGTCCACAGTTTCCAAAAACAATTTGAAATGTGGACTCGTCAGACCACAGAACACTTTTCCACTTTGTATCAGTCCACCTTAGATGAGCTCAGGCCCAGCGAAGCCGATGGCGTTCCTGGGTGTTGTTTATAAACGGTTTTCGCCTTGCATAGGAGAGTTTTAACTTGCACTTACAGATGTAGCGACCAACTGTAGTTACTGACAGTGGGTTTCTGAAGTGTTCCTGAGCCCATGTGGTGATATCCTTTACACACTGATGTTGTTTGTTGATGCAGTACAGCCTGAGGGATCGAAGGTCACGGGCTTAGCTGCTTAAGTGCAGTGACTTCTCCAGATTCTCTGAACCCTTTGATAATATTACAGACCGTAGATGGTGAAATCCCTAAATTCCTTGCAATAGCTGGTTGAGAAAGGTTTTTCTTAAACTGTTCAACAATTTGCTCACGCATTTGTTGACAAAGTGGTGACCCTCGCCCCATCCTTGTTTGTGAATGACTGAGCATTTCATGGAATCTACTTTTATACCCAATCATGGCACCCACCTTTTCCCAATTTGCCTGTTCACCTGTGGGATGTTCCAAATAAGTGTTTGATGAGCATTCCTCAACATTATCAGTATTTATTGCCACCTTTACCAACTTCTTTGTCACGTGTTGCTGGCATCAAATTTTAAAGTTAATGATTATTTGCAAAAAAAACTAAACGTTTATGAGTTTGAACATCAAATGTTGTCTTTGTAGCATATTCAACTGAATATGGGTTGAAAATGATTTGCAAATCATTGTATTCCGTTTATATTTACATCTAACACAATTTCCCAACTCATATGGAAACGGGGTTTGTAAGTACCAAAATCATTGTGTCTGCATGAGTGCTGCAGACATGGAGGAGCTATGGTTCATGAAGGGTATGTCAGTCTTCCACCATGATGTGGTGAAGGACTGCATAATGTCTAACTTCCACCAGCTCTGTAGTGTCATCAAGGAGGAGATGAACATCTTCGCCAGTTTATCTGATTACATGTTATTTTCATTTCATTATAATATATTCATCACAGATATTCAACTGCTGTCCCGGGGGGTCAAATACGGCCCGAGAGTGACACCATACTGACCCCCCAGTTCAGTTCAAAACTTTTGCGGGAAATTCCTAATCACACTGGCGTGCTCCCGTGTTACACTGCAAAAACTGAAATCCAAGTAAGATTAAATATCTCAAATAAGGGTGATATTTGCTTATTTTCTGTCTGATAAGATAATTCTTCTCACTAAGCAAATTTTATGTTAGAGTGTTTTACTTGTTTAAGGGTTTTGGTCCTAAATGATCTCAGTAAGATATTACAGCTTGTTGCTGAGATTTTATGACCTATATTGAGTAAAACATGCTTGAAACTAGAATATCAACACTCACAAGTATAAAACTACTTTTTTAAAGTAATAATTTCTTATTTCAAGCATGAAAAAACATTTGACATTTCAAACAATTTTGAACAGAAATAGTTCATGCACATTTAGATAAATTCTTCAAAATTACAATTAAAAAAAATTTGGCCTGGGGCCGCGCCGTATATATGCGCACTAATTGACTGAAGAGCACGCACTTGGCGCGATGATGTCATGTTATCGATGGAAAAATGCATTTTTAGACCATATGATTTGCCTGAGCGGCTAGGAGACCCAGAGAGTAACAAGCGGTTGCCTTGTTGCCTTTCCATTAAGAACAATAAATTAGTTTTTAGTACAAGTTTGCTGGTTTCAAGAAATGTAATGCCGAGCGCATATCATTATGTCAAGATAATGGCACTAGCATTTACTTCATTTAAGAATATTTTTCAACATATTGAGCAAAAAGGTCACTTTTTTTTTCTACCAATAAAAGTGCACTTGACATTAGTGAGAATATACTTATTTTAAGGTATTTTGGGGTTTATTGAGGTTAGCTAATTTTACTTGTTTTGGAAAGCCTTGACAAGCCAAATGTTCTTGTTCTATTGGCAGATAATTTTGCTTAGTTCAAGTAAAATACCCCAATTTTTTTTCTTTTTTTTCTTGTTTTTGAACACAGACTTTTTGCAGTGTATAGAGCAGGGGTCGGCAACCCGCGGCTCCGGAGCCGCATGCGGCTCTTTGACTACTCTGATGCGGCTCAGCTACATACTTGCCGACCCCCCCGATTTTCCCAGGAGACTTATGGATCTCAGTGTCTCTCATAGATAACTCCCAGGGAAAATATAATCCTATTTACACTCTAATTACTAAATAAAGGGAGTGTCCTAATTGCACTGCAGTAATTGTCCTCTATAGCGTTTACAAACAACGTGCCATCCCGGCCACATGTTGTATGTTTTGTTTTTTCTTGAACACATAGGAGACAGCAAAGCATACTTAGTCATCAGCCACACAGCTTACACTGACGGTAGCCGTATCAAACAACTTTAACATTGTTACGTTACAAATATGCGCCACACTGTGAACCCACACCAAAAAAGAATGAAAAACACATTTCTGGAGAACATCCCACCGTAACACAACATAAACACAACACAACCAATACCCAGAATCCCATGCAGCCCTAACTCTTCCGGTCTACATTATACACCCCCGCTACCACCAAATCCCCCCACACATCAACCCCCCCACCCCTCTCCGTGCGTTGGTTGAGCGGAAGAGTTAGGGCTGCATGGGATTCTGGGTATTGGTACCGTCAGTGTAAGATGTGTGGCTGCTGAGGTAGTACGCCTTGCTGTCACTTACGTGAGCAAGCTGAAACTGCATTCTGCATGTGATCGAGCAGGTACGCTGTTTGGGCAGGCTGTAGAGGGCGCCAAAAGCAGTGTCATCACACCCTGATATTCGGGAGTCTCCCGGGAAAAATGAGAGGGTTGGCAAGTATGACGCTATCAAGCGCCATTTATTCACAACTCACAACTCGCGGGCCGCACTAACATCAAATTTCCACATTAAAGTGCGTGCCGGTGCGTGTGTCGGAGACCCCTGGTTAACATAGCACAAAGCGTTTAAGCTTTGTATGCGGTGTTTTTCATTTTCATTTTTTTTGTGGTTCCCATTATTTTCTTTAATTTGTGAAACTTGCCAAAATGGCTCTTTGAGTGGTAAAGGTTGCCGACCCCTGGTATAGAGGATCTTTGATTACTGCAAACATGTTGGCAGATCCTTGTATTGTCATTTTAGCCTTGCTAGCAAACATAGAACACTGGGGTCTAAACTTGTGATTTACATGACTGAGGTGTTCCTCAGAGCACCCCTTTAAGTCCTCTCCTTTTTGGTGACACTTTGTTTGATTTATGTAAGCAAAGTGTTGCTGTAGCTTATTTACTTCAGATGCAGTCAGTAGTCATTGGTTCTACTTCCTTAGTTCTACTAGTGGTGTTCCTTAAGGTTCCATTTTAGGTCCTCTCTTTATCATCACTTGGGCTATTCAACTGGTGGTCCGCAAGTTCAGTCCAAAACACTTTTGAAAGACTTACATTTTTGGAGCAGATTCTTAAAACAACACGAGGGGCAGGGATGCCCAAATGTTTTACCTCCAAGGGCCAAACAGCGATTTTTACCATGCAACAGCATTTTAGTTAGAAATGTAGTCTCATACCAACAATAATTATGAGATAGTAATCACAGTCTTGCACCTCTCTGCATGTTTTGTTATTTTTTATGTCAAAAACATTCGAAAGGGTCATTTTTGGAGATTTTCGGCATTCCCAGGTGTTGTTCTGTATCGATATTTCATTTAATCGCTTTCAAATTTTACCCAGACAGATTACATATGGATGTTGCTAAAAAGTCACAACTTTAATAAAGTGCAGGGGTCTCCAATTCAAATGCAACGAGTCAGCATGTAATTATTTTTTTTAATAGATTTTACGGTAAAAAAGAATTATGGCAACTCAGTTACCAGACTTTTACTGTTTTTTTACTCTAAATTTTAGAAAAACTAGGACCGTTTTTTTTTTACGTTACAATTCTGGTAATTGAGCAGCCAGTTTTTTTTATTGTAAAATCGACGGCCATCTTTTTAAATATAGTGCTACTGTATATCGAAAAATGGTACCACTGTTATTTTTACAGTCTAATTTTGGCAATTTAGCTGCTGTATTTTTTTTTTTTTTTTTTACATAAAAATCTAGGGTGATTTTTTTTTCCCACTGCATTACAATAAAAAACAGTACCACTCTTATTTTTGTAGTTTTTACAGTGCACCACTGTAAAAATGGTACCACTGATAATTTTACAGTATATTTCTGTTTTTTCCAGTAAAATCTACTGACTTTCTACAGTGTAGCCTTGTGGACATGCCATCAATGATCATATAGCTTGAAATAAGTCATTAAGATTAAGTAATACATTCCACTCAAACAAAATTACTTTGGGCATCCCGACACTACAGTGATGTCATCTTTGACTATCTTTTTTGCAGAAGGTCCTTAAAAACAGCAAATTGCTCCTGTAACTCTGACAAAATACTGTGAATTAGAACTAATTTAAATGTCTACTGTAGAGTACTCTGGTTGAACATCCCTAATGTACACTGACTACTCTAAAGTACTGTATATTCAGGTTGAAAATGATAATGACAAAATAAACCCAAATTTAAAACACAAATTCTGATTCTTGCACAGCTTTTCAGATTATTTGTTAACAAAACGGGTTGAGAGATAGCGATAAGGGGAGCACTGACAGAACAACAGCAGCGGCTTGATTAGACCACAACAATTTCAAATGGATGTAAACAAAAATAATAATTGTCAAGACATTACAAAACCCAACACCCGTTAAGTTTGCACGTTGTGTAAATGTTAAATAAAAACAGAATACAATGATTTGCAAATCCTTTTCAACCTATATTCAATTGAAT
Organism: Entelurus aequoreus; assembly: GCF_033978785.1. NCBI lineage: Eukaryota > Metazoa > Chordata > Actinopteri > Syngnathiformes > Syngnathidae > Entelurus > Entelurus aequoreus. Next base: position 24,020,540 of record NC_084749.1, read on the forward strand.
AAACTGCAAAGACAAGATACTTAACATTCGAACTGAGAAAATTTGTTATTTTTTGCAAATATGAGCTCATTTGGAAATTGATGCCCGCAACATGTTTCAAAAAAGCTGGCACAAGTGTCAAAAAAGACTGAGAAAGTTGAGGAATTCTCATCAAACACTTATTTGGAACATCCCACAGGTGAACAGGCTAATTGGGAACAGGTGGGTGCCATGATTGGTTATTAAAGCAGCTTCCATGAAATGCTCAGTCATTCACAAACAAATTATAAAGTTAATGATTTGCAAAAAAAAAAAAGTTTATCAGTTTGAACATCAAATATGTTGTCTTTGTAGCATATTCAACTGAATACGGGTTGAAAATGATTTGCAAATCATTGTATTACGTTTATATTGACATCTAACACAATTTCCCAACTCATATGGAAACAGGGTTTGTACATTTGCAGTTTTGCAACGTGTTGCTGCCATTAAATTCTAAGTTAATTATTATTTGCAAAACAAAATTAGGAACTACAGTTTGTCGCTACATCTGTAAGGTGTGTTAAAACTCTACTATGCAAAGCCAAAGCCATTTATCAACAACACCCAGAAATGCAGCTGGCTTTGCTGGGCCTGATGTCATCTAAGATGGACTGATGCAAAGTGGAAAAGTGTTCTGAGGTCTGAAGAGTCCACATTACAAATTATTTTTGGAAACTGTGGACGTCGTGTCGTACGGACCAAAGAGAAAAAGAATCATCCGGACTTTTATAGGCGCAAAGTTGAAAAGCCAGCATCTGTGATGGTATGGGGGTGTAATAGTACCCAAGGCATGGGTAACTTACACATCTGTGAAGGCACCATTAATGCTGAAAGGTACATACAGTATTTGGAACAACATATGTTGCCATCCAAGCAACATCTTTTTCATAGACGCCCCTGCTTATTTCAGCAAGACAATGCCGAGGCACATTCCGCACATGTTACAACAGCGTGGCTTCATAGTAAAAGAGTGCGGGTACTAGACTGGCCTGGCTGTAGTCCAGACCTGTCTCCCATTGGAAATGTGTGGCGCGTTAATTAGTTAATGATTATTCAAAAAAAAAAAAAATTAAGGTTTCTTAGTTCGAACATTAAATATCTTGTCTTTGCAGTCTATTCAATTGAATATAAGTTGAAAATCATTTGCAAATCATTGTATTCTGTTTTTATTTATGATTTACACAACGGTTTTAGGTTTTGTACATTTCAACAGATTCTATTTCATGTTGAGCTTTTAAACTGCTGAATTCCACCACCTTTGTAAACCTAGTGTCGTCTTTTATGTTAACTGCTGAATGTAACGGCATTGATGGACCTCGCCCGGCACACGCCCTTTTTTTTCACTGGTGCTGGGAGTGAAGCGATGACATGTCAGACAACACCGAGGACCGGGAGGAAGTGGTAAGCACAGATGAATGGCTGCACCCGCTGGTGTGAAGCGAGGAAAGCATGCACACTAACTGTCTGCAGAACATGTGCCATTAAAGAGTGTTCCACTGAAGAAGGACAACTTTTTATAGCTCTAAAATCTGCATTCACAGTTACAGTATTTAGACTGAATTGTGTTCTGAACTATGATAATGCACTTTCAAACAGACACAGCTGTATTGTTAGACCTAAATGGAATATACAAATAGTTGTTGGCTCAAAAGTAACATGCAATAAACAGTTTGTTGTAGTCCAAAAAAAACCCAAAGACTTGGTATTATTAGGTAAAGCCATTTTATCTTCAACGGCGCACTGGGTGCTCAACACTTAGCGCCCATATAACAGAGAAGGAGCGCTAATTTGCAACGTACTTTAAAAAAAAAACACCCCCAGTATTTTTCTGTTTTGTTGAGCACAAATAAATATGTTCTTCCCCTCATCAACGTACTTCTGTAATGCACCTGCTTGGTGGTCATGATAAAATTTAAATTGAATACACATATATAGAGCCATACACAGGCCGCCACTTTTTTTCCTACGCTTTGCACCCTGTGGCTTATAAAACTGTGCAGCTAATTTATGGATTTGTCTTTGCTGACGTCTTGTAACGCCAATAGTTTTCATAAAGCAAGCAAAGACACTTAAAAGGTGTGTTATTGTTTGTGCTGTGGCGCCATCTTTTGGACGAGTTCGCTTACTGCAGGTGCTGCGGTGTCATACTTTCCAACCCTCCCGAATTTTCCGGGAGACTCCCAAATTTCAGTGCCTCTCACGAAAATCTCCCGGTACAACCATTCTCCCGATTTCCAGCCGGACAACAAGGCACGCCCCCTCCAGGTCCATGCGGACCTGAGTGAGGACAGCCTTTCGTCACGTCCGCTTTTTCTTCATATAAACAGCACGTTATAACATCTACGGCTTATGGAGAGTGCACAACTGCACACACAACAAGGAGACGAAGCAGAAGAACGAATAAGAGACAGTCATGGTGACGACGAGTAAGAAGAAGAAGTACGCTTGCAAGTCATCAAAGAGGGTGTTTAGCATGGTTAGAAAGATAGTGACAGACAATAGAACGAGGGTGGAAAATTCAACCCTAAACTCACTCCTTTCCTGCTCCTTCAAAGGCTGTGCCACTGGCTGCAAAGCATTGCACTTTCAAATACAACAATGAGTAGAGGAGTGTTATGTGTGTGTATATGTGTAAATAAATGAACACTAAAATTCAAGTATTTATTTTATTTATATATATATATATATATATATATATATATATATATATATATATATATATATATATATATATATATATATATATATATATATATATATATATATATACATACATACATACATATATGTATATGTATATATATATATATATATATATGTATATATATATATATATGTATATATATATATATTAGGGGTGTGGGAAAAAATCGATTCGAATTCGAAACCGCGATTCTCACGTTGTGCGATTCAGAATCGATTCTCATTTTTAAAAAATCGATTTTTTATTTATTTATTTGTTTTTAATTTTTATATTATTTTTTTCAAATTAATCAATCCAACAAAACAATACACACCAATACCATAACAATGCAATCCAATTCCAAAACCAAACCCGACCCAGCAACACTCAGAACTGCAATAAACAGAGCAATTGAGAGGAGACACAAACATGACACAAAACAAACATGAATATTATCAACAACAGTATCAATATTAGTTACAATTTTAACATAGCAGTGATTAAAAATCCCTCATTGACATTATCATTAGACATTTATAAAAAAAATCGTGGGACACCCAAAGATTCACAGCCCTAGTAAATACACATTTACAAAATCATATATATATATATATATATATATATATATATATATATATATATATATATATATATATATATATATATATATATATACAAATATAAATTTATATATAAATACATATATATATACATATATGTATATATACATATATGTATATATATATATGTGTGTATATATATATATATACATATATATATATACATATACATACACACACACATATATATGTATATATATATATATATATACATATGTACACTACCGTTCAGAAGTTTGGGGTCACATTGAAATGTCCTTATTTTTGAAGGAAAAGCACTGTACTTTTCAATGAAGATAACTTTAAACTAGTCTTAACTTTAAAGAAATACACTCTATACATTGCTAATGTGGTAAATGACTATTCTAGCTGCAAATGTCTGGTTTTTGGTGCAATATCTACATAGGTGTATAGAGGCCCATTTCCAGCAACTATCACTCCAGTGTTCTAATGGTACAATGTGTTTGCTCATTGGCTAAAAAGGCTAATTGATGATTAGAAAACCCTTGTGCAATCATGTTCACACATCTGAAAACAGTTTAGCTCGTTACAGAAGCTACAAAACTGACCTTCCTTTGAGCAGATTGAGTTTCTGGAGCATCACATTTGTGGGGTCAATTAAACGCTCAAAATGGCCAGAAAAAGAGAACTTTCATCTGAAACTCGACAGTCTATTATTGTTCTTAGAAATGAAGGCTAATCCACAAAATTGTTTGGGTGACCCCAAACTTTTGAACGGTAGTGTATATATATGTACATACATATACATGTATATATATACACATACATACAATATATACATATACATACACAGGCCTCAAATTTTTACTTTTTAAGGTCAAGGCAAGTGTTGCCTCAAAGGAGGGCTCGTATTTTAGGGCACCAAGGTAAACATTATTTTCTTTCGAGGCAGCGGCTCTAAAGCATACATGCATGTGTATATACATCAGTGACGTGCGGTGAGGTTCATGGCTGGTGAGGCACTGACTTCATCACAGTCAGATTTACAAACATATGAACCCTAAAGAGTATCTTATTCACCATTTGATTGGCAGCAGTTAACGGGTTATGTTTAAAAGCTCATACCAGCATTCTTCCCTGATTGCACTCAGCATCAAGGGTTGGAATTGGGGGTTAAATCACCAGAAATTATACCTGGGCGCGGCGCCGCTGCTGCCCACTGCTCCCCTCACCTCCCAGGGGGTGAACAAGGGGATGGGTCAAATGCAGAGGACAAATTTCATTACACCTAGTGTGTGTGTGACAATCATTGGTACTTTAACTTAACTTTACACATACAAACTGTAGCACACAAAAAAGCACATTTAATAAAAAAAACGTTATTATGGTCTTACCTTTACTTATAAATTAAGTCCATGCGCCGCTGTTGTGCTGGATAATGCACCCCCGCCGTAGAATGCACCCCCTGACAGGAGTGTTATATCAACTAAAGCTCACACTTAGACTTTCCACGTGCAAGATTGAATCTATTTAAAAAAGTTATTTAATAAGAAGCCAAAAAGTGCAAAAACAATAATGTTCGTGTTGGAGTTGTGAATGAATGAAATATGAAATCCGTGCTGCAGTCTGCAGGTGTACCTAATGTTGTGGCCCAGCAGTCATTCACAACTCCTCCAACACGAACATTATTGTTTTTGCACTTTTTGGCTTCTTATTAAATAACTTTTTTAAGTAGATTCAATCTTGCACGTGGAAAGTTTAAGTGTGGGCTTTAGTTGATATAACACTCCCGTCAGGGGGTGCATTCTACGGCGGGGGTGCATTCTCTACCACCAGGAGGCGGGATTACTGCGAGCCTCAGCCAGTGCGTCTTCGCAGCCGTTTTATGATTGCTCAGCACAAGAAATACGTTACACACATACAGTTGTTGACAAAATACACTGTACATTATATACCTCAGCTAACTAAACTATGGAAATGTATAATATAGTTCTTATAGCAATACGCTCTCACTGCACAGCAGGCCAGCAGTTAGCCGAGTCCGCAATCCATGTTGAGGCTCAACTCAGTGATGTGCCTCAACTGGCTGCTGATCACAGCAAGTCTCTTCTCAGTATTTGAACGGCAAATGTGAAAATTCAGCGATTTTGAATAAAAATAATCTAAAACTGGTGAAGTTAAATGGAAAATAACTTTATAGTATAATCACTGGATACATATAACAATTTAATTTTTTTTTTTTCTTTTTACATTTTTTTCTTTCCATGATGGCACGTGAGGCCCCGCCTCACCTGCCTCCCCTGACTGCACGTCACTGATATATTTTATTTTCATGACTATTTACATTGTAGATTGTCACTGAAGGCATCAAAACTATGACACCTGTGAAGTGAAAACCATTTCAGGTGACTACCTCTTGAAGCTCATCGAGAGAATGCCAAGAGTGTGCAAAATAGTAATCAGAGCAAAGGGTGGCTATTTTGAAGAACCAAAATGCACAGTTCCAATGTAAAAATGCATCAAGTCTTCATTGATAAATTGAGACTTTAATATATCATAAAAAATGTGTTTAACAAAGTAAAACAAATCACAAACTTGATTAAGGGAATAAAATGAAATGCATCTTTAACCAATTATTTCAATGCAATCTTCGTTTTATTACGTAGTATTTTGGCCAATAAAGTTCAAGCTTGTGAATTAAAAAGTACAAGTGATGATGTTGATGAGTAGTTTTACTTTATCGCTTGACAGGCTGGACACAAGATGGCTGGAAGCAGGTGAGCTGGAGAAGCATGCTGCTCCTAAACTGATTCAATAGCTCTCCCAGTAACCTGGCAGGAAACATGGAGCAGAGGAAAGTCAAGTATCAATATCTGTATTATCAACACAAGTATCAATATCTGTGTTATCAACACGTGCAGAAGCAGACTCACTTTTTATCGGATCCACTGTGTAACTGAGGCAAGGCATCCATAGCTTGTTTGAAGCTGGCACTGGAATGAAAAACTATGTTAGCAGAATTAAATGCATTATTTTATGTTAATCGTCCTACACTTCCTTTAATCATCATAGTCACTTCATGTAAACTAGACCCATTTTGATCAATCTTTCAAAGTATTTAAGATGTTAAAGTCCTTCACATGTGTATACATCATGGATCTGCTATGGAAGTTAATGTGTGTCTTTATCACCAAAACTTTTATTTATTTTTCCTTCACACTGTATGTATGCAACGGATTGTTTTGGCATTTGAATTTTGTAAACTGAATTCTTTTTTAAAAATTTTTACATCAATTATGCTAGCAATTTCATTGAATGAACATTTGTGAGCAAAATGTGTGAGTTTAAAAATTCAGTTACCGGTACATACAGTACAGTATATATTAGGGGTGTGGGAAAAAAACGATTTGAATTCGAATCGCGATTCTCACGTTGTGCGATTCAGAATCGATTCTCATTTTTAAAAAAATCGATTTTTTATTTATTTATTAATTATTATTATTATTATTTTTTTTTTAAATTAATCAATCCAACAAAACAATACACAGCAATACCATAACAATGCAATCCAATTCCAAAACCAAACCCGACCAAGCAACACTCTGCAATAAACAGAGCAATTGAGAGACACAAACATGACACAGAACAAACCAAAAGTAGTGAAACAAAAATTAATATTATCAACAACAGTATCAATATTAGTTACAATTTCAACATAGCAGTGATTAAAAAACCCTCATTGACATTATCATTAGACATTTATAAAAATAAATTAAAAAGAACAATAGTGTCACAGTGGCTTACACTTGCATCGCATCCCATAAGCTTGACAACACACTGTGTCCAATATTTTCACAAAGATAAAATCAGTCATATTTTTGGTTCATTTAATAGTTAAAACAAATTTACATTATTGCAATCAGTTGATAAAACATTGTCCTTTACAATTATAAAAGCTTTTTACAAAAATCTACTACTCTGCTTGCATGTCAGCAGACTGGGGTAGATTCTGCTAAAATCCTATGTATTGAATGAATAGAGAATCCTTTTGAATCGGGAAAAAAATCGTTTTTGAATTGAGTCCCCACAACTTTGTTGTAGCGGTGTAGCGTGCAAGGACGGGAGTGGAAGAAGTGTCAAAAGATGGCGCTAACTGTTTTAATGACATTCAGACTTTACTTAAATCAATAATGGAGCAGCATCTCCTCATCTGCCGGAAATGTGTCCCATGAAAAACCGTCTGACCGGAACTTTCTAACAACTAAAGTTCCTTGGGTGAATAATGTAAACTAACTACACCAGTATGTTTTAGCGCTTTCATAGCAGATATAAGTAAGAACTTTACATTACTTTATATTAGAAATGACAACAGCGGAGGATGAATGTCCCATAACAAGAAGATAGAGAAAAAGAAGAAGCTTATCGACTACGGTGGTGGCCCGAACTACAAAGGTGGACGCGTGCAATTTTTCAGGACTTATGCAGATCCCAAATACAAATCATCAGGTACCAGAAGGTAAGAAAAGTTTCTTTTCCATAATATTGCGAAACAAAACGCCAGATAATATGTCTTACCTTTTACACACACCATAATAATACTCGTACGTTGAAGCACAGTACAATCCATCAAGTGTTGCGGCTTCATAGCTTACCAAAGTCGTACTAAAACATTTTGATAGATTTTTGAGCGCCGTGTGCAATGTTCTATACTTTCAATGGAACGTATAAAATGTTGGTGTTGTTTACTTTGGTCATATTGCAGTCTACACGTATCTCTTATGTTTGACTGCCATCTTCTGGTCACACTTATAATTTCACCATGTACCAAAGAAAATAGCTTTGAGGTCGGTAAGCAAAACCAGAATTATTCCGTACGTTAGGTGCACCAGGTAATAAGGTGCACTGTCGAGTTTTGAGGAAAAAAAAAGATTTTAATTGCGCCTTATAGTCCGGAAAATACGGTATTAGGGATGTGCATAAATCCCCAAAATTTAAAATCTAACCGTGTAAGCATTGCAGAGAAATTTATAAAATAATCTTGCCTTCCTTCATACTTCCTCTTAACAAGCCGCTTGGAATTTGTTCTGTCCTGTGACGTTGTCTGACCAGTAACGTCAGCGGATATCTCCATACATGGTATACCTATAAAAGGTTCTCATTCATCCAGGTCGTTGTCATCTAAGAGCGTTCAATCGTTCGCAACTGGACTTAGTTGATCTTGGAAGACGTTTCGCCCCTCATCCTAGTAAACTTCATCAATTCATGCTCATAGACTTAGATTGGTCAGATCTAGTCTTAGACTTGGATTAGTCAGATGTAGTCTAGTGGCTGGTGCCAAAACTCCAAAATATTTAAATGCCAAAAACTAGGAAGGTGTACCTGGGCAAGGATGGTTTCGCCCTATCGTAGTGAGAAAAAAACAACTGTTTTATGCAAACGAGCAATCCTAACTGTCAAAGCCAACGACAGTCATTGAAGTGTAAATTCCCCTTGTTAGTATTGAGGTATTGTGTGGCAGAACAATCGCTGTGGATTGACTACTACCAGTCCAAATTAGTCGGAATCCCCCACGTAAGCATTCCATTTGGTTGTAAACAAACGGCACAAATGACATTCTGGTCCTTCTGTGACCAGAATGTTTCTAACTCCTGTTATTTGTTAGAGGCTAAATTGCAGAGTATTTTAGGAATGGTTGAAAGGACGGTGTTGTATGTGAGAAACAGGTAGTGTCGCAGACCACCTCCTCTGTTCAGGGATGGTTTTTCGACCTTGACATAGATGGCTTCCCTCACTCCTCTTTCGTACCATCTGTTCTCCCTGTCCAGAATCTGTACATTTGTGTGTCTGTTTCTCCCTGAGGTGCAAGTAGACAGCTGAGTCTTGGCCTGAAGAGTTTGCCCGTCTATGTTGAGCCATACGTCGGTTTAGTGGTTGTTTGGTTTCCCCAATATATGAATCAGTGCATTCATTATTACACTGGATAGCTTACACCAGATTGTTTTTGTGGGTTTTGTTGTCTGGTCTTTAGGATGCACAAGTCTCTATCTCAGGGTGTTGCCTGGTTTGAAGCGTACTGGGATGTTGTGTTGGTTAAACATTCTTCTAAATTTCTCAGATAGACTTGTACTATCATCCAAATGGAATGATGATATTTTTGTGTTTTTGTCACCTTTTTCCTCCACATCCACTCTGTTCTTGTTATTTCTGGAACTAGATGCACTTTTCACAAATGACAAGCTGGGGTAACCGCAGGTTTTGAGGGCTTCCTTCAAATGCTTGTGCTCTCTCTTTGGCCTGTGGGCTGGTAGGAACATTATCAGCTCTGTGTTGTAAGGTTCTGATAACACCCAGTTTGTGTTCCAGTGGGTGGTGTGAGTCAAAAATTAGGTATTGATCGGTATGTGTGGGTTTTCGGTAAACCCCATCATGGAGAACCCCGTTTTCTCCAATGTGGACATCACAGTCCAAAAAAGGCAACTTACTGTTTTTGACATCCTCACGTGTGAACTTGATGTTTTTGTCCACTGAGTTATTAATGTGCTCGCTGAAGACTTGCACTTCTTGGTTTCAGATTTGCACCCATGTGTCATCCACATATCTGTACCAATTACTTGGTACTGTTCCCTTAAAGGCCAACTGAAATTAAATGTTTTTATTTAAACGGGGATAGCAGATCTATTCTATGTGTCATACTTGATCATTTCGCGATATTGCCATATTTTTGCTGAAAGGATTTAGTATAGAACAACGACGATAAAGATCGCAACTTTTGGTATCTGATAAAAAAAAGGCTTGCCCCTACCGGAAGTAGCGTGACGTAGTCAATTGAACATATACGCAAAGTTCCCTATTGTTTACAATGATGGCCGCATGAAGTGAGAGAGATTCGGACCGAGAAAGCGACAATTTCCCCATTAATTTGAGCGAGAATGAAAGATTTGTGGATGAGTAAAGTGCAAGTGAAGGACTAGTGGGGAGTTGAAGCTATTCAGATAGGGAAGATGCTGTGAGAGCCGGGGGTGACCTGATATTCAGCTGCGAATGACTACAACAGTAAATAAACACAAGACATGTATATACTCTATTAGCCACAACACAACCAGGCTTATATTTAATATGCCACAAATTAATACTGCATAAAAACACCTCAGTGTTTGTTATGCTAGCTCCTAGCTCCTATGCTAGCTCCTAGCTCCATATAAGCCGCCAATCCAATTCTAACACCTGCACAACACACACAATCACTCAGCCCAAAAGACCGTTCACCTAACCCAAGGTTCATAAAGCTTATATATTTAAACAAAGTAACGTATGTGACGCGCACGTACTGGCAAGCGATCAAATGTTTGGAAGAGCAGCTGCTACTCACGGTACCTGATATTCAGCTGGGAATGACTACAACAGTAAATAAACACAAGACATATATATACTCTATTAGCCACAACACAACCAGGCTTATATTTAATATGCCACAAATTAATCCTGCATAAAAACACCTACGTGTTTGTTATGCTAGCTCCTAGCTCCTCTGCTAGCTCCTAGCTCCATAGAACACGCCAATACAATTCAAACACCTGATCAACACACACAATCACTCAGCCCAAAAGACCGTTCACCTAAACCAAGGTTCATAAAGCTTATATATTTAAACAAAGTTACGTACGTGACGCGCACGTACGGTCAAGCGATCAAATGTTTGGAAGCCAAAGCTGCATACTCACGGTAGCACGTCTGCGTCTTTGTCATCCAAATCAAAGTAATCCTGGTAAGAGTCTGTGTTGTCCCAGTTCTCTACAGGCGTCTGTGTATCGAAGTCAAAAGTCCTCCTGGTTAGAGTCTCTGTTATCAGAGTTCTTCGATCTTGACTGCATCTTTCGGGAATGTAAACAATGAAACACCGGCTGTGTTGTGTTGCTGCTGACTTCCTTTGCAAAATACGTCCGCTTTGCACCGAGAACTTTCTTCTTTGCTTGCTCAGCTTCTTTCTCCATAACGCAATGAACATAATTGCAACAGATTCACCAACACAGATGTCCAGAATACATCCAGAATGAGATGAAAACAGCTATTTCGTATTGGCTTCAATGTGGAAGCCATACCCGTGTTCCCCGGGCTACGTCACGCGCATACGTCATCCTCAGAGGCGTTTCGAACCGGAAGTTTAGCGGCAAATTTAAAATTGAACTTTATAAGTTAACCCGGCCGTATTGGCATGTGTTGCAATGTTAAGATTTCATCATTGATATATAAACTATCAGACTGCGTGGTCGGTAGTAGTGGCTTTCAGTAGGCCTTTAAAAGAGCTCAAAGCTCTCTTTTCCATGTCTTCCATGTAAAGGTTTGCTACTATTGGGGATACATGTGATACCATGGCACAACCATGTTTTTGCCGAAAAAACGTTCCCATGAAATGAAAGTATGTAGTGTTAAGGCAAAGTTCCAGCAAAAGGCAAATCTGGTCTTGGTTTAGTGTGGATCTATCCTGTAAGGTATGATCACCTAGTAGACGTTGCCTCACTGTCTCTACTGCATCCTGGGTTTGAATACAAGTGAACAGGGAGGTGACGTCGAATGAAACTATAGTTTCATTTTTGTCCAGTTTTAGATCTCTGATATTCACTACAAAGTCAATTGAGTTTTGGACATGTGGTGTTGTGCCAATCAAAGGTGATAAGATGTTGGCCACATACTTAGCAATATTTTATGTCACAGAGTTAATGCTGCTGACAATGGGTCTGAGGGGAGCCCCATCTTTGTGTATTTTTGGAAGGCCAGAAATATCAGGAATGGGTTCTTGTGGGTATAAGCAGTAATACAATGTCCAGTTGATGACTTCTAACGTTTGTTGAGTTTGTAAGCACTCAATGATTCTTCTCTTGTACCCACTTGTGGGGTCCCTTTTGAGAATTCCATATCTGTTGGAGTGTAAGCAACGGGTTTTGGTAGTCAGTTTTGTTGAGAATGGCAGAATCATAATGTTTTCATCCTTGCTCAGTGATGTTACTGCCTTCCTCTCCTCCAAGGAGAGGTTAGGGGGTGGGGGCTTGGCATTTGAAAGAGCTGCTGTCACTTTCAGCCGTATTTGCTCTCCTTTGGCTTGTGTTCGGTTGTTTTTCCTAATGGCTGATGATCAAATCAACTGTAGGAACCTGATGTGGCGTTATGGCAAAGTTCAACCCTTTTGCCAATACATCTTTTTCTGGATGGGTGAGATTTCTGCTGGACAAATTCTTTACCCATCTATTGTGTGATTCATTATCCATTGAGTTCCCAGTTCTTTGCCTCCAAATGAGTGCCTGTGGTGTGGAGGTGTTCTTACCAAGTTGTAGTTTTTAAAACTTTTTTGTTAGTCTTGCTTTGGTTCTGTTGTGTTGTACAAGTTGGGCTTCGATTGTGAAATTCGTCACCTTTTCCCAGACCTCTTCAGGCAAGATATTTTGCTGATCTAATCAATCTAAGTCTACGAGCACGAACTGATGAAGCCTATTCAGATGAGCGGACAAATGTCTTCCAAGACAAACCAAGCAGTCCAGTTACGAACGATTGAATGCCCTGAGATCCATTCTCTGCTGTTGCCATTTCGAATACAAAGTAGCGTATAGTTCAAACTTATATCTGTAAATAGACTCGATATGGAAGCGCTAAAAACTATGACATGGCTGACAGGGAGAAGAAGGAGTCAAAAAGTAAAGTGTCTTTCAAAATGATTCATACCCCATGAACTATTCCTTATTTGTTCACATTACAACTACAAACATAAATATATTTTATTGGAATTTTATGTGAAAGACAAAGACAGGATGTATTTTTTCTTTGTGTTTTTTGTACAAATACAAAAGTGAAAAGGGCATTGTGCAAATTAAGGTATTCAGCCCCCCCGAGTCAATACTTTATGGTACCACCTTTTGCTGCAATTACATCTGCAGGTCTTGTGGGGTATGTCTCTACCAACTTTGAAAACTTAGTCTTTGCATTTTTGCCTATTCTTCTTTTCAAACTAGCTTAGTACTCAGTCAGATGAAATGGAGAGCAGCAGTTTACGGATCTTGCCACAAGTTCTCAATTGTGTTTAGGTCTGGACTTTGACTGGGCCATTCCAACACAAGGATATGATTTGTTTTAAAAATAAAATGTTAGCCCTGGCTTCATGTTTAGGGCCGTTATACTGCTGCTAAGTGAACCCCCGCCCCAGCCTCAAGTCTTTTGCAGACACCAAACAGGTTTCCTTCCAATATTGCTCCATCCATTTTTCCATCAACTCTGACCATCTTCCTTGTCCTTGCTGAAGAGAAGCACCCACAGAGCACAATGCTGCCACCACTATATGTGAAAGTGGGGATGGTGTGTTCAAAATGATGGGCATTGTTAGTTCTCTGCCACACATAACCTTATGCATTTTGCCCAAAAGTAAAATGTTGGTCTTGTCTGTCCAAAGCACCTTCTTCCACATGTCTGCTGTGTCCTAACATGGCTTTTGACAAACTGCAAACAGGACTTCTTATGTTTCTCTTTTAACAATGCCTTTCTTCTTACCACTCTTCCATAATAAATCCAATTGAGCAGTACACGACGAATAGTTGTCCTGTGGACGGATTCCCCCATCTGAGCTGTGGATCTCTGCAGTTTGTCCAGAGTCATCATCGGCCTCTTTGCTGCATCTCTGATCAGTGCTCTCCATGTTTGGCCTGTAAGTTTAGGTGGACATCCTTGTCTTGGTAGGTTGTGCCATATTCTTTCTATTTCCGGATGATGCAGTGCTCCGTGAGATGTTTAAAGCTTGTGAAATCTTCTTATAGCCTAAGCCTGCTTTAAACTTTTCCACAACTTTTCCCCGACCTGTCTCGTTTGTTCCTTGGACTTCATGATGCTGTTTGCTCCCCAATACTCTCATAACCACCTTAGGTTGTCACATAGCAGCTGTATTTGTACTAACATGAGAGTTTAAATACAGGTGGACAGTATTTTAGACATTAGCTATCATCAGGCATCTTCTGAAACATTTGGTTGCACTCAAAGAAAAGGGGGCTGAATACTTTTGCACATAGCACTTTCCAGTCTTTTAATTTGTAAAACATGTTCCGAATCATGTATAATTTTTTTATTTAGCTTTCAATTGTATATCACTTTACGTTGTTCTTTCACATAAAATTCCACTAATATTTATGTGTGGTTGTAATGTGACAAACTATAGAAAAGTTCAAGGGTTATGAATACTTTTGCAAGACAATGGTGAAAAAGACCGCCCTCAAAACGGTGCATCATGAAAAGACAGTCAGAAAGCAAGTTGAAGATGGTCTGAAAATCTATTCAAAATTTTGAACCACCATTACATGTTATGTAGACCACAAGCAAGAGTGCGTTGTAGTTGTTAATGGAAGTGATGTCAAAGGGAACTGTATTTTCTATTTAAAATTTTGCCCATCATTTACGATCCCTATTTGAGACAAAACACATATGTCTTTCTCTTTTTGGTGCATTCTAAATTTAAAATAAAATGACTAGGGTATTACGGGACGGCAAACAATGTACTGTAACTAATGGGAGTCAGCCGCACTGCCTATAATGCCCTCCAAAAAACGCCAACAATACTCCATTTACATGGAGTATTGTATACGTCATTGTTATTATAAATGTTAACGCCGAGGAACTATTTTTGGTAACACAGCGCCTTGTTTACCGAGGGAATGTAGCTACTGCTGCTGCACCGCCTTTGGATTTTGTGAAAGTTTGTGCTAGAATATACATAATGCCTCACACTTCTCACACTTGTATAGCATAAGGTTGTGGCCGTAAACTGAAATGTTGATCAACTTTAAAATTCAACTTAGACCCTTACAACTGCCTTTTCAAAAATAGATTTTTGGAAATGTTGAATCGATTTAAAATTGTAATTAACAAAAATTACGATTTTTTCTGGCACATCTACAATATAGTACAAAACCCAAAACCAGTAAAGTTTGGCACGTTGTGTAAATCGTAAATAGAAACAGAATACAATGATTTGCAAATCCTTTTCAACTTACATTCAATTGAATAGACTGCAAAGACAAGATATTTAATGTTCGAACTCCATCCATCCATCCATTTTCTACCGCTTATCCCGCGGGGGATGCTGGGGCCTATCTCAGCTACAATCGGGCGGAAGGCGGGGTACACCCTGGACAAGTCGCCACCTCATTGCAGGGCCAACACAGATAGACAGACAACATTCACACTCACATTCACACACTATGGCCAATTTTTGTGTTGCCAATCAACCTATCCCCAGGTGCATGTCTTTGGAAGTGGGAGGAAGCCGGAGTACCCAGAGGGAACCCACGCAGTCACGGGGAGAACATGCAAACTCCACACAGAAAGATCCCGAGTGCAGGATCGAACCCAGGACCTTCGTATTGTGAGGCAGACGCACTAACCCCTCTTCCACCATGCTGCCCAATGTTCGAACTGAGAACCTTTTTTTTTTGTTGCAAATAATCATTAACTAACTAAAGCTAAATACTACTCAAATCTCATCCGCCTCAACAAAAACGATCCTAAATTTCTGTTTAGTACAGTAGCATCGCTAACCCAACAAGGGACTCCTCCCAGTAGCTCCACCCACTCGGCAGATGATTTTATGAATTTCTTTAATAAGAAAATTGAACTCATTAGAAAGGAGATTAAAGACAACGCATCCCAGCTACAACTGGGCTCTATTAACACAAATACGACTGTATATACGACGGACACTGCCCTCCAAAATAGTCTCTCTATTTTTGATGAAATAACATTAGAGGAATTATTACAGCGTGTAAGTGGGATAAAACAAACAACATGTTTACTTGACCCACTTCCTGGGAAACTTATCAAGGAACTGTTTGTATTATTAGGTCCATCAGTGTTAAATATTATAAACTTATCACTTTCCTCCGGCATTGTTCCCCTAGCATTCAAAAAAGCGGTTATTCATCCTCTGCTCAAAAGACCTAACCTCGATCCTGACCTCATGGTAAACTACCGACCGGTCTCCCACCTTCCGTTTATTTCCAAAATTCTCGAAAAAACTGTTGCACAGCAGCTAAATGAACACTTAGTGACTAACAATCTCTGTGAACCTTTTCAATCCGGTTTCAGGGCAAATCACTCTACGGAGACAGCCCTCGCAAAAATGACTAATGATCTATTGCTAACGATGGATTCTGATGTGTCATCTATGTTGCTGCTTCTTGATCTTAGCGCCGCTTTCGATACCGTCGATCATAATATTTTATTAGAGCGTATCAAAACACGTATTGGTATGTCAGACTTAGCCTTGTCTTGGTTTAACTCTTATCTTACTGACAGGATGCAGTGCGTCTCCCATAACAATGTGACCTCGGACTATGTCAAGGTAACGTGCGGAGTTCCCCAGGGTTCGGTTCTTGGCCCTGCACTCTTTAGTATTTACATGCTGCCGCTGGGTGACATCATACGCAAGTACGGTGTTAGCTTTCACTGTTATGCTGATGACACTCAACTCTACATGCCCCTAAAGCTGACCAACACGCCGGACTGTAGTCAGCTGGAGGCGTGTCTTAATGAAATTAAACAATGGATGTCCGCTAACTTTTTGCAACTCAACGCTAAGAAAACGGAAATGCTGATTATCGGTCCTGCTAGACACCAACATCTATTTAATAATACCACCTTAACATTTGACAACCAAACAATTAAACAAGGAGACTCGGTAAAGAATCTGGGTATTATCTTCGACCCAACTCTCTCGTTTGAGTCACACATTAAGAGTGTTACTAAAACGGCCTTCCTTCATCTCCGTAATATCGCTAAAATTCGTTCCATCTTGTCCACTAGCGACGCTGAGATCATTATTCATGCGTTCGTTACGTCTCGTCTCGATTACTGTAACGTATTATTTTCGGGCCTCCCTATGTCTAGCATTAAAAGATTACAGTTGGTACAAAATGCGGCTGCAAGGCTTTTGACAAAAACAAGAAAGTTTGATCATATTACGCCTATACTGGCTCACTTGCACTGGCTTCCTGTGCACTTAAGATGCGACTTTAAGGTTTTACTACTTACGTATAAAATATTACACGGTTTAGCTCCAGCCTATCTCGCCGATTGTATTGTACCATATGTCCCGACAAGAAATCTGCGTTCAAAGAACTCCGGCTTATTAGTGATTCCCAGAGCCAAAAAAAAGTCTGCGGGCTATAGAGCGTTTTCTATTCGGGCTCCAGTACTCTGGAATGCCCTCCCGGTAACAGTTAGAGATGCTACCTCAGTAGAAGCATTTAAGTCCCATCTTAAAACTCATTTGTATAATCTAGCCTTTAAATAGACCCCCCCTTTTTTAGACCAGTTGATCTGCCGTTTCTTTTCTTCTCTCCTCTTCTCCCCTGTCCCTTGCGAGGGGGAGTTGCATAGGTCCGGTGGCCATGGATGAAGTGCTGGCTGTCCAGAGCCGGGACCCCGGGTGGACCACTAGCCTGTGCATCGGTTGGGGACATCTCTGCGCTGCTGACCCGTCTCCGCTCGGGATGGTTTCCTGTTGGCCCCGCTGTGGACTGGACTCCCGCTGATGTGTTGGATCCACTGTGGACTGGACTTTCACAATGTTATGTCAGACCCACTCGACATCCGTTGCTTTCGGTCTCCCCTAGAGGGGGGGGGTTACCCACATATGCGGTCCTCTCCAAGGTTTCTCATAGTCATTCACCGACGTCCCACTGGGGTGAGTTTTTCCTTGCCCGTATGTGGGCTCTGTACCGAGGATGTCGTTGTGGCTTGTACAGCCCTTTGAGACACTTGTGATTTAGGGCTATATAAATAAACATTGATTGATTGATTGATTGAACTTAGAATTTAATGGCAGCAACACATTGCAAAAAAGTTTGCATTTTTACCACTGTGTTACATGGGCTTTCCTTATAACAACACTCAGTAAACCTTTGGGAACTGAGTAGACCAATTTTTTAAGCTTTTCAGGTGGAATTATTATCATTATTATTATTTATTTACCTACTCAGTGGCCTAGTGGTTAGAGTGTTCGCCCTGAGATCGGTAGGTTGTGAGTTCAAACCCCGGCCGAGTCATACCAAAAACTATAAAAATGGGACCCATTACCTCCCTGCTAGGCACTCAGCATCAAGGGTTGGAATTGGGGGTTAAATCACCAAAAATGATTCCCGGGCGCGGCACCGCTGCTGCCTTCTGCTCCCCTCACCTCCCAGGGGGTGATCAAGGGGATGGGTCAAATGCAGAGGACAAATTTCACCACACCTAGTGTGTGTGTGACAATCATTGGTACTTTAACTTTAACTTAACTTAACATACTTGCATAGTTGTTCTACAGTCCGGGGTCTCCGTTGTCGTATTTTACGCTTCATATTACGTCACCCATTTTCAATGGGAGACAGGTCTGGACTATAGGCAGGCCAGTCTAGTACCCGCACTCTTTTACTACGAAGCAACGCTGTTGTAACACATGCAGAATGTGGATTGGCATTAATGATGCCTTCACAGATGTATAAGTTACCCATGCCTTGGGCACTAATACACCCCCATACCATCACATATGCTGGCTTTTGAACTTTGCGCCTATAACAATCCGGATGGTTCTTTTCCTCTTTGTTCCGGAGGACACAATGTCCACAGTTTCCGAAAACTATTTGAAATGTGGACTCGTCAGATCACAAAACACTTTTCCACTTTGCATCAGTCCATCTTAGATGAGCTCGGTTGGTAAATGGCTTTCGCTTTGCATAATACAGTTTTAACTTGCACTTAAAGATGCAAGTTAAAGACCAACTGTAGTTACTGACAGTGGTTTTCTGAAGTGTTCCTGAGCCCATGTGGTGATATCCTTTACACATTGATGTTGCTTTTTGATGCAGTACCTCAAGAGGTACTGCATGAGGAAGGTCACAGGCATTCAATGTTGGTTTTCGGACTTTCTCCATATTCTCTGAACCTTTTGATGATATTACGGACCGTAGATGGTGAAATCCCTAAATTCCTTACAATAGCTGGTTGAGAAATGTTGTTCTTAAACTGATGGACAATTTGCTCACGTATTTGTTCACAAAGTGGTGACCCTCGCCCCATCCTTGTTTGTTAACGACTGAGCATTTCATGCAAGCTGCTTTTATACCCAATCATGGCACCTACTTATTCCCAATTAGCCTGTTCACCAGTGGGATGTTCCAAGTAAGTGTTTGATGAGCATTCCTCAACTTTCTCAGTCGTTTTTGCCACTTGTGTCAGCTTTTTTGAAACATGTTGCAGGCATCAAATTCCAAATGAGCTAATATTTGCAAAAAATAACAAAGTTTATCAGTTCAAATGTTAAATATCTTGTCTTTGCAGTCTATTCAATTGAATATAGGTTGAAAAGGATTTGCAAATCATTGTATTCTGTTTTTATTTACGATTTACACAACGTGCCAACTTCACTGGTTGGGTTTTGTACAATTGGTTCAAAGACACAACTCTCTAAGGCTTAAGCTTTGGGGTACCAAAAATGAATTTCAACTAGTTCCTGTAACTGCTTCCAGACTGTTAAGGTGCCCTTTTAGAAAAGCACAGCAGCACCATAACATACAAAAGCGGTAGTAGAGGTTGACATAGTTGCCATTGCAATGACACGTTTCCCCTTATAGCAGTATACAATTAAATAATATTTGCTATTTCAAAAAGGTACTACTAAAGTATATTGCTGTGCTTTAAACTTTTGGTTTAAAAAAATAAATAAAAAATCACATTAGCAGTTAGTAAAATACACATGCACATATGCATATAAACTATACTATACAGTACAGCGAATGCAGACAGCAGAACCAGGTTGCTTTCACTTCCTTTCATCTAACCCACCAAGTAGCACACATATGGAATGTTTTGAAGTGTATGTGACAAAGATTTATGTGTATGATATAGAGAGCCATAAATCACTGAGCTACGTTCCCATGTGCAGCATGTGGGTGTGTGCCGCACTTACTTGCTTTCAGCATTTAGGTATGCAGCTATGGCATCTCTCAGAGCGCAAAGTTCAAGTCGAGCCTGGAAATGGAGGTTGCAGGTGAAAATTTTACACAATCAGGCTAACCCAATCCCACTGCTGTTAGTGGTTTTTAAGACGTGGCATTTCGACAACAAACGGGGAAAAGAGTGTGGGGTTTACTTATGAGTCAGGGCCTTACTATGAGTGGTTAAGTGAGTGTGTCATGCGAATACCTGCAGAGCGCCATTTCTGCTGAAGGATGACACACACTGTATAAGACGACACATCTCGTCTGCAACTGTAGCAACAATTTTGGACAACACACAAGGAACCAAATCCTTGGAAACAGTAAAGACCTGGCCGTGGGAAAGTTGGAGAGGTGAGTACAAAGAAGAATGTAAAAGCATAAAGAGAACAAAGCAACAAGTGTCCATTGTACCTCAGCATGAACAGTGATGATGTTCATTAGGGCTTCCTTTAAGTAACTCCTTACACCTACAGAAAAAGTAACATACATCTTTAATGAAATACTCTTAATCCATCCATCCATTTTGCTTGTCCCTCTCAGGGTCAGGGGTTGGTAATTGTTTTTATCAACATGAGCATTATTTAGTACATTAGGCTACTGTATTTTCCAAATTATAAGCCGTTACTTGTTTCCCAAAGCTTTGAATCCTGTGGTTTAAGGTGCGGCTAATCCAGGGGTGTCCAAACTTTTTCCACTGAAGGCCACATACTGAAAAATCAAAGCATGCAGGGGCCATTCCAATAATAAAGAGTGATTGGAGCACATACTTGTTTGTCACAAAAAACATTCATGAAGTTTGGTTCTTTTATGAATTTATTATGGGTCTACTGAAAATGTGTGCTGGGTCAAAAGTATACATACAGCAACATACATTATAAATTTTGGTGATGTAGAAAAGTTACAATCAAATCAAATTAGCTTCATGGCATGGCCTCTTAACTTCATGTGAGTGATTATTATTGCCGACACCTGTTGACTTCTCTGAGCCCATTTAAACAGGGCTCCTGTGACTCATTTCGGCCGCTTGTACCCGTGATCTTGTCCTTTCAGTGATAACCCAAAGCTCATGACCATAGGTGAGGATGGGAACATAGATCGACCGGTAAATTGAGAGCATTGCCTTCCGGCTCAGCTCCTTCTTCACCACAACGGATGGATACAGCGTCTGCGTTACTGAAGACGCCGCACCGATCCGCCTGTCGATCTCATGATCCACTCTTCCCTCACTCCTGAACAAGACTCCTAGGTACTTGAACTCCTCCACTTGGGGCAGGGTCTCCTCCCCAACCCGGAGATGGCACTCCACCCTTTTCCGGGCGAGAACCATGGACTCGGACTTGGAGGTGCTGATTCTCATCCCAGTCGCTTCACACTCAGCTGCAAACCGATCCAGAGAGAGCTGAAGATCCTGGCCAGATGAACCCATCGGGACCACATCATCTGCAAAAAGCAGAGACCTAATCCTGCAGCCACCAAACCGGATCCCCTCAACGCCCTGACTGCGCCTAGAAATTCTGTCCATAAAAGTTATGAACAGAATCGGTGACAAAGGGCAGCCCTGGCGGAGTCCAACCCTTACTGCCGCCAAGTTCTGACACTGATCGTACAGGGAGCGAACCACCACAATCAGACAGTCCGATACCCCATACTCTCTGAGCACTCCCCACAGGACTTCCCGGGGTACACGGTTGAATGCCTTCTCCAAGTCCACAAAGCACATGTAGACTGGTTGGGCAAACTCCCAGGCCCCCTCAAGGACCCTGCCGACAGTATAGAGCTGGTCCACGACCAGGACGAAAACCACACTGTTCCTCCTGAATCCGAGGTTCGACTATCTGGCGTAGCCTCCTCTCCAGTACACCTGAATAGACCTTATTGGGAAGGCTGAGGAGTGTGATCCCACGATAGTTGGAACACTCCCTCCGGTTCCCCTTCTTAAAGAGAGGAACCACCACCCCGGTCTGCCAATCCAGAGGTACCGCCCCCGATGTCCATGCGATGCTGCAGAGTCTTGTCAACCAAGACAGACCCACAGCATCCAGAGCCTTAAGGAACTCCGGGCGGATCTCATCCACCCTGCCTTGCCACAGAGGAGCTTTTTAACTACCTCAGCAATCTCAGCCCCAGAAATAGGAGAGCCCACCCCATATTCCCCAGGAACTGCTTCCTCGTAGGAAGACGTGTTGGTGGGATTGAGGAGGTCTTCAAAGTATTCCCTCCATCGATCCACAACATCCGCAGTCAAGGTCAGCAGAACACCATCCATACCATACACGGTGTTGACAGTGCACTGCTTCCCCTTCCTGAGGCGGCGGATGGTGGTCCAGAATCGCTTCGAAACCGTCCGGAAGTTGTTTTCCATGGCTTCTCCGAACTCCTCCCATGTCTGAGTTTTTGCCTCTGCGACCGCTGAAGCCACACACCGCTTGGCCTGTCGATACCTGTCCGCTAAAAAGTTTGATCATATTACGCCTATACTGGCTCCCCTGCACTGGCTTCCTGTGCCCTTAAAGGCCTACTGAAATGAAATGTTCTTATTTAAACGGGGATAGCAGATCCATTCTGTGTCACACTTGATCATTTAGCGATATTGCCATATTTTTGCTGAAAGGATTTAGTAGAGAACATCGACGATAAAGTTTGCAACTTTGAGTTTGAGTTTGAGTTTATTTCGAACATGCAAGCATACAACATGATACATCACAATTTCCAGTTTATTTTCAACATGTTCGAAAAGGAGTAGGAAGAAGCAGAGTTTATTTAATCCTACCCCTTTTCTTTACATAACAGTTGCAAAACTTTTTGTTCACTTCCTGTTCACAATTTTTTCACAATAAACTCCATAAGTAATCACAATAAAAATAAATAAATAAATAATAGTAAGAATTTAATAATAATAATTGGTGAAGTAAGTCATATTTCATATGATGAGATAAATAAGATTACTTTAAGAATGAATGAATGGATGGATGAAATAAATTGAGAATGTTTGTCATGGTTCTTCTTCTTTGTACTTTGTAAACACTTTAAGTTTGAAGAGTTTCTTGAAGTGTATCATATTAGTACATTGTTTGATTGCTTTGCTTAATCCATTCCATAATTGAATTCCACATACTGATATACTGAAGGTCTTAAGTGTTGTACGTGCAAACAAATGTTTTAAATTACGTTTTTCTCAAAGATTATATTTCTCCTCTTTTTTTGAGAAGAATTGTTGTATATTCTTGGGTAGCAGGTTATAGTTTGCTTTGTCCTAGTATTGATCCCTGAGGTACACCACAGGATATATTTAGCGTTGTAGACGTGTGTTCGCCTAGCTTCACGTATTGTTTCCTGTTCGTTAGATAACTTCTTATCCAGTTTAAGACTAACCCTCTGATGCCATATCGTTCTAGTTTTTTGATTAAAATATTGTGATTAATTGTGTCAAATGCTTTAGTTAGATCCATAAAAACCGCTGCCGCACATTTTTTACTATCTATTGCATTGGTAATTTCTTCTGTAATTTCAATTAAAGCCATTGAAGTTGAAACATTAGCTCTATATCCATATTGGTTCTCTTCGAGTATTCTATTTTTATTTATGAAACTTTCTAATCTGTTATTGAACAGTTTTTCAATGATTTTAGAAAATTGTGGAAGTAGAGAAACAGGTCTATAATTTGTAAATTGATGTTTGTCTCCAGTCTTATAAATTGGTGCAACTTTAGCTATTTTCATTTTGTTTGGAAATGTACCTGTTTGAAATGATAGGTTACCAATATACATGAATGGTCCTGAGATCTCTTCAATAACCTTTTTTATCGTTTCCATATCAATTCCGTTACAATCAGTTGAAGTCTTGGATTTACATTTTTTCACGATTGTAACTATTTCCTCCTGTGTCACATTACTGAGGAACATGGAGTTGGGATTTCGCTCTATGGTATCATTATAGTCCTCAATTGGAACTGGGTCTGGAATCCTTTCTTCCAATTTTAGTCCAATATTTACAAAATAATTATTGAAGCTTTCAACTACTTCCTTTATGTTGTCATTTTTTTTAATTTTCATCTAAGAAGTATCGAGGGTAGTCCCTCTTAGTTCCATTTTTAATAATGCTATTGAGGATGCCCCATGTTGCTCTCATATTATTTTTGTTCCTGTCCAATAATTCACTGTAATATTCTTTTCTACATGATCGTAGTATGTCTGTTAACTTGTTTTTATACTTTTTGTACTTAATTTCTGCCTCTATAGTTCTTTGTGCTATAAATGTTCTATATAGTGTATTCTTCTTCTTACAAGCATTTTTTAATCCTTTTGTAATCCATGGTTGATTATTCTTTCCCTGCTTGTTACTGAGTTGTATCCATGGACAATGTTTGTCATAAAGTATTATGAACTTGTTTAAGAAATGTTCATATGCTTCATCAACCTCTTTTTCATTATACACATTGTCCCAATCTTGCTTTTGTAGTTAAATTTTGAAGGCAGTCATCCTCTTCTCTGTGCATAGTCTTCGAAATGTCCTTTTGTCTTCCATGTTCTTCTTGTAGTTTCCATCATATATTGTAAAAACTGGCAGATGATCACTAACGTCGCTTATAAGTAGACCACTTTTAGTGTTATTATCAAAATCATTGGTAAAAATATTATCAATAAGCGTGGCACATTGTCCTGTGATTCTGCTTGGCTTTGTGATTTTAGGATATAGACTGATGCTGTACATTGTATCAATGAAGTCATCAATAGACTTTTGCTTGTTGGGGTTCAATAAGTCAATATTAAAGTCACCACATAAGAACATTATTCTTTGACCATTGTCCATGTAAGTTGCCTTGATCCATTCTTCAAATGTTTCTATACTTGACTTAGGTGATCTATATATACAACTGATGAATATGTTTTTGCTTTTTTCCTGACATATTTCAATGGTTATATATTCTAAGATATTATCTATGGCAAATGACATGTTTTTTACCACTTTGTAGTTCAGGTTCTTCATCACGTACACAGCTACTCCTCCTCCATTTTTGTTGGTTCTGTTGATGTAGTTTAGTTCATATCCCTCCAGATCAAAATCTGGAGGGATATGATAAAAAAAGCCTTGCCTGTACCGGAAGTAGCGTGACGACACCGGAGAAAGGACTGCTCACATTTTCCTATTGTTTACACGAGCAGCGAGAGCGATTCGGACCGAGAAAGCGACGATTACCCCATTAATTTGAGCCAGGATGAAAGATTCGTGGATGAGGAACGTGAGAGTGAAGGACTAGAGTGCAGTGCAGGACGTATCTTTTTTCGCTCTGACCGTAACTTAGGTTGTATTCCACACTTCCTCCTTTTTCTATTGTGGATCACGGATTTGTATTTTAAACCACCTCGGATACTATATCCTCTTGAAAATGAGTGTCGAGAACGCGAAATGGACATTCACAGTGACTTTTATCTCCACTACAATACATCGGCGAAGCACTTTAGCTAGGGAGCTAACGTGATAGCATCTGGCTTAAATGCAGATAGAAACAAAAGAAATAAGCCCCTGACTGGAATGATAGACAGAAGATCAACAATACTACCAAACTCTGGACCTGTAACCACACGGTCATTGCTGTACCGCCTGGTGAAGCCTAGCAATGCTGTTGCTAACGACGCCATTGAAGCTAACTTAGCTATGGGACCTCGACAGAGCTATGCTAAAAACATTAGCTATCCACCTACGCCAGCCCTCATCTGCTCATCAACACCTGTGCTCACCTGCGTTCCAGCGATCGACGGCGCGACGAAGGACTTCACCCGATCATTGATGCGGTCGGCGGCTAGCGTCGGATAGCGCGTCTGCTATCCAACTCAAAGTCCTCCTGGTTGTGTTGCTGCAGCCAGCCGCTAATACACCGATCCCACCTACAGCTTTCTTCTTTGCAGTCTCCATTGTTCATTAAAGGCCTACTGAAACCCACTACTACCGACCACGGAGTCTGATAGTTTATATATCAATGATGAAATCTTAACATTGCAACACATGCCAATACGGCCGGGTTAACTTATAAAGTTCAATTTTAAATTTCCCGGCAAACTTCCGGCTGAAAACGTTTCGATATGATGACGTTTGCGCGTGACGTTTGCGCGTGACGTCAACGGTTGAAGCGGAAGTATTCGGAGCCCATTGAATCCAATACAAAAAGCTCTGTTTTTATCTCAAAATTCCACAGTATTCTGGACATCTGTGTAGGTGAATCTTTTGCAATTTGTTTAATGAACAATGGAGACTGCAAAGAAGAAAGTTGTAGGTGGGATCGGTGTATTAGCGGCGGACTACAGCAACACAACCAGGAGGACTTTGAGGATAGCAGACGCGCTAGCCGAACGACCTCACCTTGACTTCCTCCATCTCCGGGCCGCCAAACGCATCGGTGATCGGGTAAAGTCCTTCGTTGTACCGTCGATTGCTGGAACGCAGGTGAGCACGAGTCGTGATGAGCAGATGAGAGCTGGCGTAGGTGCAGAGCAATGTTTTTAGCATAGCTCTGTCGAGGTTCCGTAGCTAAGTTAGCTTCAATGGCGTCGTTAGCAACAGCATTGCTAAGCTTCGCCAAGCTGGAAAGCATTAACTGTGTAGTTACATGTCCAGAGTTTGGTAGTATTGTTGATCTTCTGGCCATCCTTCCAGTCAGGGACTTATTTGTTTTGTTTCTATATGCAGTAAAGCCCGATGCTATCACGTTAGCTCAGTAGCTAAAGTGCTTCACCGATATATTGTCGTGGAGATAAAAGTCACTGTGAATGTCCATTTCGCGTTCTCGACTCTCATTTTCAAGAGGATATAGTATCCGAGGTGGTTTAAAACACAAATCTGTGATCCACAATAGAAAAAGGAGAGAGTGTGGAATCCAATGTGCCCTTGTACCTAAGTTACGGTCAGAGCGAAAAAAGATACGTTCTGCACTGCACGCTAGTCCTTCACTTTCACGTTCCTCATCCACGAATCTTTCATCCTGGCTCAAATTAATGGGGTAATCGTCGCTTTCTCGGTCCGAATCTCTCTCGCTGGTCGTGTAAACAATAGGAAAATGTGAGCAGTCCTTCCTCCGGTGTCGTCACGCTACTTCCGGTAGGGGCAAGGCTTTTTTTTTATCAGAAACCAAAAGTTGCGAACTTTATTGTCGTTGTTCTATACTAAATCCTTTCAGCAAAAATATGGCAATATCGCGAAATGATCAAGTATGACACATAGAATGGATCTGCTATCCCCGTTTAAATAAAAAAAAATAATTTCAGTAGGCCTTTAAAAAAATTGCAAAAGATTCACCAACACAGATGTCCAGAATACTGTGGAATTTTGCGATGAAAACAGAGCTGTTTGTATTGGGATACAATGTGTCCCAATAATTCCGCTTCAACCATTGACGTCACACGCAAACGTCATCATACCTAGACGTTTTCAACCGGAAGTTTCCCGGGAAATTTAAAATTGCACTTTATAAGTTAACCCGGCCGTATTGGCATGTGTTGCAATGTTAAGATTTCATCATTGATATATAAACTATCAGACTGCGTGGTCGATAGTAGTGGGTTTCAGTAGGCCTTTAAGATGTGACTTTAAGGTTTTACTACTTACATATAAAATACTACACGTCTAGCTCCAGCCTATCTTGCCGATTGTATTGTACCATATGTCCCGGCAAGAAATCTGCTTTCAAAGAACTCCGGCTTATTAGTGATTCCCAGAGCCAAAAAAAAGTCTGCTGTTTTCTATTCGGGCTCCAGTACTATTGAATGCCCTCCCGGTAACAGTTAGAGATGCTACCTCATTAGAAGCATTTAAGTCCCATCTTAAAACTCATTTGTATACTCTAGCCTTTAAATAGACCCCCTTTTTAGACCAGTTGATCTGCCGTTTCTTTTCTTTTCTCTTCTGCCCCCCTCTCGCTTGTGGAGGGGGAGGGGGGGACACAGGTCGGTGGCCATGGATGAAGTGCTGGCTGTCCAGAGTCGGGACCCGGAGTGGACCGCTCGCCTGTGCATCGGTTGGTGACATCTCTGCACTGCTGACCCGTCTCCGCTCGGGATGGTTTCCTGCTGGCCCCACTATGGACTGGACTCTCACTATTGTGTTAGATCCACTATGGACTGGACTTTCACTAATATGTTCAATCCACTATGGACTGGACTTTCACTAATATGTTCGATCCACTATGGACTGGACTTTCACAATATTATGTCAGACCCACTCGACATCCATTGCTTTCAGTCTCCCCTAGGGGGGGGGGGGTTACCCACATATGCGGTCCTCTCCAAAGTTTCTCATAGTCATTCACATCGACGTCCCACTGGGGTGAATTTTCCTTGCCTTTATGTGGGCTCTGTACCACAGATGTCGTTGTGGCTTGTGCAGCCCTTTGAGACACTTTTGATTTAGGGCTATAGAAATAAACATTGATTGATTGATGTGCAAACTCTATGGCACACGCAAAGCTGTTCTACTAAACGTGTGCAAAGTGGGATTGCGTCTGTTAAGTAAGCGGAATAAGTCGTGCAATGCATTTTGCGTCTCCGTCTTCAGTAATATGCAGAATGTGTGCTGATCACAATACTGGTAGGAGAAAAGGCAAATATATCAAACAGCACGCGCAAATTGATTTATCAACAATTACCAGTGTTTTGCAACAATATTTTGCATTTTATTTATAAAATAAATAACTGCAAAGACACACGATTGACAGACGTATGTGTTTCAACATATTTGTACTGACAGAAATAACAAATATTAGACTTATCGTCGATTTATCAATTTCCTTTTATAATTTCAAACCTGCTAGATAATTTAAAGTGGCTGATTAAAATTAATTCAATTGATGTGTTTTGGTGTCAGTTGGCATTTTAATTCACAAAATGTAATATATCTCTTAGATTAAAAGACGTCTTTCATTATGCATTTTCTTGTGTTTTAGTCATTCCAGACGCACGAATGCGCTGTTGACATATGCGCAGTGTGCAAATGTTTCTGTTGTCTGGATTGCAATTCAGAAAAGGTGTTAGAGATTATAGATGTGTTCTGCTAGTTCAAAACATCACACTCAGGGAGGGGCATTACAACCATGAATATGCAGAAAAATCATCAGGTGTCTCCGTGCTAAAAGCCCCGTATGCATGCAAAATCCTCATTTAAATAAGGTGGTCTGCATCACTTTTCAAAATAATAAAATAAATAGGCTTTGATTGTCATTGCACATCAAGATCAACACGATTGCGGAATCTGCCATGCAAGGCCCTAACCACGACCCATCAAGAGCGGTCAGTGTCTTGCTCAGGGACACCTTGACATGAGCTCAAATGGCCAGGATCGAACCAGTAGCCCTCTAGTTCCAAGACGGCCACTGTACCCACGGAGCCATGCTGACCCAATTACACTGTTAATATCTTTGAAAGGGTGTAAACTTAAAAAATCAGCAGGGGATCTAATAATAATAAATAATTATACATATTATTTTAGAAATCAACTAGCAATTTTCAACAATTGTATTTATGCTATTCCTGTATATAGGAATTATTGTTGTTCAGAACAATAATCACCCACAACTAAATGTCAAGATCGGTAAGGTTCTGCCCATTTTATCCATGTTCTAAAGCAAAACTATGTAACGTTTTGTTGTGTTTTTTTTTTAAACACTTAACACTTAAATAAAGCATATTATTTTGATGTCAGATGACAGGAGATAGACAGCATGACAGAAAAATGTAGCAAACATCTAGATAATAATTAAAGGATAAAAAAAGAGACAACAGTTGATCAAAAGTATGAACAATGACTTCCAAAAATGTAGCACTGACATACAAACATGATGAATGTCACTGTTGTGTGCAGCAAGTGAAAGTATCATATCCCAGAACTGTAATTTGGCGACCAAAATGTTCCTCTTTCACATCCAGCTTGTGCACACTTGTTGGACCAAAGCAGAAGAAGATCCAACTTCATCAGCACCGACATATTAATATCATCATCGTCATAAAACCACACATGCACATGCACGCACACACACACACACACACACACACACACATACACACACACACACACACTGTGGCTTTTACGCGACCAAAACATTGATCTCAGTGGTTTTTACAGTAACTCTTAAAGAGCTGTGCTCGACACGTGACGCATCGCACATAACAAATCGTGACAACCAAGCAGACCAGAGATATGAAGTTATCCTCCCACAGGTCTGCAAAGGTCTTTATGATACAGAGTCATTTATCTGAATTTTTGGGGGGAATTCCTCCCCATTGCATAACAAGCACATCTTTCCACAGCAATTCTTTTTAAATGTGTGTATGTGGGTGTCACTGTAGAAGTAAGTACCTGTGGGAGTTGGACAGTCTCTCCAGTCAAAGTATCCAGCGTAGATCCCCGGCTCTAGGGCACCTGCGATAGGGTCAGCTCGCCTCTCAATGTAGGCATCAAAGAGTTTTTCATCCAGTTCCCGAACCGCCATCATGCTCACCTGGAAAGTGGATCAGGAGAACCAGGACTCAGTTAGGTACAGCAATGCTGGGATATAAAACCTACATACCAACAAAAACACCATTTACACAGCTCAAATTTGATCATCTACTGAGAGACACTAAACAATACCAGTGCTAAAACAATAACTACAATTAATTTAAAGCAGGCGTTTTAAAAGTGTGGGAAAGTCTCACATTGACTCAGGGAAAAAATTTAAAAAAAAACTGGGCCTCTCCTATTCCATCACATACACACTACGCATGAAGTTCCTATTACTGTTGCTGCTATACTAACTTCCCACTTAGGATTCAAAGGGTACAACTTTTTTTTCTAGGTATACCTGCCCTTATCCTCCAAACAACATTTTGACAACAACTTTGTCAGATTCCGGCTGAACAAAAAAAATTTAAAATCTCAACTTGACTTTCCAAGAAGTGTCGAAAATGATAATGAATACGTCCTTGCTTTGTGATTCAGACAGTTATTGTGTTGCGTTGAAGTCCTTACTGTTTGTGTGATGATAAGGCATACAAGTTAGAAGGGAAAGTGTCTTAGGAGAACTTCAGCATGTCTGATTAATCTCATTACTGACAATACAAAGCACTTCCCATAGACAGCATGAACCACAACAAATAGATGACACATTCATTTTTGAAAAGATGAAGATCACAGTTATCTGAACGTTTGTTTAGAGTAAGTTAAAAGTGAACCAGCCTGGGCATTCCACTAACCTGTGAGATCTTCTCTGTGCCTGTGAATCCATGCTTCTCAAAGTGATCAAACAGATTAAGGAAAGTGTGTCTCTCCAGGTAATGGCAGTTACTGAGTAGGATCAGCAAGCGTTGCTCCTGAAGAAGACAAAAATATATTGTACATAAATTAGTATTATGTGACAACACTAATTGTATTTCAAAATTGTGTTAGTACCATTAATGTCCTAAATTACCACAATGTTCAGACACATGTAACACCCACTTATTCTTCTAGATGTCAATATTTAATGATCTCCACCGTCCAAATATTTCTTATTTTCACAAACTTTATGTCTACAATGTTCAATTCAAAATCTGATGAACATATTGCGACTGGATTTAAAACTTTAATTGTCTACCAATTTGGGAGGGGAATTGTGGATGATACATCACAAAATCTCTAAATGGAAGGATAATATTAGGCACACAGACAGCTACCAAATAAATTAATGATACAATGAAACAATACACCCTGCAAAGCAAAAGGCGGTGGAGTCTGCTTCTTCATCAACAACAACTGGTGTACAGACGTGACTGTGTTATCCCAACACTCCTCTCCTGCTCTGGAATATATTTTCATTCACTGTAAGCCCTTTTACTCACCGCGTGAGATCATTTCATTCATACTGGTGGCTGCCTACATACCGCCCAGCATTGTTTCATCTGACCACATAACTTTCCTCCCGAAGGTCTTATCTTTGTCCATGTGGTGTCAGATGAAACAAAAATTGAGCTGTTTGGCCACAATACCCAGCAATATGTTTGGAGGAGAAAAGGTGAGGCCTTTAATCCCAGGAACACCAGGCCTACCGTCAAGCATGGTGATGGTAGTATTATGCTCTGGGCCTGTTTTGCTGCCAATGGAACTGGTGCTTAAAATGGGACAATGAAAAAGTAGGATTACCTCCAAATTCTTCAGGACAACCTAAAATCATCAGCCCGGAGGTTGGGTCTTGGGCGCAGATGGGTGTTCCAACAGGACAATGACCCCAAACACACATCAAAAGTTGCAAAGGAATGGCTAAATCAGGCTAGAATTAAGGTTTTAGAATGACCTTCCCAAAGTCCTGCTTCAAACGTGTGGACAATGCTGAAGAAACAAGTACATGTCAGAAAACCAACAAATTTAGCTGAACTGCACCAATTTTGTCAAGAGGAGTGGTCAAAAATTTAACCAGAAGCTTGCCAGAAGCTTATGGATGGCTACCAAAAGCACCTTATTGCAGTGAAACCTGCCAAGGGACATGTAACCAAATATTAACATTGCTGTATATATACTTTTGACCCAGCAGATTAGGTCACATTTTCAGGAGACCCATAATAAGTTCATAAAAGAACCAAACTTCATGAATGTTTTTTGTGACCAACAAGCATGTGCTCCAATCATTCTAGTACAAAAAAATAAGAGTTGTAGAAATTATTGAAAACTCAAGACAGCCATGACATTATGTTCTTTACAAGTGTATGTAAACTTTTAATCGCGACTGTATATATACATATGTGTATGTATATATACATATATACAGTCGTGATCAAAAGTGTGTATGTGTATGTATATATGTATATGTATACGTATATGTATGTGTATGTGTATACATACTGTGTATGTATTTGTATATATTTATATAAATGTATGTGTATATATATACGTATATGTATGTATGAATGTGTATATATATATATATATATATATATATATATATATGTATATATATATTTAAATATATATATATATGTATGTGTATTAGGGGTGTGGGAAAAAATCGATTCGAATTCGAATCGCGATGCTCACGTTGTGCGATTCAGAATCGATTCTCATTTTTAAAAAATGGATTTTTTTTTGTATTTTTTTTAAAAATTTAGTAATTTTTTAAAAATTTTTATTAATCAATCCAACAAAACAATACACAGCAATACCATAATAATGCAATCCAATTCCAAAACCAAACCCGACCCAGCAACACTCATAACTGCAATAAATTGAGAGGAGACACAAACACGACACAGAACAAACCAAAAGTAGTGAAACAAAAATGAATATTATCAACAACAGTATCAATATTAGTTACAATTTCAACATAGCAGTGATTAAAAATCCCTCATTGACATTATCACTAGACATTTATAAAAAAAAACAAAAAAACAATAGTGTTACAGTGGCTTACACTTGCATCGCATCTCATAAGCTTGACAACACACTGTGTCCAATATTTTCACAAAGATAAAATAAGTCATATTTTTGGTTCATTTAATAGTTAAAACAAATTTACATTATTGCAATCAATTGATAAAACATTGTCCTTTACAATTATAAAAGTTTTTTACAAAAATCTACTACTCTGCTTGCATGTCAGCAGACCGGCGTAGATCCTGCTGAAATCCTATGTATTGAATGAATAGAGAATTGTTTTGAATCGGGAAAAAATCGTTTTTGAATCGAGAATCGTGTTGAATTGAAAAAAAAAAAAAAGATTTTGAATCGAATCGTGACCCAAGAATCGATATTGAATCGAATCGTGGGACACCCAAAGATTCACAGCCCTAATGTGTATATATATACGCACACTATAATGCCAAAAGTATTTGGCCACTTGCCTTTACTCACATATGAACTTGAAGTGCCATCCCATGGAATTGTCCAAAATGTTATGGTACCCTGGAGCATTCAAAGTTCCTTTTACTGGAACTAAGGGGCCAAGCCCAACTCCTGAAAAACCAACCCCACACCATAATTTCTCCTCCACTAAATTTCACACTCAGTACAATGCAGTCCGAAATGTAGTGTTCTCCTGGCAACCTCCAAACCCAGACTCGTCCATCAGATTGCCAGAGGAAAAGCTTGATTCATCAGTCCAGAGAAGGCGTCTCCACTGCTCTAAAGTCCAGTGGCAACGTGCTTTACACCACTGCATCCAACGCTTAGCATTGGACTTGGTGATGTATGGCTTAGATGCAGCTGCTCGGCCATGGAAACCCATTCCATGAAGCTCTCTGCGTACTGTACGTGGGCTAATTGGAAGGTCACATGAAGTTTGGAGCTCTGTAGCAACTGACTGTGCAGAAAGTCTTTGCACTATGCGCTTCAGCATCAGCTGACCCCTCTCTGTCAGTTTGCGTGGCCTACCACTTGGTAGCGGACTTGCTGTTGTTCCCAAACTCTTCCCTTTTCTTGTAATAAAGTTGACTTTGCAATATTTAGGAGCAAGACTGCATTTGTTGCACAGGTGGCATCCTATGACAGTTGCACGCTGGAAATCACTGAGAGCGACCCATTCTTTCACAAATGTTTGTAGAAACAGTCTCCATGCCTAAGTGCTTAATTTTATACACCGGGCCAAGTGATTAGGGCACCTGATTCTCATCATTCGGATGGGTGGCCAAATACTTTTGGCAATATAGTGTATGTATATATATACAGTCAAGAAAATAAGTATTTGAACACCCTGCTATTTTGCAAGTTCTCCCACTTAGAAATCATGGAGGGGTCTGAAATGTTCACGGTAGGTGCATGTCCACTTTATGAGATAACCTAGAAAAAAAATCCAGAAATCACAATCTATGATTTTTTAACAATTTATTTGTGTGATACAGCTGAAAATAACTATTTGAACACCTGTCTATCAGCTAGAATTCTGACCCTCAAAGACCTGTTAGTCCGCATTTAAAAGTCCTCCTCCACTTCACTGTATTATCCTGAATCAGATGCACCTGTGTGAGGTCGTTAGCTGCATACAGACACCTGTCCACCCCATACAATCAGTAAGACCCTAACATTCAGCATGGCTAAGAGCAAAGAGCTGTCCAAAGACACCAGAGACAAAATTGTACAACTCCACAAGGATGGAAAGGGCTACGGAGAAATTGCCAAGCAGCTTGGTGAGAAAAGGTCCACTGTTGGAGCAATCATTAGAAAATGGAAGAAGCTAAACATGACGGTCAATCTCAATCGGAGTGGAGCCCCATACAAGATATCACCTCGTGGGGTCTCAATGATGCTAAGAAAGGTGAGGAATCAGCCCAGGACTACACGGCAGGACTTGGTCAATGACCTGAAAAGAGCTGGGACCACTGTTTCCATGGTCACTGCTGGTAATACACTAAGACGTCATGGTTTGAAATCATGCATGGCACGGAAGGTTCCCCTGCTTAAACCAGCACATGTTAAGGCCCGTCTTAAGTTTGCCAATGACCATTTGGATGATCCAGAGGAGTCATGGGAGAAAGTTTTGTGGACAGATGAGATCAAAATTGACCTTTTTGGTCATAATTCCACTATGCGTGTTTGGAGGAAGAAGAATGATGCGTACCATCCCAAGAACACCATCCCTACTGTGAAGCATGGGGGTGGTAGCATCATGCTTTGGGGGTGTTTTTCTGCTCATGGGACCGGACGACTGTACTGTATTAAGGAGAGGATGACTGCAGCCATGTATTGTGAGATTTTGGCCAAAAACCTCCTTCCCTCAGTCAGATCATTGAAGATGAGTCGTGGCTGGATCTTCCAACATGACAATGACACACAGCCAGGAAAACCAATAAGTGGCTTCGTAAGAGCCATATCAAGGTTCTGGAGTGGCCTATCCAGTCTCCAGACCTAGATCCAATTGAAAATCTTTGGAGGGAGCTGAAAGTCTGTGTTACTCAGCGACAGCCCAGAAACCTGACTGATCTAGAGAAGATCTGTGTGGAGGAGTGGGCAAAAATCCCTCCTGCAGTCTGTGCAAACCTGGTGAAGTACTACAGGAAACGTTTGACCTCTGTAATTGCAAACAAAGGCTACTCTACCAAATATTAATGTTGGTGTTCAAATACTTATTTTCAGCTTTATCACACAAATAAATTGTTAAAAAATCATAGATTGTGATTTCTGGATTGTTCTTTTTAGGTTATCTCTCATAAAGTGGACATGCACCTACCATGAAAATTTCAGACCCCGCCATGATTTCTAAGTGGGAGAACTTGCAAAATAGCAGGGTGTTCAAATACTTATTTTCTTGACTGTATGTATTTGTGTATATGTATATATATGTATTTGTGTATATGTATATATATGTATTTGTGTATATATATATATATATATATATATATATATATATATATATATATATATATATATATATATATATACATATATATATGTATTCGTATATACACAAATACATATATATACTAAGGCTGCAGCTAACGATTATTTTTCTATCGATTAATCTATATATTATTTTTTTCGATTAATCGGTTAATCTATAGATTATTTTTTCGATTAATCTATAGATTATTTTTCCTTTTACCGATTATTATTTTATTCAAAATGAAGATGAAAAAATAAATGTAGGCCCGTTTTTTCAAAAGGCATGGCTTTTATTTACAAAAAAAAAGAAGTATGGCCACTCAGTCAACATTGACAACAACATGACTAAATATTCTGTAACAATGTAAACATTTAAAACTTTTAACATTTAACAAAATTAAAAGTAGCTTATTTGCTTTTTAATGTGCAAATATAAAAGTCAACATCCAGTGCAAATCTTAATATTCTGCAATAGTATAAGCATTTCAAAAGTAAAAGTATTGCTTATTTTGCTTTAAAATGTGCAAAAATAAAGATAAACATCCAATACAAAAAAGTGCAAAACGAAATATTCTGTAACAGTGTAAACATTTCAACAAAAGTGAAAGTATTGCTTATTTGCTAAAATGTGCAAAAATAAAGATAAACATCCAATACAAAAAAGGGCCAATCTATATATTCTGGAGCACTGTAAACATTAAGTATTGCTTTTAAAAAGTGTAAAATAAACATCCAGTCATGTAGGTCTAAGTGAGACCTACGTAGAGGTTTTTGTTTCATGTCTCTAAGACGTCCCTACCGGAAGTTACAAGCAGTTTTGTCTGTGTTTTCCTCTGAGAAGCAGTTTTGTCTCTGTTTTATTCAAAAATTACGCTAGAGCGCAATTTTGAGTTTTGGGGTTCGGGGTTTTTTTTTAGATCGCAATTTCCACCAGTCCCAATGTGTGTAAAAATTTTGGTGAGTTTTGAAGTATTTTAAGGTGGTCAAATTACAGCTCAAAGAGGCAAAAATTAGTGTTTTTAGTCATTTTTTGTGTTGAAGGGGAAATTGCCAACTTCCTGTTGGTTTTTGCCCGAGGATGTGAAATTATGAATTGTAGGTCTAAGTGAGACCTACATACAGGTTTTTGTTTCATGTCTCTACGACCTTCCTAGTGGGAGTTACAGGCAGTTTGTTTTTGTTTTTTCCTAGGGGGCGCTAGAGCGCAATTTTGATTTTTGGGGTTTCGTTTTTTTACTAAAGTGTGCTGTCCCAGTTTTTCTATGTGTGTATAAAATTTGGTGAGTTTTGAAGCATGTTAAGGGGGGCAAAGTAGTGCGCAAAGCTGCGGAATAATAATCAACCTTACAATTTCAATAGGTTTGAGACGCCGAGATGAGCGGTCGCACCCTCTTTCGCTCCCGATCGGGAATCCAAACAACTGCTCGGATTATCCCACACTTCCTCCTTTTTCTACTGTGGATCACGGATTTATATTTTAAACCTCCTCGGATACTCTACCCTCTTGAAAATGAGAGTCGAGAACGCGAAATGGACATACACAGTGACTTTTATCTCCACGACAATACATCGGCGAAGCACCTTGGCTTTGGAGCTAACGTGTTAGCATCGTGCTTGTCTGCACATCGAGGCAAAGTGAACATGCCCCTGACTGGAAGGATAGACAGAAAGTCAATAATACTACTATCACTTCTACTATCAGGAGACACTGAACTCAACCCTGGACCTGCAACAACACGGTTAATGTTGTCCCGACTGGCGAAGACTAGCAATGCTACTGCTAGCGTCGCCATCGAAGCTAACTCGGCTACCGGCTCATCTCAGCTCAAGCTCACCTGTGCTCCAGCGGTCGGCGGCTCGGCGGAGGACTTCGCCCCGTTCATCGACACGGTCGGAGGCTCGGCGGCGGCGGTGGAGGACGACCCGGTCATCAGAGAAGGCAGCGACTCAGCGGCGGTGAACGACGCGGCGGCTGCGGTGGACGGCGACCCAGACATCGGTGATTGCGGGGAACTGCACGAGATGGCGGGGGTCCACGCGTCCTCTCCCGGGTCCCGGACGGTCGAGGACGCGGGATACACGGGATTTAGAGGCGCCTTTACACAAACATTTTCGTTATTCTCGTTCTCTTTGTCTTCAAAAAAGCCCGCCAAAAGGAAACCCAACCCATCCCCCAGTAACCCTACCTGGCCTCCTCCTCCCTCTCCCTCCCCTCCCCCTTTCTCTCCCTCCCCGTTCACCTGGAGGACGATCAATATGCCCCTCTCTCTCTCTCCTCTCTCTCCTTGCTCTTCAACTGCAACAGCAATAATAACCAACAATTTTTCTGGTCAGTACCACAACACAGCGGACTCTGATGCTCTTTTTGGTTCCAGTGGACTACACATCATCCACCTTAATGTGAACAGCCTCTCTGGAGCCAAACTCGATCAAATCAGAGAAATGTTCCTCAACACGAAGGTAAAAATCTTGTGTTTCTCTGAAACCAAATTTGATCAAAGTATTTCTGACTCAGAGATAGAAATACAAAACTTTTCGGTTATCAGAAAGGATAGGAATAAACACGGTGGGGGCGTTTGTATGTATATTCACCAGCATATTAAATACATAACTCACACTGATCTTAATCACAATGACCTGGAATCTGTGTGGGCGGAAATCAAATTTAAAAACGCTAAGCCGGTACTAATAGGGACTGTTTATAGACCCCCTAATCAGAGTGATTTCTATGAGGCTTTGGAAGAATGCTTGGCGGGGACAGACAACATGGAGAAAATTATAACTGGGGATCTGAACACAGATATTCAACGCAAAGATGCGCCTGTCTTCAGATCCTTCAGCAAGTTTTGTAATCTGCACGGTCTTTCCCAGCTAATAGCGCTACCCACAAGGGTGTGTGATTCCACCCAATCAACCATAGATCTCATTCTCACTTCAGACCGGCCTAAAATAAAAAATAGTGGGGTCATGATCTGTGGTCTTAGCGACCACTATCTAACCTTCTGCACCCGTAAAATAGCTAAACCTAAAGCCAATGGCCACATAACAGCCCAATCCAGATCCCTCAAAAAATACTCCAATGACAATTTCAATTTAAAATTAGATGAGTGGGACTGGTCCCCTGTGCTCGCGAGCAACCTGGTCGATGTCGCTTGGGATCGCTTCAAAACGGCGTTCCTAAAGATACTAAATGACATGGCTCCCGTGAAAACAGTCAGGATCAAAGCCCGCTCGGAACCATGGATGAATCCGGACCTATTAGCTGCCATAAAAGACAGAGACAGGAAATACTCTGAATACCAAAAATGTAAAACAGAAGTAGATAAACAACCCAATAATATCAACCTCAAATTACTCCTTTCAACTCTCAAAAACCAATGCAATAAATTAAGAAATAAGTCAACCAACCTGACTAAATCCTTAAAAAAAAATTACATTAACGACAAAATAGAGGAAAACACGAATAAGCCACGTGAGCTCTGGAAAATTCTCAACAACCAGCTTCCTGGTTGCAGCCAGAAACTTAAAACAAGACTCACCAACATCAGCATCAAGGAGGGTGACTCCCTCATTAGACAAAATGGAGGTAGCTAGCAGACTTAACATCTTTTTCACCAGCATAGCCGCAACTCTTGTCAACAAGCTGTCCCACCACTCTGGTCGCTTTGGTGTAGAACACATTAAAGCCTTCTACAGAAAGCTAGGAGTATCCAACGATGATTTCAAATTAGAAATGGTCACAGCTGATGAGGTGTTTAAAAAATTGAGCACGCTCCACCCTAACAAGGCCACCGGCCTTGATAATATTCCCTCCAGATTCCTCAGGGACTCTGCCTCCATCATTGCCCCGATCATCACGCACATAATAAACCTATCAATTACACAAGGCCAAGTACCAAAAGATTTTAAGATAGCAAGAGTAACTCCCCTCTTTAAAAAAGGAAGCAAATTGGAACCTGGCAACTACCGACGTGTTTCTATTCTCAGCTCCATTTCGAAAGTAATGGAGAAAATAGTTTATGAACAGGTCGATAGTTACCTTGCCACTAATAAACTCATGTACAAATTCCAATCCGGCTTCAGAACTAACCACTCCACTGACACATGCCTTCTCTATCTGACCGACCACATCAAACATGAGGTGGACGCGGGCAAATACTGCGGCATGGTCATGCTGGACCTTCAGAAGGCCTTTGACACCGTTAACCACGCTATACTGTTGGATAAGCTCAGAGCAATCGGATTTAACAAAACCTCTTGGAGCTGGATGCAGTCTTACTTGGAGGGGAGGGAGCAGGTGGTAGAGGTGAACGGCACCGTGTCCCCCCCCCTCTCGGTGAGCTGTGGAGTCCCCCAAGGCAGTATATTGGGACCTTTACTGTTCCTAATATACATAAACGACATGTCATCGGCATGCGACTGTGAATTGTTTTTGTTTGCGGATGACTCTGCCTTGCTGGTATCAGACAAGGACAAGTCACAGGTGGAGAAAATCCTCAGTGCTGAGCTCTGTAGAACTTGCACCTGGCTCGCTGACAACAAGCTATCCATCCACTTGGGTAAAACAGAATCCATCCTGTTTGGGTCCCACATCAAACTTAAGAGAGTCAATGACTTCACCATAAAAGTAGGTGACAGTGTCATCACCAGGAAAGATGAGGTCACCTACCTAGGTTCCATTCTAGAGGCTAACCTTTCCTGTGACAAAATGGCAACCAAGGTAATCAAAAAGGTTAACCAACGAACGAGATTTCTCTACAGAATTTCCTCTCTGGTCAACAAAAGCACCTTGAGGATTCTGGCGGGAACTCTCGTTCAACCCTTTTTCGATTATGCATGCACCTCCTGGTACCCTAGCACCTCCAAAACCCTCAAATCTAAACTCCAAACATCTCAGAACAAGCTAGTCAGGTTACTTCTAGACCTCCACCCCAGATCCCACCTCACTCCTACCCACTTCTCTAAAGTGGGCTGGCTCAAGGTGGAGGACAGAGTTAAACAACTTGCACTGAGCCTAGTCTATAAAATCCGCTACACCTCCCTGATACCGAAGTACATGTCAAACTACTTCCTTAACGTAAATGACCGCCATAACCACAACACCAGGGGGTGCTCCACTAACCACGTTAAACCCAGATTCCGAACTAACAAAGGTCTTAACTCATTCTCTTTCTATGCCACATCAATGTGGAATGCGCTCCCAACAGGTATAAAAGAAAGGGCATCTCTATCCTCCTTCAAAACCGCAATAAAAGTTCACCTCCAGGCAGCTACAACCCTAAACTAACACCCTCCCCGGATTGCTAATAATCAAATGTAAACAATCAAATGCAGATACTTTTTCTTTTTCTTATGCCTTCTGATCTCTCGCTCTCTCTCTGTCTCTCTATGTCCACTACTTGATGTCCATATCCCCCCCCCCCATCCCCCCCTCCACACCCCTGATTGTAAATAATGTAAATAATTCAATGTGATTATCTTGTGTGATGACTGTATTATGATGATAGTATATATGATAGTATATATCTGTATCATCAATCAATTTAAGTGGACCCCGACTTAAACAAGTTGAAAAACTTATTCGGGTGTTACCATTTAGTGGTCAATTGTACGGAATATGTACTTCACTGTGCAACCTACTAATAAAAGTCTCAATCAATCAAAAAAAGGTTCCTTTGTACCTGTACAAAGGACTCCCTGTGGGAGTCCTTTATACAGGGTACATGCGAACCCTAATAACACTCCAGACATCATAAATGGTAAAAGGGTTTCTTCTTCAAGGTACTCAAAGCGCTTTGACACTTTTTCCACATTCACACACTGATAGCGGGTGGAGTGTCTTGCTCAAGGACACAACGGACATGACGAGGTTGGTAGAAGGTGGGGATCGAACCAGGAACCCTCAGGTTGCTGGCACAGCCACTCTCCCAGCTGTGCCACACCGTACCCCACATCAGCCTACAATCTTGACACACGAGAGCAGAGCAGAGAGTTGGGGCTAGGCAGAAAGAATACACTAGAAATTACCACATAAGTACCGCCGTCATACTTACGTGACCTCACAAATGGCCTACAGTTAAAAAGATATTGTAAAACACAGCGTTCAGCAAGCTCAAGCCCGACTGCATGACGCGTTGGCAATAACAAATATCTAACATTGTAATAACATTTATAAGTCAAAAAAGAGGAACATCCTAATTGGTCCTCTTTAGTGTTGTTCTTTTCTGTTTGAAAATTAAAATTTAATTAAAGCAGACCTATGATGGTTTTCTTTTTTTTTGACCAATGTGAGATACTCGTGTTAAACAATGTCAAAGTTTCAAATCAAGGTTCATTCAGTTGGGCGTGAACTTGCATGCGATTTTGGATGCCTTTGCCGAAAGGTTTTGAAATATTAACAGCGGGCCATTTGTGATGTCACACATTGATCAATTTACTTATGTGGGAATTATTAGACATATTATGTCTAAAAGCCTCCACCCGCTGCTCAAACTTTTTTACAAAACCAAAAACCAGTGAAGTTGGCACATTGTAGGATAAAGTATTATGTTAATCTACTCTTGGTATGTGCACAATAACACCCATGTGTGACATTAATAAAAAAAAAAAACTGTCTATGAAAGTTATTTTCAACTGTGTTTGAAAAAAAAGTAGCGGTGACTTCAAACAGTGTACATTTACATTTGGAGAGGCTGGGGCGTGGTTTTATTTGCAATCATGGAACGCCACCACAAACCAACATCTTGCAAATCTGCATTAAGTGTGTTATAAAACAGAATGTGGAGCAAAATTTACGTACAATTTACACCAAAGCATACCCAATACATACAGTGTCATGACCACAAATAAGTGTTTTAAATTTAGATAGAAATTATCCTAGGTCCCCT
Organism: Entelurus aequoreus; assembly: GCF_033978785.1. Taxonomy (NCBI): domain Eukaryota; kingdom Metazoa; phylum Chordata; class Actinopteri; order Syngnathiformes; family Syngnathidae; genus Entelurus; species Entelurus aequoreus. The sequence continues at coordinate 24,064,023 of NC_084749.1, forward strand.
TTAAATATTTTGTATTTCCAATTTTCTAAACAGCCAAAATATTTTCTCTTTGGGTAATGTTCACCCCCAACACTCACAACTTAAGTACACACTTCTCAAGGCTGATTTACCCCTGCTAACCAAGTCGGTTTACGCTGGGGAAACCCCTTTGCATTCGTCCTATTTCCCTTTACCAGAAGCACAGTACACACTGTCCTCTTACCCCCCTCCTCCTCCTCAATGCGCACACTCGTAACAAACATATTTAACAACTTACAGGAAAGGAGGATGTATTTGCTTAGTGTTTATAACCAGAAAATAGCTTGATAACATTTTGTTGTTTAAATGATTTACGATAGTTTGGTTACCAGACAATTGCTGGCATCATTAACCAAGAAACCACAGTGTGTTGACATGCAGAATTTCAAAGAATCAAAAGCAAACACTGATCTTACAGAAGTTGGACTGAAGTGCTCTTGCATGTTGGTGAACGGATCCGCAGAGGAAAGCTCCACAGATATGCTAGAGCAAACACAAAACATATTTAAGACATAATGACACAGGTCTACTATAATAGTACATACATTGTTTGAGCACAATTAATTTCTCAATACTTACTGGGATGGAGTCAGGTCGCCATCTCTTTTTGTGCTCTGCTGCCCCAAGCAGTTAATGAAAACCTGAATTGAACACATGGACATGGTGCTCATGATGTTCAGTTCAGTTCAATTTCAGTTTATTTCAAACATGTTTACATGTTAATCAACACATTCCAAATATGGTTGGTAATAACTCTGACAAAGCCAGTCAAAATAAAACAAACATACTGTTTTATATGCAAAAAGGCTGGACCCTAAGACAAAATGCTTTCCTATAAGCTACACATTATTGATCAAACCCAACATTTGCGGGTTTTCAGAATCTTCACTATATTCTGGTTAATGTAGGAATGTGTTAGCGTATACAGAAAGTGTAGTGATCGGCATAATAAACAAAAGGTCAAGAGATTTTGTACCACTTGTCCCTTTCGGGGGGTGATTTATTTTATTTTATGGCAGTCAACAATTTTAGCTGGGGTTAAATATGATATCATGTCATTACAAAGACGTCTCTAGGAAATATATAATAGCTTAACTGGTAGCTAGTGAAGAAAAATGCTGCAACTGATGTACAGTATCCAGGTACAATTTGTTATAAATATACAGTATATGTATAAATATATAGATATGTATGTGTATGTGTGTGTGTGTGTGTATATATATATATATTTAAAAAAAAATATATGTATATACATACACATATATACTGAGTATATATATTGTATATACATAAATATAAAATTACATCTTTCACTCATTCACACTTGTTCTCATTAGGGTTACGGAATGAGCTGTAGCCTCTCTCATCTGCCTTTAGACAAGAAGTAGGGTTCACCCTGGAATGGTCACAAGTCATTAACAGTAGAGTATATCAATAATAATGTATTATCTATTTTTAAGACACTAAACATTGAGTGTTTTCTTCTTGACACTCAGATGGAATGCAGTGCACATGGATGATCATTTGAGTCACACATTAAGTCCCATCTTAAAACTCATTTGTATACTCTAGCCTTTAAATAGACCCCCCTTTTAGACCTGTTGATCTGCCGTTTCTTTTCTGCTCTGCACCCCTCTCCGTCGTGGAGAGGGGGGGCAAAGATTCGGTGACCACAGATGAAGCGCTAACTGTCCAAAGTCGGGACCCAGGGTGGACCACTAATCTGTGCATCAGTTGGGGACGTCTCTGCGCTGCTGACCTGTCTCCACTGAAGATGACCTCCTGCTGGCCCCACTATGGACTGGACTCTCACACTATTATGTTAGATCCACTATGGACTGGACTCTCACAATATTATGCTAGATCCACTCGACGTCCATTGCACCGGTCGCCCAGGTGGGGTGCCCCCACATCTGCGGTCCCCTCCAAGGTTTCTCATTGTCATCCCATTGGGTTGAGTTTTTTTCTTGCCCTGATGTGGGATTGGAGCCGAGGATGTCATTGTGGCTTGTGCAGCCCTTTGAGACACTCGTGATTTAGGGCTATATAAGTAAACATTGATTGATTGATTGATTGATAAATGTTAGGTTTGTTACTCCTCACATGGATCTAAAAAACATAGTTCAATGATTTATAAGATTTTTTGCTGGAAAAATGACAACATGTACTTGCTTTCATGATGTTTACACAGAGTTCTGTGGCTTGATCCTGAACTTGGTCCAGCTGCAATATCTGAAGAAACAAAACTATTCATGAGTACAATATGACCTGCTCTATTTACGGTACACTTGTTGTCCAAGAATAAGTAGTAATTAGTGGAACAATAAAAAATAAGTTTGTAATTGTGATTTTTAATTATGACTGTATTTCTTAAGACAGCTTAATACATTGCTTTAATAGTGGTATACAATAGTTTTGTCAAAGTTGTATGATGCACCTTTATTTATGACATTTACAAATACATATTTTGGTGGTTATGATTACTATCTTACGTTGATCTCTCCTGGTTTGATGTCCAGAGGCTCTCTCAGTGATTGCAGCATTTGGGCCATACACTGTTCAAACTGGGATGGCTGAAGAAAAACAGCAATAGAATACCAGAAAATATGACAAAAAATATCCTTCAGAAATTAGATTGACACAAAACCAAAAATAACTCTATAATGAAAATCTGTAAAGGAGTTATTTGACAAAATACAGACAAATATGCATACTCTCTTAGCTCTTGCTATTTTTAAGAGAAACAAACTTGATCATGTAAGTGAAAACTTTAACAATGACATACATGATGCTACTTCCTTACCAGCCTGGTAAATCCCTCTACAATCCAGTCCTCCTTCTCAGCAAGTCTCCTGACATCTAAAAAAGACACACATTGGCATCAACCTTCAACACTTTTGTAGTGTTTAATTACAAAAAACAACACATGTTGAGACATGCTATAGACAAATTTCCTCATTGTCAAAGAACAGCAGAACCATGTTTGAAAGCCAGCTGCATTTCATGAAAGTGTATATTAGCACAGGATCTTGGGATTAATTGTTGAATATATCACGCATTTATATCATTATATTTACATTAATACCATTGTTTATGTAACAACTACCCAATGCGAATACTATAATCACATAGTTAGAATTGCATAAAGAAAACCACAATGTGGTACAAAACATCTCACAACCAAGATCACTAAGAACAAAGATGTGCAAGTTAAGTGAAAGTCAGGCACTCTACTCAAAATAACCACAAGTGAAAGTAAGCACAATAAGGTTTTCTTATAGGAGCCAAACATGTGTTTATATCCTGTTTGTACATTAAAGGGCACCACAGGCTCATGTACAGTCGTGGTCAAAAGTTTACATACACTTGTAAAGAACATATAAAGTCATTGCTGTCTTGAGTTTCCAATAATTTCTACAACTCTTATTTTTTTTGTGATAGTGATTAGCACATACTGTTTGGTCGCAAAAAAGATTCATGAAGTTTGGTTTTTATGAATTTATTATGGGTCTTCCGCCCGAATGTAGCTGAGATAGGCTCCAGCACCCCCCGCAACCCCAAAAGGGACAAGCGGTAGAAAATGGATGGATGGATGAAAATGTGACCAAATCTGCTGGGTCAAAAGTATACATACAGTAATGTTAATATTTGGTTACATGTCCCTTTGGAAAGTTTCACTGCATTAAGGTGCTTTTGGTAGCCATCCACAAGCTTCTGGTTGAATTTTTGACCACTCCTCTTGACAACTACATTTGTTGGTTTTCTGACAATCACTCTATCACAAAAAATAAGAGTTGTAAAAATGATTGGAAACTCAAGACAGCAATGACATTATGTTCTTTACAAGTGTATGTAAACTTTTGACCACGACTGTATATAAGCCAGAGGGCAACAGGTGCTGACCCCTAAGGGCATAATGTACAAGTGTCGACCACATTTGGCACGAATTGTGTGGCAACGTTGTTTCTGTGTACAGTAGGAATCCTGAAGTTATTAAATAAAACTTATGCACTTTCATATTTTGTTGGTGCCAAATAAATAGGTGACGCTGCATCAAAACAACTCTTTCTAATGATTTTTTAAACGGCACAACAGGTACTACAGCATTAGCTGCCTATCACGTCATAACAGCAACTACAGTTCAACACTGCAATAGCCCAGCGCTAGGCTGGCTACATTAAGTCAAATAACTCTTTCTCCTTTACTTCTTTAAGGGCGTTCTCACACTGAGCCAATTTTGATTTCATGGGCCCATTATCCTATCCCTGCCGCTTAAAAGGGTCCTTTTGACATCCGTTTTTGACGTCCCTTTTGATCCAGCCGCACTTTCTGCCCGGGAAAAGGTGACAAGACCAGAAATACACATCAACATCCCTGTTATTGAAGTAGAATGGTGCAGACACAGGCACGCTTCCATTGGCTCCTACTTTAGCTGCTGCATGGTGATGGCAAGGTCATCTGCATACCCATACCTCCTAGAGGTTGTCTCTGGTAAGTCAAGGACATACACATTGAACAGCATCTGACAGGACAGACAACTGAGGGATCCTGTTTCTCAGCAGGTTTGTTTAAGTCTGGAAATGGCAGTTCTAAGCTCGGCTATTGAGAAGTCTCTTGATAAGTTCTCATCAACACTGGGCACGCTAAAGAGTGCAGAGACCTCGTGAGATATAATGTAGGCGGAGTCCGTAACTGTAACTCAGAACGCAACTATTACTTAGGAGCTAGGATGTATGGCATTTGTTGTCACTGAGCACTTAGGAGGTGTTGAGTTGGTAGATGGTCTGCCATGCGTTACGGCTGAAATAGGTGAAGTCTATCAACTTCATGACCTCCGTCCAACTTGCCCTAAAGATGGTGTCCAGCTTCTTTTTCCACGTCTACCCTTGAGGGAGCCTGCTGATGCACGGGCAAACAGGGGGTTGTTAAAGTCTCCATCCCAACCTTGGATATCACCTCAGTTGTAGCCTTATGGGATAGTTTTCTCTACAATGCTGGTCTGGGAGATTGCTGTTTGTTCTCTCAGTCTCTGCTGATTAGATTTTGGGGGTGATACAGATCACTGTCTGGATTCAGGATTTTTTACTATTGGGAGATAAAGCCTAGTGGAATTCTGTGCTCTGCGGGTGCTTTTCTAGTTGTGAATTTTATTTCATAGTCATGAATTTATTACTTACCTTTTTATTTCTGTGAATGAAACATGTGTTTAAATTGTATGTTACTTAATTCTGTAAAGAAAACGCATAGGTTTTGGACAAAATGTGTCCTTTTTATAAGTACCGTTTTAGCACTGGCACCATTTCAAAAGTATCGATTGTGCACCTGTATCTATGAAAGTATTATTGTAGCAAAATTATTTTCAAATGCATATCTCAATCTTTGCGTCTGTAATTCAATTCACGTGTATGTGAACTAATGTGTGTGTGCGTGTTTTGTCTGTTCGTAATTTGATTTGTCTATGGGTAAAGAAACATCTGTTTATCCGTTTACACGTGACTTTTTGACATACATATGTACGTGTATGTGCATGTGTATGTGTGTGTGTGTGTGTGTGTGTGTGTGTGTGTGTGTGTGTTTGTGTGTGTGTGTTAGGGTTGTACGGTATACCGGTATCAATATAGTACCACGATACTAATGAATCATATTCGGTACTATACCGCCTCAAAAAAGTACTGGTCCAACAAGTCGTCACGTCGTGTCATGCAGACGAGCATGTTCACCAATGCACAATCACGGAGTACTTACAAGCAAACATGCTTCACTACACACCGTAGCTCACCGGCGTCACAATGTAAACAAACGCCATTGGTGGATTTACACCTGACATACAATGTAATGATACCAAGTAGAGGAGCGTATCTAGTCGATACTACTATGATTACATTCATATTTTTTATCATCACAAAATCTTTTTTCGTTTAAAAAAAAAATTATATTATGTTTATAAACTCAGGAAATACGTCCATGGATTACTATGTAATCATAATAGTATCGACTAGATACGCTCCTGTTCTTGGTATCATTACAGTGGATGTCAGGTGTAGATCCACCCATGGCGTTTGTTTACATTTTGACGCTGGTGAGCTACGGTGTGTAGTGAAGCATGTTTAGCTATTCCTCGTCCTGCAGGGATGATACTTGTAAGAAACTTACTTTGTCGCCATGGAGACAAGGATTAGTGATTTAGAAGTAGCTAAAACACTGCAGACTGCGGCTGGACTTTAGCTGCTAGCTCGCTAGCCATGTCTAAAGCACCTCTTCCTGAGGGCGTTTCAGTGTTATAACTTCACCTTTATCGTTAGTTTTTAAGCCAAAATTAGTCCGTTCTCCCTTTTCTGTCTACACACTGTGTCTGCTTGTAAGTACTAAGTGATTGTGCGCTACCGAACATGCTCTTCTGCTCGTAAAACCAACAATGACACAACGTGACGACGATAGGGGTGCGGGACTGGTACTTTTTAGAGGCGGTATAGTACCGAATATGATGCATTAGTATCGTGGTACTATACTAATGCCGGTATACCGTACAACCCTAGTTCACATACACATGAATTGGAGTACAGGCACACAAATTGAGATACGCATTTGCAAATAATTTTGCTACAATAATACTTCCATAGGTATCAGATATGTTAAAGATACCCGACCAGACTGAAGAACAGAACACACACTAATACTGTGAACTTCTAGTTCCTATAATAATTCTTCATTTACCGTCTGTGGTGTGCAGTAGTGTCACCATGAGGCAGTGAACTCTTAGTTCCAGCAGCAACTCTTGGATCACTTGTAACAGATCATTTGGGATCTCCAAGGCAGACAAAGCCTCATGACATCCTCTGGATGAGATAGATTAGGGTATTTATGAGTATAGCAAACACACCACTGAAGACTGTTAAAGACATCGGAGCAGCACAAAATGATACATTATATGAAAATGACCTGACAGTGTGGATGATTTCAGTGAGCCAGGCCCCAGAAAGTTCTGTTTTGTTCTCCCAGCCTCCATAAAGACTTTGCTCCCCTCGTGGCAGTGTCGTAGGAAGAAGGGCCCCGCGCACAAGCTTGACCAGTCGATTGATCATTTCCTCAATCATTTTCTACACAAGTAATACACACACAGTTAGAAGAGCCTATATTTCAAACTCCAAAGTTGGTAAGATTTTACTGTGAGGCGTCACTGCTGCATACTTTGAAGTCATTTTGCCTTTGTCTTGCATTTTTCTTTGATTTTTCCACCTGCCCAGATTTCTCTCCAGTCTGCAGGAGACAAACATAACTCAGTTATCTAATATCTAAATGTTACATTATATTTCACACTGTAATGATTTTGCATGTACTTACCTCACTAAAAAGACTTCCATTGACATAAGAGATCCAAAGCTTCCAGAAATTAGGGAGTTGACCAATCACCACATCTGACAGCTTTTCTACAAACTGCACTTGCTGAGGGGTTTCAAAGTGGCGGTCTAAAATGGACAAACATACATATTGTATTCCACAAACAACTACAATTATACATGATGTCTCTTATTAGAAACATTAAGGCACCTTAACACATTCCACTTTGGCAGACTATATGAGAAGCCCTGAAACCCAACTGGAGGCAAATCATTTTCCAAATTAAATTCACAAAAACGTTGATATATATATATATTTTTTCCCCCCAAGATGGTGCCGCTGTAGTGGCTGCTGGTGACAGGAGCTCCGTGCTCTTGTATCATCCTTTAGTGTTCCTGATGTTTCCCTCTGGTTTTCATGTGTTTTTTTTGCCTTTTGGTTCAGGATCCTTTGGACTGTGCGACAAGGGGTGGCACATTCGTGACTTCTGTGGTGCTTTTTTTGTGAACTTTTGGATCTGCATCCCGGGAGCGTTTTGGCCATGGAGACCAGCTGGTGGGTCTCTGCCATACCAGAGTCTGTTTGGAGCGACTGAAGGAGATGCAGATGAAGAGACAGGGCTGTGAAGCTAGCGCTGAGCAGTGTCTTGTCTGAATGAGCATTTATCGGACACCTCGGTCTCCTTAGACGCATCCTCGCTCATCCATGCAGACTAGACACTGGCCTAGAGTTAGTGGGCGGCCGAGGGTGGAGTCGGCTCTCTTGGTTGCTTTGTTGGGTCTGCTCCTGTCTCTGGCCATGCTCCTCCACCCCAGCAGACGATGACGTGGAACACCACAGAGGCCACCACAGTGTATATGGATGTTTTTGTATGGTTGCTTGTCTATGCATGGTGCAATCGTGTGCGCGCAAAATTTATTATTGGTTAATTATTTTTTGTTGTTTTACTTTTGTAGCAGCATGTAGAAATGGCACTGCTGGAGTGGTAGCTGGTTGCATCTGCTCTGCTTTTTTAATGTCCTTAATGTCCTTTATGTTCTTTGATGTTTACCTCTTGCACACACGTGTGTGCTATGGCTATGAGTTTTTTTCTTCTTCCTTTGGCTTAGGCTGAAACTGAATATTTTTTTTCTTTTTACTCACTCCCCCCCAATATTTACCCGTTTCTCACCTTTTTTTTGTAAGGGGCGCCGGAAGTTGGCAGACCCGTCAGCGATCCTGTTCTGTCTCCCTGTAATGTTTGTCTGATCTTGAATGGGATTGTGCTGAAAATCTTGATTTGCCCTCAGGGATGAATAAAGTACTTCTGATTCTGATTCTGAACACTTCCCAAACGCTTTAATTGATAGTACTATTAAGCATTTTATTCAAAATTCAATCCCTGTTCAAAACACAATATCAAAATTTAAGAACTTTCTGGAATTTGAAGTAACCATAGAAACCATATGTTCAAGACAAACAAATATAAGCACACAATGTATATGTGAACTGAGACGTGAGTGTGGTACTCACTGCTAGGTCTTGTCATCTGCAGGCTACTCCCTCTTTTCAAAGATGATATGTGGCTGAGTCTGCTGAGTACTGAAGGATCCGGAGCTCCTACACAGACTGACACACAACAGAGGACACGGGCAGCAGAATAAAACTACTTAACTCTGTACGATAAAGAAACGCACACTTCAAATATCAAACATTTCAAATAAAAATTATTAATCATTCCACATTTGTCATTAATCTCAGATTGCTTTAAACTAAGCAATCCTCCTTCGTTCCTCTCATTCTCTCTTCATTTATTCAATTTCAGATGTGGCTTAGTCCACTGCTAAACACTTTTCTGTTGTTTTCAGGGTAACAGAAACAGATCTGTAAACTTTGTCAGAGCTGGGGTGAAGTAGGTTAACATCACTGGGTTCAGTTACATTTAATTTCTGTTACCAGAGAGCAACTCTCACCACTAGATGGCAACATGTGTATGTGTTACACAAAACCATGTAATCAGTGTCTCAGCAAATATATTGGCTTCTGAAACCACTTTAAGGACTACAACACCTAATCAAACATGATGAGAGACTTTCGTCAGTTCTAAAACTACTAACTCGTGAGTCTGTTTTCTGGCTGTAGGACACAAAAAATATTGGAAAAATCCCCAAAGACCCAGCCGGTAACTGGAATATCAAGGATGTGAGCATAATGCAAGTTTTCCCTTTCTTAAATTTAAAATATAATACAACAGTATAAAGCGGAGCTTTTTTAAATAACAGATTCACTCTGAGATCGAAATGGTTTGGCTTTCTGAAATGTATTTCTCTCATTAGAGGGGAGAGCTGCTGTTGCTAAACCTGAGGAAACCTTATCACAATGTTGCTAGACGGGAAATTATTGCACCGGAAACTTAAAATTGTCATACTTTGAGAAAAAAAATTACCGTATATTCCCGATTTGACATTGCTGAGCACCATCTGGTACATTAAAACATTACCACAGACCGTGTATGCTGTAGCTTATAATGCAGTCTTACCTAATTATAATACTGATATAATATATGATAGAATAGAATAAATTAGGGTTGTCCCAATACCAATAATTTGGTACCAGTACCAAAATGTATATTGATACTTTGATACTTTTCCAAATAAAGGGAACTACGAAAAAGTGTCAATTTTGGCTTTATTTTAACAGAAAATCTTACAATACAATAAACATATGTTTCCTACTGTACCGGTACTCAAAGAACAATTTTAAGAAGTTAAAATATAAATTAAAGGGCATTAAACACATTGTGTTTTTCTTGTTGCCCTCAAAGAACAATTTACAATTTTCCATATTACATATAGTCTGCCATAATCAAGGATTAGATTAGAATATAATAAAAAAAAGCTTTATTTGCATGATATTAAATGCTTCATGATTTATGGTTGCCAATCCTGGTCTGTGCTTTAAGAAAAATACAATTATTAGTAAGTACTAAAAACAAAACTATGGATAAATGTACCCAGATAAGACATGTAGCAGGTAAAACACACATCTGTTAAAGATAAAACACAAATTGTAGCAATTTGTTACTAAATTCAGTCATTCTACTTGCACTAGTTGAAGTTAGATGGGCGCTCTTAACTCCGCTAATATTTGGCATTAAGCATAGCAGCTGAGTATCTACATGTCATGTATCTATCTGTCATGTATCTACATGTTATGTATCTATATGTTATGTACCTACTTGTGCACAACAGAGGAGCTGTTAACTTATGAGAGTACAGTATGTGTGTTTGTGAAAATGTCAACGTGTTGGCTAAGTGACGTCAGTGAGTGAGTGAGTGGGCGAGTAAAGAGTGAGAGAGGGAGCGTGCGCACTGTGCAGTAAAGTGATGAATGGGTCCGGTTGTGTCCTGCAAAACTAATAATAAAGCAACCAGATTGTCACAAATCGGCGGCCTCGAACTCTGACCGGAAAGCGGATCTTAGCAGACCCATTGTGGGGTAATGTGAACTGAAGGGAACATCTCCCCTGCACTCCTCTACTACGGTCTGCACCGCAGCGAACAGCAGGAACGGTGTAACTACTATATTATTACCTGTCTCTCTTTATAACTCATTGTGCAGATCTGGATGATTATTATTTAAATGTTTACCTATGTTTGACGCAAAGGTGATAATACTAATCGCCACATTTGGCGAGATGTGTTTTAAAGCAACACTTGAAGCTCGGCGCTTCATTGTTTAAAGCGTCACCTTTACCGTTAGTTTTGAAGCCCAAATACCCCCATATTGCGCTTCTCCACCCTCTTTATTAACTAGTACTATTTTCTTTTTTTGCCATTCTTCCCCACCACGATGTTATTGCTTGTATGCACTTTGTGTGTGCGTTTTGACACACAACATCATGCGCCTCGGCTCTGTAGTCACCGCCACACAGCGGCACTGAGATGAAAGAACTGTACCGGTACATTTCAAAAGGCAGTATAGTACCGATTTCAATCAATTAATATCGCGGTACTTTATTAGTACTGGTATAGCGAACAACCCTAGAATAAATAACAGCAAAGTTGGGAAAAAGGCCTTAATTGGCAGAACAGTGCACTAACCTGGCTGTAAAAGAGACAACATCAGGCGCAGTGCAGGATGTATTTATGTTTGCTAATAGCGATGTATTAAAGGTGTCAAATTATCGGCTATTGTAAGATGTTTTTTACATTACTGATCGTATATTTTACAGAGGGTGAAATAATAGTACAATCAGCAAACTAAAATTAGTTAATTCCCACCTTTATAAAGCAGTACCTATCAAGTCTAATTAAAATTGCATGTAATTTAGTAAATTTTCTTAACACTGAAGTCACTGTAATTTTTTCCTGACAAACATTTTCCTATGATCTACTTTGTCTACAAAATGTATTGTTGATAGGAGAAGAAGTTAACATGGGTATTCCACAGTTATGGGGGATACCGACTGCCTAATATAGTGGTGGAAACAACAAAAACAAAGGGCCGATAAAGGGAGACATGTACAGTAGAATCTAGGATGAAAACCTCTCGGCCTCAGCCAGAACACTCACGAGGAGCCATGGGTTTTCCAGCATGACAATGAATCAAAACATAAGGGAAGGTGCACAAAAGAGGTGCGCAAGAAAAAGCAAATCCTGCAGTGCTCGGACCTTAAAAAGGACCTATGATGATTATAATCTCCATTTAACACAATTCTTTGTGGTCTAGATCATATGCATTGGATATGCTTTGGTGCAAATTGTGTTTAAAATTTTACTCCACAGTCACATTTTGAACCCTCGTTCTAAGTACGTCTGCAACCGGTTTGTGGGTGAGGGTGTTTCCTTAGATTGCAAATGTACCCCTCCAATCCCAAACCTCTCCAACGGTATCGGAGTAACGGTAACACTGTAAATATATATTTTGAAGAAAAACAATAATCTCCATATTTTTTTCCAGACTCTGTTGAAAATAAACTTCATAAACACTATATAGATTCACCTGTCAATACATTAGGTATAGAATGGTACATCTTGTGTGGCGCACAATACCGACTCATAAAAGCTGCATTTACCAGAAATAATCTCACTACAAGTCGCACGTCCGTATTATTGTGTGCATGTCACAATTAGATTAAAATAATACAATAATACCTTCTCTTGTGTTCCCTCAAACCAAGTAATTATGTCGCAATGATGCCGTCTTTTTCATCACAGTTTAGCAGCTAAATCTAATTTCATACCGGCCAGTGTCAACGTAACAGCCCTGTGTAAAATGTTGACAAATAAACACGGAAGTATTTTTTTTTATAGAGATCAGAGGAGGCGGGACGGCATTAGATGATAAGGAATAACAAGAGAGGCTGCAGCTAACAGCCTCGGCACAGCAGAGTGGGAGGTGGCTGGCCAACAGCATATACTAGGATTCCCACATTAGTACATCCGTCAATCTGTCAATCAAATGGCCTAATGTTAAAACAAGACTGCAAAACATAGAGTTCAGAGACATCTAAAAATGCGCGCAAGCTCCTGCCCCAATGCATAATCCTTATGATTGAATTGTTGGCATTTTTTAACACAAATATCCAATATTGGGACAATTTCGAAAAAAGAGAAATTATCATAAATCCCCTTTAATGCCATTGAACTGAAACTGAAATTTGGAGTGGCCAAGAATCAGCCTAAAAACCGCCATGATTTGGAGAGTATCTGTCACAGCAGTGGAGTAAAAACCCTCCTGAGATGTGTCCAAACCTGGTGACCAAAAACAAGGAACTGACTTATGTGCTTTCTAATAAGGATTTCTCCATTGAGCACCAAGTCACAGTTCAAATACAATGATTGGAAATGCTAAATAGCGTGTTGCTTCATGTGAAATATAAGCAATGCAATGCATAATGTGTCTATTACCTTTCTGGCCACTGATGAACTCATCCCTACAGTCTTGCATCAGCTGCAAGATCCATTTATGCTGAGCGTAGATGCACTGCCACGCAGGGTCACCTGCAGCATGCAGGTCAGACAAGTATCTTCACAGGGAGACAAAACCAAGAAACTGCATTAATATTTAATCTAATTGCACCCGCCAACTATTGCTTTTTTGAATTTCAATAATTTAGCTATAGAAATAGATAGAAATAGTTCTCTATAACATTATGGTGTGTCCTTATAGCCAGTTTTTGCAGTAGGGCTAATGATTGTACAAAACCCAAAACCAGTGAAGTTTGGACGTTGTGTAAATTGTAAATAAAAACAGAATACAATGATTTGCAAATCCTTTTCAACCTATATCAAATGAATACACTGCAAAGACAAGATACTTAACGTTCGAACTGAAAAACTTTGTTATTTTTTTGCAAATATTTTTAATTTAGAATTGCAAACATGTTTAAAAAAAGCTGGCACAAGGGGCAAAAAAGACTGAGAAAGTTGAGGAATGCTCATCAAACACTTATTTGGAACATCCCACAGGTGAACAGGCTAATTGGGAACATGTGGGTGCCATGTTTGGGTATAAAAGCACCTTCCATGAAATGCTCAGTCATTCACAAACAAGGATGGGGTGAGGGTCACCACTCTGAACAAATGCTGAGCAAATTGTTTAAGAACAACATTTCTCAACCAGCTATTGCAAGGAATTAAAGGGTTTCACCATCTACAGTCTGTAACATCATCAAAAGGTTCAGTGAATCTGAAGAAATCACTGCACGTAAGCAGCAAGGCTGAAAACCAACATTGAATGCCCGTGACCTTCAATCCCTCAGGCGGTACTGCATCAAAAAGCGACATCAGTGTGTAAAGGATATCACCACATGGGCTCAGGAACACTTCAGAAAACCACTATCAGTAACTACAATTTGTCGCTACATCTGTACGTGCAAGTTAAAACTCTACTATGCAAAGCGAAAGCCATTTATCAACAACACCCAGAAAGGAAGCCGGCTTCGCTAGGCCCAAGCTCATCTAAGATGGACTGATGCATAGTGTAAAAGTGTTTTGTGGTCTGACGGGCAGTCCTCTGCTGTTGCCATTTCTCATACAAATTAGCGTAAAGCTCTAACTTAAAACTGTCAGTAGACTCCAAATGAAAGCGCTAAAAACTACAACATGGCTGACGGGGAGACCACAAGGAAGAGTGTTACATGTAGCAAAAAAAGAAACCATAATATGCAAATGGGATAGGCCCCAGCCACCCACGTGACCACCATAGGGACAAGCGGTAGAAAGTGGATGGATGGCTGGATGGATGACCCTTTTCAATATTTTTTATGTGAATCTACACATTAAACTTCAACATTTAAAAAAAGTTACCCATGTTATGTATTTGTTTCAATAAAACAGCTCGACACTTGTTTGGTTTAAACTTTGTCCAATTTTACGGAAAAAATATCGGGATTCATATATTATATATTGAAATGCAGCCAAACTGTATCGGGATATGAGTTTTGGTCCATATTGCCCGGCCCTACATTAGTGTTACCAACAGTGCTAACACTGTTTAGGGATGTTCTCTGTGTTTAATTGAAGGTTGCAGTAGGCCTTTCGATGGCATAGTGTTTGTATGTGTTAAGTGCACAAGTGTACATTGAGTGTAAATAATTAAATTGTGTTATTATAGACATTTCATAATCCTCTATTTTTTTATATTTCTGTGTTACAAATGTTTTCCATTTAGTAGCATTAGTGCTCCTAGTGAAAAAGCCAAGCGTACAGCCCTGTCAACCAGAAAGTTGGTTATGGTAGAGGAAGCACAACAATATATTGTCTTTGAAAGGGACTGTTAGCATCTCTTCTAAAGCTAAATGGACAGCTTTTGCAGTGTTTTCGGCTGTCAGATTGAGCAAACAGAGATACAAATCTACAGAACTACTGTCTGCACAAAAAACAGGGAGTGCAGACAGACTAATAATAAAGAAATGCAATTTTGGAATACCATTTCTGATTACATGACATCTGCTGGATAAAAAGTTAATATACTAGTCAGACACACACAAAGACTAATACATGTACACCAGGGGCGCCCATTACGTCGATCGCGAGCTACCGGTCGATCGTGGAGGGTGTGTTAGTCGATCGCCAACCGAGCATTAAAGAAATACACCTAAAAATTAGCGATCATCAATTTTCACCAAGATGTCACTTTCGTCACTTGATTGACATTCACGGCACCCGATGGTCTTGTGAGATGACGCTGTCTGCTGCGAGCTCATTATTAAGAAAAAATGACCGTCCAATTCAACAAACACTTTTTATTTCAACAGACTCTCGCGCCGTACCTGCCGTCAAAACTCTAAAGACCAACTGCATAGTTCCTGTCTTCATGATAAAAGCGCTGCTTCATCCTGCCTGTGCTAACAAACTAAGAGTCTCAGAAAGCTGGCGTGCACAAGCAAGCAAGTTACGGAGTTTGCCGCCAATGTATTTCTTGAAAAGTGTATAAAAACGAGTATGAAAGCTGGACAAATAAGATGCCAAAACCCAACCATTTTCATGTGTTATTGGACAGAAAGGAGGACTTTTTGTCTACTCCATTTGAACACGCGGACGTTATAAGAAGTACTGTCTGATTCCAATCAATGCAAGTCATCAGAATCGGGTAATACACCAACTTATATTCTTATCTTCATGAAAGAAAGGAATCTATGTGTGTTAAACATGCTTGTATTTTCATTAAACACCTTTAACTTGTTAACAAAAACGTCTCTTTCATAAATAAATAAATATAAATTATATATATGAATGAGGTAGATCCCCTCGACTTGGTCAATTGAAAAGTACCTCGCCTGCAGAAAAAGTGTGGGCACCCCTGATGTAAATTAATGGACATGAACATTATAGTAATATCAAAAACAGAATACCTGATGTATCGCTTTTGATCATGTAGTGTTGATGGAGTCTGCAGCAGCTTCTCCAGTAAAAGACTTCGGAGAGATTTGATCCGAGACTCAACCTCAGCGTAGACTTTACAAAGCAGAAAGGTAAATACATTTGTTAAGTAGGTTTTACACTATTTTATATATTAGTTTAAATACCAAAACAAGTGACAATAAGTTTACCTTTTTTAAAAACGGGAACCTCTGTATTCCCAAAAAGGGATTTCGCCTTCTCATAGTCATTTATCACCACGTCATAATCACCCTGGAAGTCACAGCAGTTATTTAACCCATCATGGTACACGGTGACTCATGGTGCTCGAACCGTGTATTGCAGTTCCTCTGACTGGGTGAAAACTAACAAAACTTTAGCAGTCGAAGCTACAGTGTGGGAACAAACAACATGTACCTTCACATGTGGTCAGTAATTACTAACCACATGCACAGCAATAAAATGACTGTAAAGACAATAAAAGCAAAACATAAACAGCCTAGTTTGACGAATGTGGATGGCTGAATTATAGTTTCTTCAAAACAAATATTTTGATGCTTCACAAAGATTTCAAGAGACTAAAATACAGTATATATTTTTGCCTCAGTGCTCTGAGCTCTTAATTTTGATGACTGATTTGTATCTCACTGCACACTACAAAGGGAATCTAAATACAATTATAAAAAACATTACTTCAGTGGATTTATCAGGTGACTACACATTCATATTATACATGATATGAGTTGCTTCAGTTGTTTTGTAAAGTGCATATTTATTGAGGGATGAATACCTTCTGAATATTGCGTTCGATGTTTAGCGGCAGGTTGAAAAGAAACTTGAAACGCTGCAGGACGTTAAGCGCATTGCGTGTGGAGTCAGCCTTGTCTTTCCGTCCCAAGACCTCTTGGAAAAGTGTATCTGCTGTATCACTTGCCCCTACGAAGACGATAAAGGCACAGATGGAGTAAAAGTGGAAAAATACATAAATATTGTTATTAAAGTGGACTCAAAATAGTCAAACCAGTCGAGTAACAACATCAAAAGAAATTCTGTAAACATGTCAACTTGTGTTTTGACATGGTAACATGCAAACATATTTTATGTTTCAGTAATTACTGATGGTTATTTTATTTAAAATCACAATAAATGCAGTAAATTACTTGCTTGCACAATTCAATTAACTTTAAAGAAAGACTCCAATATTTTTTACATAAATGCAATTTATTGTCAGAATCTTATACACTGTATAGAACTTAAATGCATGTCGCATTATTTGCTCAGAACTTAATAATGGTATTATCCAAAGACCCATCTGGGTATATTATGAAATTTAATTTGCCACTAAGCACACAAGTCAGATTCTTATAAATAATTTTTGGACTGGAACATGTATTGACCCGATCAGTGACCTAGCCATCTTTCAGGCAACCATCCCCAGTAAAGGTAAAGGATCAGGTGTGGTCAAAATAAATTAGTGGTTAATCTGCGTTTATACTAGGACTGCGGCAATCGATGATTTTAGAAACTGAGTAATTTATAAATGAATTAGTTAATTAATAGAGTAATCGAATAAAACACACATTCTAGCGTCAATGAGACTTTTAGAGACTTTTTCTATTACAACAAACTTGACAATGGAGAGAACGAAACAAACTTACGACTTGCAGGAACTTTTGTGGGGCCGTAGACTTTAAACTATTTGCAATTTAACGTTGTTTATTATTTTTTACAAACTTAACTTCGATACGCGAAGCTACGAGAAGTGGTCGGACCTTTTTAAACATATTCACGGAGGAGTATTCAGCTGGACTTGAAGCAACGACCTCAGCTGCCTACTATTCTAAGACTTCGATGGAGAAATGTGAAATAAATGAGGCAGTACACGAGTGGAACGAAGGTAAATGACATTAAATATTAACTATTTACTTTATTATATGTTGTAAAAGTAGTCAGTGACGCTCCATTTGTGTAGTTATTAGCCTTAACCCGAGTGAACAAAATGCTAATGCTAACAAGCTAACAGTAAAGCAGCTCATGTTATTCTATTCTGTGTTGTATGTGTTTTTATGTTGCACCAAGTAAAATTCCTAGTTTCCGAACCTGTTCTCAGACAATGGCAATAAAAACTATTCTGATTCTGATGTGTTTGTGTTGTCGACGTGAGATAAACACTGCCATTTACTTTTAAATATATTGTTATTTACAGCTGAAATGGACCAAAAAGAATCGCCTAACCCTCATGAATTCATAATTTGATGACTATGACTGTTGGACATTGCAGACAAAAGCCTGACTTTTTATGAACAATTCGGTAGGTACATTTTATCTTATAAATCATATAATTTTGTAAATTACTGCTTTGTATTTCATTTACTTACCTTTTAGTAAAATAACTGATGATCTGTCACTTCACATCTGGTTATGTTTCCTTAGTTTGTGTTTATTTCCTGTCAGTACTCTTATTTTAGTTCCATTTCCTGCATATCTCCGCTGAGCGCTCGTTCCCTCATCTGTCCCTGATTGGCCAACCAGGCTGCTATTTATGCCTGCCTCGCCCTCCAGTTGGGGCTCGAGGATTGATTATGTAACGGACGTTTTTTTGCATGCATGACTGCTCCTCTCGTGTTGAATATAATAAAAGACTCTAACCTGCACGTCGTCCTGCTGTCTCCTGCATCTTGGGGTGACAACTACCGCAGCCATGCGAGTTCCTGACAATATTTACAGTATATAGTAGTATATAGTCATAAACTATTGACTTTTTATCTACATGGCATTAGTCTAGAAATTTACCAAACCACTCTTCCATGCTTCATCAGCCTAATTTGTATGTATGTACTGTATGTATTGAACTGTATACCTTTCTTCTGTCACCTCATCATTGTTCCCAAAGGGTGGCGCTGTGTGTTATGCTTGACTTAATGGCGTTATGACATTTGTGTTAAGTGAAAAGACAAGCATGCTGTTTTTGCCTACCAGGAGGGATTAAATGGTAATTGGTAAATACTTGTACTTCTACCTTCAAGGTTATCAAAGCGCTTTGACACTATTTCCACATTCACACACACATTCACACACTGATGGCGAGAGCTGCCATGCAAGGCCCTAACCACGACCCATCAGGAACAAAGATGAAGTGTCTTGCTCAAGGACGAGATGGACGTGACTTGGACAGCGGAAGCTGGGGATCGAACTAGGAACCCTTAGGTTGCTGGCACGGTCTACCAACTGAGCCACACTGTCTCCAAAATATATTGAGCACGTATTCTTATGTTGTTGGCTAGTTGACATCTAAGTAAGGCCTTGTAAGTACTTAAAGTACATTTTGAAAATGGCAGTTATAACTCCATCCATAGATCACTTCCGCTATCCATTGTTGCCTCGAGTTTGTGTGTGTGATTAAGCAATGTTACCTTAACAAAGGAACTACCTTTTGAACTGCTATAAATGAACCTTGAGAACTGATTCCAAATTACTGCTAAGCTATTGTGTGAATTAGCACTTATTGTTCACATAAAAGAGCAATTCAAAATATCGTTTGACCTTTGTATAACAGCTGCTTTAGATGGCTGTGCATAATAATAGTGTGTCATATTTCAGAAAGGTGTGGCGAGTAGCTAGCAAGCGGCGGGTTGGAGACCTCTGGTTTAAAATGTTGTGCGAGTCAGTGCCTTGCATTTACTAAACTTGTGATATATCTTGCAATATTAATAAAACATTTACTTACTGCAATTTTAATACTACAATAATTAATACTGTATGATCGTGTACGCCAACATATAAAGCCGAACTATGAGGTTTCCTTTACAAATGCATGGTTATATTTACAATTGAAACTTCCAAATACTTTTGAGCCTCTGTAAATGGACATGCTGGCTGTATGAGTGGCTGCAGGATGTACATACAATTGCTGTTATTATGAAACATTTTAAAGTAAAGCTAAGAGTCTACACTTTATTTGAGGGTTTCATTTCAAAACTATGGTTGGTTGTGTTAAAATAAAAATAACTGATACTGTTTGGACTGAACTGTATAGGCCATTCAAGTTAGGGTTGAAGCTTTCCTATTAGGACCCAAGACTATTATTAACTAATTTTGACGAAAAGTCTGCAATTGAAGAGGATTTGGCATCGTGACTTTACTGTTTTCCATACTGTAGTAAATGTATGTACACCGGAAATACGCAAGCCAATTGTGTGCCCAGGAACTGTAATTGTGGTATACCATAATTGTAAATAAAAAGATGCTTACTGTTGAGGATAACTTCCAGGCGTTGGGTCATTGATCCCTGTACTCTTTCAGTGCCATCAGACTCCTGCCTCTGGTGGATTGCTAGAACAAATTATAAAAATGTATATGTTTTAGTAACAGAAGTTATCTATCAAGTACAACATATATGGAACAAAAACAAGAACATTTGCATATTTGTTTCAGGAATCAAATATTAAACAATAAATACACATAATCAGATTGTGAATGTAGATTGAATTGCAAGGTCTGGACCCCTCCTTTAAGAATTTACCATGCAACAGACCTTTCCCTTGTGCTTATTGTACCAGATAACTTGACTTGGAAAAAATTATAGTAATAATAACTGTTTTATGGCCTTCAGACATTAGATGCCCTCTAATGTGAATTAACTATCTGAGAAATACTTTTAGGAATGTCGAGAGAAAGGCAAATGCTAAAAAAGACTTGCAAAGCAGGACAAGGAAAGCATGGAATTCTAATCTGGCTTTAAAATCATTTAGCATGGAATGTTTGTGCAGAAGAGGGAATTTGAAGAGGGGGAATGAGAAGATCAAACATAAAAAAAAGACCACTGAGAGGTGTGGCCAACCCAATGAATAAATAAATGAAGTGCAGAAGTGGGCCGTTGGGTGCTGAGAGCTGCACTGTGAGTTTATTGACAAAGAGGAGGTGAGCTGGGCAAGGTTTTGGGACCTTTGACATACTTCTGAAGTAATTCAAATACTGTATGCAGCAAAGAGACATTTCAGGAATTAGGTGAAGATAAATAAACATGAGAGATAAAAAAATGACCCACTCATTTCTCTTCACTCAATTGTCTGTTATCTCTTGCTCCTCATTTGTTCTATTACAAATACAGCTATTACTGTTAAGAGATATTGGAGACCGCATAAGGGAAAGCTCTGTAAATAAATAAGGCCCACTCTGACAGACATACATTTCAATGCAAGGATTAAAATATTCCAGAAATCTACTGTTCAAACATGCCATTTTCCAATCATTATCATTGGCCCTTTCATGCAACTCTCACTACGACGACAATACTGCTCTGGCTACTACTGCCGACCAGCAAATAAATATCACCAACACTAGTGACTGTAAAAGAAAGCATAACTTTTAAATGCAGTATTAATTAGAGATGACTAATTCTTGCTCCTTGACATTTTGAAGAATTCTGTGCGTTCCTTCTATTACAGCATGAGCATGCCCCTGAGCACAAATCATGGTCCATAAAGACATGGCTGGACAGCTTTGAAGTTTGGTAAGTCAACACCGACATATTATGTCAGACCCTTCAGTATTTTTGAAATGTGACTGCACAATTCATCCATTTTCTACCGCTTGTCCCTCTCTGGGTCGTGGGGGGAGGGCGGGGTGCACCCTCCTCATCGCAGGGCAAACACAGATAGACAACATTCACAATCCTATTCACAAACTAGGGCCAATTTAGTGTTGCCAATCAACCTATCCCCGGGTGCATGTCTTTGGAGGTGGGAGGAAGTCGGACAACCTGGAGAGAACCCACACAGTCACGGGGAGAACAAGCACACTCTACACAGAAAGATCCCGAGCCCAGGATCGCACCCAGGACCCTAGTATTGTGAGGCACGCGCACTAAACCCTGTCCTACCGTGCTGTCACAATACATACTCATGTTTTCAAATTTATGAATAATCGTGTTATTAATCATGGTTTCAATACCAATCAAAATAACAGAGATTATTATTTTTGACATATTTGTCCAGCCCTAACCAAACCAAAAGTTTTGTACTGATAAATCAGATGACAAATACATGTACGGTTTCACCCCTAACATGCAGACATACCGTGTTGCCAAAAGTACCAAGGCACATTACTTACTGAAATAATTCATCAAGTGGGCTGGATAGTCCATCACACCAATACTTAAAATCATTAGCATACTAATAAATCGAAATTCCCAGTTTTGAATGAGTTTGGTTAGGAACAACTTAAGTGGTTTGAACATAGCCCTCACCCCAACCGGGTCATACATTTAGGATTACCCTTAATGTGTAGCATGCCAACCAATCCTTTTTATAAAATAGTTGTCCTGGAAAAAGGCTATTTTGCATACATGGACAGAAATTACTCAGAAAAATTCAAACCTTTACAGAAAGGCTTCCTAGAATAGTAAATGCAATTACAGCTGCAAGAGCAGACGAACTTTTCTCTCTCTGAACACTGAGAAAAACAACAAAACACACACAACGAAAGCAGGCCTGCTTCAGACTCCACCTTTGCCCCGTTGCCAGCTGTGTATTCACTTTGTGTCACATAAAGGGCAGATGAAGTCACATCTAACCCAAACATTAGACCAGGCTTCGGATAGTCTGCCAAGAATTGAGGAGGAGCAGCAACTCCTGCTTCACTTCCTGAAACCATTGAAGACAAAAATGAATAAAAATAAAAATACAGTGCCCCTGGATTCTAAAGCTGGAGATGTTTTGACTCCTGTTAGGCTGGGGGCTCGGGAAATTGGCCCTGGGAATCTGGCATTTTTGAACACGGTAGCCGTTCTGCTTCCTGCATCGCTGGGAGACTTCCTTTTGACACAACAATGAAAAACCTCAAAATTCAATATTTTATTAACAACAAAGCTCGACAGACTGTCAGTCATTAAGCCAGCTGCTCTTTCTCTGGCAAGCCATATACAGTACAGCACAACACAGTTAAATAACAGACCCATTTTTATTATTCAACGAATTAGAGTATGAGTACATGTTTTAAATATTCAAGAACAATGACATGGTGTATGCTAGAAACACTATAACTTGTTTTGTTTTTTTTTAATTTCCAAGTAATACTTACCTCTGCCAGGAAGTTATGTATTTGCCAGGGTTTGACTGTCATAGACATAACTCAAAAAAATATGCATTGATTTTGATTAAATGTTCATGAAATATCAGAAATGGTATAAGGAACAAGTGATTACATTCTGGGTTGATCCAGATCATTTCTACTTTGTTATCTTAAGTTTACGTTACCAGCCTGAATTTCTCTGTGTTCATACTAGCGACCATACTTCTACCCACAAAGACAAAGAGAGTGGATGGTGACCAGAGGGTTCACTATGTTTATTTTCGTTCCTCTATTGAAGAAACACGCTCAGCTGTTGAGACTGGTGCTAAGAGTGAACCCTCTTGCTTGGAAGTGACATCAACTAAACAAACTCGCACAGACATGGCATTTTAAATTATCTTTCAGTTAATTAAGAGGATATGTATGCACTGAGGGCTGTTTGTCTCTGTTATTTCGCAGCACAGCTCAAATAGTTATGAGCAAATTTTAACAGGGATTTTTTTCAGGAAATGTCAGAAATGGGATAAAGAACAAGTGATAACATTTTGGATTATTTTATATTCTTTACTATAGGGAGATAGGGCCTGCAAGTGGTCAGCGCTTTCTGAGGGCTTTTTTAGTTCCACTTGTGATACTTCAGTGCTGAAAAAGACTTGATTTGGATAAATTGAGAACTTTCTTGAAATATTATATAATCTTCTCCACGGACTGGACCACAACAGAAAAGAGACAATATTTCTTTTTGGAATGTTAATAGGAAATTGACTAATTAAATTTACTGTATTGTACTGAAATAGCCACTTATGCACACATCTTGCATATATACTATTTCGTTAAGTCTAAAATCTTACATTACCTAAATGATTTTTTTCCTAAGGACCGAAAAGACTCAATAATTGCCTCTGTATATTTCCCTTTTAGGCAGTAGGCACACAGTACTAAAGGCATGCTCAGTCTGAATGTAGAAATGACTGTGTATTTGTTCCCATTGGTCAAATTGGGCCTGTTATCAGCTTTGTCAATCCTAATACACTGGCTTGCATTGTGTTGCACTGCTCTGTTTATTTGGATCCAGCCACTAACAATGAAAACATTGCATTTCTCCCAAACAGGTCACAAATATACGGAAAGCCATAATAATAATGACAATGGGGGAAGAAAGTGTACATATAAATAGTACTAAGGAAGTAAGTGATTGGCTACAGAGGAAGAAGACAGTAAACAATCAAAACGCATGAATGACATGAACAACTACCTTCATGTACCAAATTGGCAGCAGTTGGGGCAACCTTGAAATGCAAGTCCATCTGAAGGCCAACTTTGGTTGGGCGGAGATCATCTTTCTTAACTAAATGTAAATTAATAACACTGGAGGTGGTTGTACTACGAACAGGACACGCAGTCGTGTAAGTCTCTTTAGCAAAATGCTTAAACTGATCAAAATAGGTAAATAATAAATGTTATTATGAATGTCCCTGTCACTACATTACATATATACTTATAGCGTGTATATAAAACCTTAATGGAGGTGTTTGGATGTTTTTTAAGGGTTTTATAGGCAGAATAGAGCGGCTCCCATAGGCTCCATTGTAAGCTGACTTTTGATCGCATTTATTCAACATTTACAATGCATTAAAAAAATCCATCCATCGTCATGTCGTTCATAATGATTGTGAACGATAAGCAAAATTCCAAAAAAATTTAGTTCCGCTTTAAGAGTGTATAAATCCATTCCATCCCATTTTAATATTTCTTCATGATAGCTTATCATTTGTCCTTTTCAAAATATGCCCAAATATGCACTGATGCAGGTAATAAGCAGAAGTCGAATGGAACTCTTGCCCTCCACCTAAAACCTGTAAGTGCCTCGAGGTCACGTGATTGCAACACAGCAATTGAGCTGAAAGTGGGCAAGGACACACACACATACACACGTCAAATATTTTATGCAGAAAAGGGTTAGTTGATGGGTCAAAAGCATGTACTTGCCCATTTGGAACTACACATCAAAATGTTTTAATGATTCTCACCTGCCAGAGCATCCTGAGCCTCAAAGAAAGTACTGAGTCCTCCTTTTACATATGCCAGACTCCCCTCATTCTTCTTGGTGGCCTGCTTTTTCAGATTGCTGGCAGCAATCTTCAAATGCTCAAAACTAAGAACAACAGAAAAAATATATAACTGTTCGTATCTTTCATCGTTCATCAATAAAAAAACACTAAGTGTGTGTATATTGTATCATCCATCCATCCATCTTCTTCCGCTTCTCCGAGGTGGGGTCGCGGGGGCAGCAGCCTTAGCAGGGAAGCCCAGACTTTCCTCTCCCCAGCCACTTTGCCCAGCTCTTCCCGGGGGATCCCGAGGCGTTACCAGGCCAGCCAGGAGACATAGTCTTCCCATCGTGTCCTGGGTCTTCCCTGTAGCTTCTTACCGGTCGGACGTGCCCGGGTGGCATCCTGACCAGATGTCCGAACCACCTCATCTGGCTCCTCTCGATGTGGAGGAGCAGCGGCTTTACTTTGAGCATGGCAGAGCTTCTCACACTATCTCTAAGGAAGAGCCCTGCCACCCGGCGGAGGAAACTAATTTCGGCCACTTGTACTCGTGATCTTGTCCTTTCGGTCATAACCCAAAGCTCATGACCATAGGTGAGGATGGGAACATAGATCGACCGGTAAATTGAGAGCTTTGCCTTCCGGCTCAGCTCCTTCTTCACCACAACGGATAGATACAGCGTCCGCGTTACTGAAGACGCCGCACCGATCCGCCTGTCGATCTCACGATCCACTCTTCCCTCACTCATTAACAAGACTCCGAGGTACTTGAACTCCTCCACTTGGGGCAGGGTCTCCGCCCCAACCTGGAGATGGCACTCCACCCTTTTCCGGGCGAGAACCATGGACTCAGCCTTGGAGGTGCTGATTCTCATCCCAGTCGCTTCACACTCGGCTGCGAACCGATCCAGTGAGAGCTGAAGATCTTGGCCAGATGAAGCCATCAGGACCACATCATCTGCAAAAAGCAGAGACCTAATCCTGCAGCCACCAAAACCGGATCCCCTCAACGCCCTGACGGCGCCTAGATATTCTGTCCATACAAGTTATGAACAGAATCGGTGACAAAGGGCAGCCTTGGCGGAGTCCAACCCTCACTGGAAACGTGTCCGACTTACTGCCGGCAATGCGGACCAAGCTCCGACACTGATCGTACAGGGAGCGGACCGCCACAATCAGACAGTCCGATACCCCATACTCTCTGAGCACTCCCCACAGGATTTCCCGAGGGACAAGGTTGAATGCCTTCTCCAAGTCCACAAAGCACATGTAGACTGGTTGGGCAAACTCCCATGCACCCTCAAGGACCCTGCCGAGAGTATAGAGCTGGTCCACAGTTCCACGACCAGGACGAAAACCACACTGTTCCTCGTGAATCCGAGGTTCGACTATCCGGCGTAGCCTCCTCTCCAGTACACCTGAATAGACCTTATCGGGAAGGCTGAGGAGTGTGATCCTACGATAGTTGGAACACACCCTCCGGTTCCCCTTCTTAAAGAGAGGAACCACCACCCCGGTCTGCCAATCCAGAGATATCTCTCCCGATGTCCAAACGATGTTGTATATTGTATAATACTATTGTATTGTATAATAACAATAATATATGTATGCATATATGCATATAAACTCACATATACATATATACACATTATACATATACCGTACAGGCCAAAAGTTTGGACACACCTTCTCATTCAATGTGTTTTCTTTATTTTCGTGACTATTTACATTGTAGATTGTCACTGAAGGCATTACAACTAGGAATGAACACATGTGGAGTTAGGTACTGAACAAAAAAAGGTGAAATAACTGAAAACATGTTTTATATTCTAGTTTCTTCAAAATAGCCACCCTTTGCTCTGATTACTGCTTTGCACAATCTTTGCATTCTTTTGATGAGCTTCAAGCGGTAGTCACCTGAAATGGTTTTCACTTCAAAGTGTACAAGAGTGTACAAAGCAGTAATCAGAGCAAAGGGTGGCTATTTTGAAGAAATATGTGATTGGCAACACTAAATTGGCCCTAGTGTGTGAATGTGAGTGTGAATGTTGTCTGTCTATCTGTGTTGGCCCTGTAATGAGGCGGCGACTTGTACCCCGCCTTCCACCCGAATGCAGCTGAGATAGGCTCCAGCACCCCCCGTCACCCCAAAAGGGACAAGCGGTAGAAAATGGATGGATGGATGTATATATGTACAAACCCTGTTTCCAGATGAGTCGGGAAATTGTGTTAGATGTACATATAAACGGAATACAATTATTTGCAAATCATTTTCAAGCCATATTCAGTTGAATATGCTACAAAGACAACATATTTGATGTTCAAACTGATAAACATTTTTTTTTGTGCAAATAATCATTAACTTTAGAATTTGATGCCAGCAACACGTGACAAAGAAGTTGGGAAAGGTGGCAATAAATACTGATAAAGTTGAGGAATGCTCATCAAACACTTATTTGGAACATCCCACAGGTGAACAGGCAAATTGGGAACAGGTGGGTGCCATGATTGGGTATAAAAGTAGATTCCATGAAATGCTCAGTCATTCACAAACTAGGATGGGGCGAGGGTCACCACTTTGTCAACAAATGCGTGATCAAATTGTTGAACAGTTTAAGAAAAACTTTTCTCAACCAGCTATTGCAAGGAATTTAGGGATTTCACCATCTACGGTACGTACTATCATCAAAGGGTTCAGAGAATCTGGAGAAATCACTGCACGTAAGCAGCTAAGCCCGTGACCTTCGATCCCTCAGGCTGTACTGCATCAACAAGCGACATCAGTGTGTAAAGGATATCACCACATGGGCTCAGGAACACTTCAAAAACCCACTGTCAGTAACTACAGTTGGTCACTACATCTGTAAGTGCAAGTTAAAACTCTCCTATGCAAGGTGAAAACCGTTTATCAACAACACCCAGAAACGCCGTCGGCTTCGCTGGGCCTGAGCTCATCTAAGATGGACTGATACAAAGTGGAAAAGTGTTCTGTGGTCTGACGAGTCAACATTTCAAATTGTTTTTGGAAACTGTGGACGTCGTGTCCTCCAGACCAAAGAGGAAAAGAACCATCCGGATTGTTATAGGCGCAAACTTGAAAAGCCAGCATCTGTGATGGTATGGGGGTGTATTAGTGCCCAAGACATGGGTAACTTACACAGATGTGAAGGCGCCATTAATGCTGAAAGGTACATACAGGTTTTGGAGCAAAATATGTTGCCATCCAAGCAACGTTACCATGGACGCCCCTGCTTATTTCAGCAAGACAATGCCAAGCCACGTGTTACATCAACGTGGCTTCATAGTAAAAGAGTGCGGGTACTAGACTGGCCTGCCTGTAGTCCAGACCTGTCTCCCATTGAAAATGTGTGGCGCAATATGAAGCCTAAAATACCACAACGGAGACCCCCAGACTGACGAACAACTTAAGCTGTACATCAAGCAAGAATGGGAAAGAATACCACCTGAGAAGCTTAAAAAATGCGTCTCCTCAGTTCCCAAAGGTTTACTGAGTGTTGTTAAAAGGAAAGGCCATGTAACACAGTGGTGAACATGCCCTTTCCCAAGTACTTTGGCATGCGTTGCAGCCATGAAATTCTAAGTTAATTATTATTTGCAATTATTTTGTGACCAACAAGTATGTGCTCCAATCACTCTATCACAATATGACTACCTCTTGAAGCTCATCGAGAGAATGCCAAGAGTGTGCAAAAAAGTAAGCAAGTAATCAATCAAAAAACTACTAAGGACTTTCCACAATGAAACTGAAGATGTTGTTATAATCTCCTGTCTGGAAAACAAACTTTTTACCTGTTTTGATGGTAAGTATTAATTTTGTGGTTTTAATTTAATGTTGCTTTTCTTTGTTCTATACATAGGTAAACATAATAACATAACATAATTTGATTACTATATTAGATTACCATAAGATGTACTATTAGCTCTAACAAAATTTAAAGATAAATAAATATGCAAAAAAAACAAACAAAAAAACATTTTACTTAATGTAGCCACATAAGAGCATGGATGTTGATTTATAGATACAATCACAGACAATTGTGTCCTATACAAAGATTACGTGTGACTACAGTGTCGATCGAGAGTGGGGTTTCCTTTGCAGGAAGAAACATTCAGGCAGCAAAGTCCAAATAGTGTGCCTGGTCATACAGGAAAATGAGGTCGAGGTTACAGAAAGGGCAGTCAGGGGAGAGGAAGACAGGAGAGTCCAAAATAACACACTGTATAACCAGTAACTGATTTTTTTTTTCTTGGAACGAACATGTTTGGATATTAAAATAACTTATTTCACTATTACAATTATTAATTCATAAATTCACTCACATGGTAGTATGTAAAAAAATCTTAGTATTCTAATTCTGCCATTCAAAACATTTAGGCTATCTAGTTTTATTATTCCATAAAATGTTTCATTCAATTTAACACTCCCCAGCTTAAAGATGTTTTTATTTGAAATGAATCACATATCACATTTCTGAACCAAATCAAAACTATTCCAGCATAGCAACAATCAGGCTTGCAATTGTCCACACTGCAACAATTCTCAAACAATTTCCAAACAAAAAATGCCTTCTCCAGTTCTGTTCTATCCCAATTTCCATATTGACACATTCCAAACAACTTGCGCATTTTCAGTAATTCCCTATATTATTGGGACAAAATTCACATTGAAAATGAATAGCTATTTCATAATTCATATGTGCCACATTTATCTTATCCCTCAACTGTTTGAAATATGGAAACATTCAGTTCTTTCAGGACTTCCATGATTTTTGTACACACTCAAAAAATCCCCACTATTTCCATAATTCCAAAGTTTCCTATAAAAAAATTATAATAATTATTTTTGCTTCTATACTTCACAACCTATTCTAAGCTGAAAAGGTTTAATTTCTTCAGGACATTTTGACCTGCCTCCTCTCTGAGCTGCCACCTTACCGTGGTAGAGGAGTTTGCGTGTCCCAATGATCCTAGGAGCTATGTTGTCCGGGGGCTTTATGCCCCCCGGTAGGATCTCCCAAGGCAAACTGGTCCTAGGTGAGGGATCAGACAAAGAGCAGCTCGAAGACCTCAATGAAAGATAAAAACAAGGAACCCAGATTTCCCTCGCCCGGACGCGGGTCACCGGGGCCCCCCTCTGGAGCCAGGCCCGGAGGTGGGGCACGATGGCGAGCGCCTGGTGGCCGGGCCTGTCCCCATGGGGCCCGGCCGGGCACAGCCCGAAGAGGCAACGTGGGTCCCCCCTCCAATGGGCTCACCACCCATAGCAGGGGTCATAGAGGTCGGGTGCGAAGTGAGCTGGGCGGTGGCCGAAGGCAGGGCACTTGGCGGTCCGATCCTCGGCTACAGAAGCTAGCTCTTGGGACGTGGAACGTCACCTCGCTGGGGGGGAAGGAGCCTGAGCTAGTGCGCGAGGTGGAGAAGTTCCGGCTAGACATAGTCGGACTCACTTCGACGCACAGCAAGGGCTCTGCAACCAGTTCTCTCGAGAGGGGCTGGACTCTCTTCCACTCTGGCGTTGCCGGCAGTGAGAGGCGACGGGCTGGGGTGGCAATTCTTGTTGTCCCCCCGGCTCAGAGCCTGCATGTTGGAGTTCAACCCGGTGGACGAGAGGGTAGCTTCCCTCCGCCTTCGGGTGGGGGAACGGGTCCTGACTGTGGTTTGTGCTTACGCGCCAAACCGCAGCTCAGAGTACCCACCCTTTTTGGATTCGCTCGAGGGAGTACTTGAGAGTGCTCCCCCGGGTGATTCCCTCGTTCTACTGGGGGACTTCAACGCTCATGTTGGCCGCGACAGTGAAACCTGGAGAGGCGTGATTGGGAAGAATGGCCGCCCGGATCTGAACCCGAGCGGTGTTTTGTTATTGGACTTTTGTGCCCGTCACAGATTGTCCATAACGAACACCATGTTCAAACATAAGGGTGTCCATATGTGCACTTGGCACCAGGACACCCTAGGCCGCAGTTCCATGATCGACTTTGTAGTTGTGTCGTCGGATTTGCGGCCTCATGTTTTGGACACTCGGGTGAAGAGAGGGGCGGAGCTTTCTACCGATCACCACCTGGTGGTGAGTTGGCTGCGATGGTGGGGGAGGATGCCGGACAGACCTGGCAGGCCCAAACGCATTGTGAGGGTTTGCTGGGAACGTCTGGCAGAGTCTCCTGTCAGAGAGAGTTTCAATTCCCACCTCCGGAAGAACTTTGAACATGTCACGAGGGAGGTGCTGGACATTGAGTCCGAATGGACCATGTTCCGCGCCTCTATTGTCGAGGCGGCTGATTAGAGCTGTGGCCGCAAGGTAGTTGGTGCCTGTCGTGGCGGTAATCCTAGAACCCGTTGGTGGACACCGGCGGTGAGGGATGCCGTCAAGCTGAAGAAGGAGTCCTATCGGGTTCTTTTGCCTCATAGGACTCCTGAGGCAGCGGACAGGTACCGACAGGCCAAGCGGTGTGCGGCTTCAGCGGTCGCGGAGGCAAAAACTCGGACATGGGAGGAGTTCGGGGAAGCCATGGAAAACGACTTCCGGACGGCTTCGAAGCGATTCTGGACCACCATCCGCCGCCTCAGGAAGGGGAAGCAGTGCACTATCAACACCGTGTATGGTGAGGATGGTGTTCTGCTGACCTCGACTGCGGATGTTGTGGATCGGTGGAGGGAATACTTCGAAGACCTCCTCAATCCCACCAACACGTCTTCCTATGAGGAAGCAGTGCCTGTGGAATCTGTGGTGGGCTCTCCTATTTCTGGGGCTGAGGTTGCTGAGGTAATTAAAAAGCTCCTCGGTGGCAAGGCCCCGGGGGTGGATGAGATCCGCCTGGAGTTCCTTAAGGCTCTGGATGCTGTGGGGCTGTCTTGGTTGACAAGACTCTGCAGCATCGCGTGGACATCGGGGGCGGTACCTCTGGATTGGCAGACCGGGGTGGTGGTTCCTCTCTTTAAGAAGGGGAACCGGAGGGAGTGTTCTAACTATCGTGGGATCACACTCCTCAGCCTTCCCGGTAAGGTCTATTCGGGTGTGCTGGAGAGGAGGCTACGCCGGATAGTCGAACCTCGGATTCAGGAGGAACAGTGTGGTTTTCGTCCTGGTCGTGGAACTGTGGACCAGCTCTATACTCTCGGCAGGGTCCTTGAGGGTGCATGGGAGTTTGCCCAACCAGTCTACATGTGTTTTGTGGACTTGGAGAAGGCATTCGACCGTGTCCCTCGGGAAGTCCTGTGGGGAGTGCGCAGAGAGTATGGGGTATCGGACTGTCTGATTGTGGCGGTCCGCTCCCTGTATGATCAGTGCCAGAGTTTGGTCCGCATTGCCGGCAGTAAGTCGGACACGTTTCCAGTGAGGGTTGGACTCCGCCAAGGCTGCCCTTTGTCACCGATTCTGTTCATAACTTTTATGGACAGAATTTCTAGGCGCAGTCAAGGCGTTGAGGGGATCTGGTTTGGTGGCTGCAGGATTAGGTCTCTGCTTTTTGCAGATGATGTGGTCCTGATGGCTTCATCTGGCCAGGATCTTCAGCTCTCGCTGGATCGGTTCGCAGCTGAGTGTGAAGCGACTGGGATGAGAATCAGCACCTCCAAGTCCGAGTCCATGGTTCTCGCCCGGAAAAGGGTGGAGTGCCATCTCCGGGTTGGGGAGGAGACCCTGCCCCAAGTGGAGGAGTTCAAGTACCTTGGAGTCTTGTTCACGAGTGGGGGAAGAGTGGATCGTGAGATCGACAGGCGGATCGGTGCGGCGTCTTCAGTAATGCGGACGCTGTATCGATCAGTTGTGGTGAAGAAGGAGCTGAGCCGGAAGGCAAAGCTCTCAATTTACCGGTCGATCTACGTTCCCATCCTCACCTATGGTCATGAGCTTTGGGTTATGACCGAAAGGACAGGATCACGGGTACAAGCGGCCGAAATGAGTTTCCTCCGCCGGGTAGCGGGGCTCTCCCTTAGAGATAGGGTGAGAAGCTCTGCCATCCGGGGGGAGCTCAAAGTAAAGCCGCTGCTCCTCCACATCGAGAGGAGCCAGTTGAGGTGGTTCGGGCATCTGGTCAGGATGCCACCCGAACGCCTCCCTCGGGAGGTGTTTAGGGCATGTCCGACCGGTAGGAGGCCACGGGGAAGACCCAGGACACGTTGGGAAGACTATGTCTCCCGGCTGGCCTGGGAACGCCTCGGGATCCCCCGGGAGGAGCTGGACGAAGTGGCTGGGGAGAGGGAAGTCTGGGTTTCCCTGCTTAGGCTGCTGCCCCCGCGACCCGACCTCGGATAAGCGGAGGAAGATGGATGGATGGATGGATTTTGACCTGCGATGAGGTGGTGACTTGTCCAGGGTGTACCCCGCCTACCGCCCAAATGCAGCTGAGGTAGGCTGCAGCACCCCTTGCGACCCCAAAAAGGGACAAGCGGTAGAAAATGGATGAATGGGAGGACATTTTGGCTATTCAGTTTTTACACTCAATTACATTTTCTTCCATAATTATTCATATTCCATCACCAAAACGCTCACATTTTTCATCTGCATGTTCATTATATTTTTACAGCCTTCCAGGGAAGTTGCTGGTAATTCTGGGCCCCCTGAGAGAATATCGGTGTGGGCCCCTCTACCCCATTCATTGCCCGTGTGTAGCAGGGTTGCAGGGTGCGTCATAGCGGGCTGAGGATGCATAGAATAGTCAGCCTTTTCCCCCATATGACGGCACTGCAGCCTTTCAGTTCAGCTTTAGCTCTTCAGCATTCACACACAGCCTCTAAACATTTTTCAAAGTTTTTTAATAGCTGCATTGTATATACTGAAATGATTTCCCAATCACTAAGAATATTGTCATAGTCTTAATCAGGTCACTCTTAGAAAATAGATTTTTGACAAAAGGCATACCCAGTGCTTGCATGGTTTTCGATGAGATACCAGGTGGCGGAGAAGTTCTCACTGGTGAAGTCTCCACTCATCCCTGGAAATGTCATCTCGACGTCTTTCAGTGGGAGTGTTCCTCTATGAAAATAAAAAAAAGATGGTTACACTTAAATAGTGAAAATATCTCATTCAAAATTGCATTCATTTTTAATACCAATGATTATGTTCAGAGTCAGAGGGAAGCTGACTTTGGGTGCAAGGTTGGTACAACTTTAACTGATCAGACAGTGTAGGGGGTTTGGGTTAGAACTAAAGTCTTGACCTTCACAGATACCCACCACAGCATATGCTGAATTTTGTCATTTAAATTCATACAGTAGACATTAAGCCACCTTTGGATATATTGGTCCTCAGCTTAACAATGTTAAATCAAAAGAGCAGGTTATAGACTTTGGAAGTCCAAAACAAGCAAGTGACCAGCTCTGATCGAGGGAAGCGAGGTGGAGGTAGTCAGCACCCACAGCTACCCTGTCTGTAGTACAGTATTACACAGGGCAAATGTAAAGGAAGGGTCAGAGCTCCTATAGATGTTACACCAGTCTGTAGTTGCCAGTGTAATATTCTAATGTTGGGGCGAGGGAGCAGCACTTTCCAGAAGAACTCCTGTAGGCTACAAGCTAAAAACGTAGGCTGTTTCTGTGATTGGCAAGGAGCCAGAATCTCATGTGATGGTTGTAGAGACAAGTTCTCCGAACAAACTGCTCGATATCATAGATGACGCCAGCCACCCTCGTTATCTGTGCGCAAGGAAGTCCAAACCAACACATTAAAAAACTAAGTTGTTCCTTTTGCCATCAAACTGCAGAACCCCTCAGTGGGAGGGAGGGTGAGAGCTGAAGATGGAAGGAAGATATTAAATGGAAAAAGGTACAGGACATTGTAAAAAAACGATACTTTCTGCCTTGGTTTGCATTATACAGACATTTTTTTCCATCATACTTTATTATTCTATTGTATCTATTAGCCTATTACCCTGTGTGCTGTGCTGCTATTGCCACTATCCAGTATACTTTTTAGTACTGACATTCCGTGCGTTGCATGGTGGGGCCCCTCAGTACATCACTGACTTGCTATGCCCCTACTCTTCAGGGCGCAGCCTCCGGTCTTCAAGCCAGGGTCTTCTAAAGATCCCCGAAACTCGTTTTAAAACCCGTGAAGACCTGGCATTCCAGGCTATAGCTCCCAGACTCTGGAACAATTTGCACCAGTCCCGCCGTGATCTTGACTGTGTTGAAACTTTTAAGAAACATTTGAAAACTTCTCTTTTTAGTAATGCACCTTTTAACTATCATTTTTAATCCACTTTGTATCCTTATGTTTTGTGCAGCGCTTTGTGATTTTATCATTAAAAAAAAGCGCTTTATAAATAAAATGTACTTACTTACTGCATATGGTGTTGCTGTTATTGTAACCTCATTTCCCTGAGGGCACATGCCTAGATCCATAATATAATAATATCCATAATCTAATTTAATTTAAGTATCCCGAATTGGTGCTTTTATGCAGATGAAAAGCACAAAATACTGGATCATGAATTGTTGGTGTGTACTACTTACCATATGCTATTACGAGTGGCAAATTAAACTGTAAAAAACTAACAAAGATGTTTGTTTCTTTTAGTAAAAGTCAGTATGCTGCTATGAAGTATTGTACTAAGTTTGACATGGGAAGCTGAAGCTAAGTGTGTGATGCTTGGTTGCTCAGTGTAACTAGTGCATCATTAGGGAAACTTGATATATACTAATGACCCAAATCTTACACAAATAATTCCAAACCAGCTAACCCCCAACTCTGTAGTCACACGCACAAGCCTGCTACAGTAAGAGCCTGATCTACCAAAGGTTTGCATGTAGTAAAACACATGCAAACTTGAGAACACACACAAAGCCTTCTACCAAAGGGGTGAGCAAAATAAGTGAACAAAATAATGAGCGCAATCTATTTAGCGTGTCTGTCTTCATGAATATGCAGAGTATATCTTGATTATCAGAACGGCCACAATGCAAAGCATGTTTAGCATACGCTATGTGATTAATTAACACTAACACGATACTGCGGGAGCTGTTTTACGTCTACATTTAGTACGTTTGAAATGTACAGTACGTTCAAATTGAAAGTTAAGCAAAAATAGCTGTGATAAAGGAGGAGATTGTTCTGCAGCTTTATACTACGTATGCTTAACATATATGAACTGTCATAAAAAAATTTAAAAAAAGATTATTCAGCAATATATATACACTTGAGGAGGGAACCAAGTGTCTTTTCGTGTCGTTCTCATCAGTTCTGGATTCTAAATGGCTGTCAATGTGAACCAACTTGTTGGATTATATTCTCAGCCATCTACTTTCTAGGTGAGAGGCATGATTTATGATCTACAATAAACTTCCAAGGAGCAGGGAAGCGAGGAAACAGTTTACATCACACTGTGATGTAAACATAGGGACACATGGTAGTTTGTCTGCATTCGCGCTTATAGTAACAGTGTCATTAATACTTGGTTAAAGGTGCCAAATGTAATAATGTTATGTCAAGTCATCATTAAATGGCTCTGATGTGTAAAAAGGCATTAATAAATAATGTTATTTTCGACTACATCTATAACTGATAACGGTAGTTCAGCCGGGATATGCTAATTTCAAAATTAGATTTACAGTCCCAAAATCTTGTTATTGTTTTCATTTCGATTACCCGCCCTCCACCGTTTTAACCAATTAGAAAGTCTGTGAATGTGTCACATCCAGGTTGCCAGTTACGCACCGCCACCTTCGTCTAGATACTGCTACTGGTAAAGTTACTAAACATGTCAGACCTTAGTAAATCTAAAAGGCGTCGTTACGATTCTCAACTTATTCATGACAAAGCCAGGAAAACGAGGATTTGTATCGTGGATGCCTTTGAAAGATGGAGACGATTGAAGGCGGAGAGCATTTTTTCCTCTGACGCCAAACGTGCTAATTACCTCCTTGATAGGTAAATCAGGCATTTACGTTTTCTTATTACTTGTAATAAATGGAAATGGACATTTCGTATGCAAATTATACTGTCCAATACAGTCTATGATCTTGTCTAACAAAGTTAGTATATTCGTGCAACTAATGCTTAGCGGATGCTCAGCTCCTAGCGTAATGCTAAGCATGCTAGCCTCGTCAATGACACATTGACATACAGGCTAATGGGGGAAATATATGCCTGTTAGCCTGTATGTAGATGTGCCATCAAACTGACAGGGCAAAATATATTTTCGACAAATAAAACCTTTGTGGATATGGGTAGTGTCAGCGCCTATTTCGTTCTCAATATGCTGATACGCTGATGAAATGCGTTCCAACATTAGCACAACGAATTGCGGTTTCCGGTACTGTATGTGCATCAGGCACATATGGGGTGGCATTTGCTTGGCACAATATAATGCATTACATGTAATGATTTTCTACTTTGTGTATTGACATGGTAGTAAGCTATATGATTTATGCGTAACGTGGTTTATGCATAATGTGGGTTGGCTCACAGAATCGCACTCTGCACTGAAAGATGGTGATGTGCGTACATGGAAGAGAATGCATTGCGTCAGGTTGGATGCAACATGGAGTTATGCTGAATGAAATGTGGCGGTAATTTTACTGTTGGCCTTGGCTTGCCATCAAAGTAGGCCTATGCGATATATAATGTATTATATATTATTATATATAATTATTTCGATGGTGGTCCGTGCGGTCAAACTAGACATTTTAACAGGGTAATGCCAACAATCTGCCCTGACTCCCAACGAAAATATTGCTGCGTAACATTACAAATACATTTGGCTAATAGACATCAGTAAAATGTGGCGTAATTACTTTGTAAACCATCTTGCAAGAAGCATTAACAAGAGAAACCTACAGCGTAGGACTCGTCGATTGCCTTTTGAAGTTCCTTGGAGTAGGATTTGGATTTGGCTGTGTTACTGGCAACCTCAGTCATGGAGAGTGGGAGGGGACTACATAATTTTGACCGTGATTGCAGTACCATTTCTGGCCACATTACTACATATGGCACCTTTAATATTTAAGTCACAGAATGTCTTTTTTTTCTCTAGCGTTTTTTGAATGGTTAGGTATTGGATTTTACGGGTGGAATAGAGGACCTCCCGTTGGCCACGCTGTAAGCAGACTTTTATATATGTTTATTTAATATTTAGAATGCATTAAAAAAAAAATCTATACGTCGTCCTGTTTTTCATAATGATTGTGAACGATCGGCAAAAGTCCCAAAAAAGTGTGGTTCCCCTTTAAATAGGGCAGTATGCACCACTTATGCACTTGTTATCAATTGTACACACAGTCTTAGTAGATCACACACAAGTCCACTAACACTACACACAATTGTATAATTTGCGTACGCTTTTTAGCACATGCTTTTTGGATCTTAGTAGATCAGGCACATGATAATTGAGAAAATAAACATCCCTCCCACCTCCAAAGACATGCACCTGGGGATAGGTTGATTGGCAACACTAAATTGGCCCTAGTGTGTGAATGTGAGTGTGATTGGTTGTCTGTCTATCTGAGTTGGCCCTGCAATAATGTGGCGACTTTTCCAAGGTGTACACCGCCTTCTGCCCGAATACAGCTAGGATAGGCTCCAGCCAACCCTGCGACACATAGAGCGACAAACGGTAGAAAATGAATAGATGGAAAAGTATTTGGCTGCGTGATCACTCGAACTTCAGGATTTTTACATGATTCATTGTTAAACTTCACAACTGAAATATACAGTTATTACCTAGACAGCAACATGGATTTCTTCAGTTATTTTTATATGCCTTAAGTTTGCAAATGCTCTTGTTGCCAGGTAGGTCTTTGTTGAGCACAATCATTTGTTCAGGAGAACAGTAAGGTTGTGTCTCATAGATATTGATGTGACACAACATAGATGAAATGCCAATCATTCGGTTATGAACAACTAACTTACTGTACCGACTGAAATAGTAGGCCACAGAAGTGACCGAACAAGGGACAGTTGTGTCTTAGGCCATGTCCACATAAACATGGAGAGTTTCAAAAACACATATTTGGGGTTAAACAAATCTCCATTGACACAAATGTAGTTTTGAAACTGTTATGTCTACACACAAACACATACACCGGCTGTCATGCACATTTTGTTCAATCAAAAGCCTGAAAAAAGCAGCAAAAGCTGACTTGGTGGCATTACACATCCTATTATGTTTATTTTGATATACTAAACGTACAATGACAAGTACATTATCTTTAAAACCAGCCTGCACGTACACAGAGCCCTGGGAACATTATTAAAAAGCGAATGCACGCCTGTGCTGCTGAAACCTAACACTCATGGGATTATAACGTGTTCGGCAACATGGTGATGTATTACATGTGCAGTGAAGTGTACATTATTTCTAAAATCAGCACGCACTAACAAGCCAAGGAAACCATTTTGCATGTTTAAGGGAATTATAAAGCATTTAATCATCGATATAGTGATATGGTACATGTGCAATGAAGTGTGCATTGTCTTTAACAGCAGTACACACTACAGGGAGGATGCTATATTATGTTATTTTTTAGTTGCTTGGTCGCTTTTTCTCCATCTACACAAATGGAAGCAAGACACGTAAGTTAACTTCATGATTTGTCGTTAAACAAGGACTAAAAACATAAGATAATGTTGCACCTTTCTTATGACACAGAGCAAAACGTCTTGCTTGTCAAAGTTGTCCCATCAGGTGGAGGTTCCACAGCCATCATGTCCAAAACAGCTGACTGTCATTTGTGCCGGCGTGAGTGTCGCAAAGCCCATTTTTATGTGTCTTTTTTATTAATGTTGAGTGAAAAGAGCAGCATGTTTACGTTCAAACCTACAGTAAGTCATCTTATAGTGCAGGGGTGGGCAATTAATTTTCACCGGGGGCCACATAAGCAACCCGAGCACTGCTGGAGGGCCACACGACAATATTTCAATACAATTTTGCTCAATATTATTTTTGATATACCGTAAGATAAATAATAATGATGATAATAATAATAATAATAATAATAATTTAA
Organism: Entelurus aequoreus; assembly: GCF_033978785.1. NCBI lineage: Eukaryota > Metazoa > Chordata > Actinopteri > Syngnathiformes > Syngnathidae > Entelurus > Entelurus aequoreus. Next base: position 24,104,308 of record NC_084749.1, read on the forward strand.
TTTAACCTAACTTAACTTTATACAAAAGCAGATTGCTTTTGATGGTCACTTTATCCTGCATTATCCAACATTTTTCCCCATCAGATTTGGACAACCATCTGTTGTTAAAAATAGTTTTTAATCATATTTATTTTATATTGTTTTTTATATTGGTTTTATATGTAATTGTTTTTTCTTTTTATTCAGTCATTGGTGGAGCTAAGGATAATATTTGAATATTGTTTTTAATATTGTTGTGCAGCACTTTGGAAACATTTTGTTGTTTAAATGTGCTATATAAATAAAGTGGATTGGATTGTCACACCTGCCAGCTTGTCCCATTTCAGTCCTAACATGTCCAAACACGCATTTACCTATGTGAACAAGTCATTACCTGTGGTTGTCTCTTTAATTGACTGCATGGCTGCCAGCTACTCCGTGATTTGAAAGTCTGCAGTTATCCCACGTAAGAAGAAGAGCAGCTGGGCGGTGTCACGTACATCACAGCTCTCATCCAAAGTTAGCGAAAAACAGTCCATGTCTCCGGGCATATCAGCGCAACAAAGTCCAATAAGCACTCCTTAATAAACTCTCCGTCAGAAAACGCCTTACTTTTTCTGGCGCTTTTGTGAGAAATGACGAAACTTGTCCTGACGGCTGCATCTCTGGGGGTGTGAAATATGGCAAAAAGTCCTTGTTGGCTTTGCAGTTTTACAATCAACGCATCGGCCTCCCTTGCGCGCGCTTCATCAGACAGATTCCCGTATTTTCCCTCGTGTTTCTTCGTGTAGTGGCGATTAAAATGATATTCTTTAAACACAGCAAGCTGTGTACCATAAATTAAGCACACGGCTTTACCATTAATTTATGTAAAGAAATACTTGCCAGTCCAAAACACGCCATTCGTCATCAACTTTTCTTTTTTTAGCGTCTCATCACTTGTCTCTATGCACCTTCACTCACAGGTTCCCCCCGGACATATGGCATAAATAACACATTTCAAAATAAAAGCAGCACAGTTTTATTGTGCGCACGACATAGATGTTTTTTAAACGTTATTTTGTAATTTGTTATTGCGCCGTTCAATTCACTCACACACGCCCACACGGAAGTAATACAAATAACGCTTTTCAAAACAAAAGCAGCACCGTTGTATTGCACACTCGACATAGATACTTTTTGAAATGTATTTTGTAATTTATGATTGGCCTCACGCGGGCCGGACAGGGATGCGCAAAGGGCCGGATGCGGCCCGCGGGCCGTACAATGCCCAGGTCTGTTATAGTGTGTTTAAAGCCAGCAAGGCAGTGTTGTTGAGCTTGGAAATGACAGCACACAACTGTGATGTTATCACAAGCCTCCGTTTGTGCCGTGTACAATGTGAAGAGTTTTGGATCTTTACACTTTGGCCAGCGTTTGTAAAAGTCTGCGTTTTAAAGACAAAAGTATGCATCTCTGTGTGGACAGCAGGCCTAAAAGCAGAGATAAGTATGCGTTTATTAAGTATCTGTGTTCGTGTGGACATGGCCTTTAGCTCTGCCTTACACCAGTGTTCTGTAACAAATCATTGAAACTGGTAGCCCATCCAAAGGGTGCTAAAAAAAATTGACATGTTGGGATGAATATTTTTGGCCACATTGTCAAAAAAAAAAAAAAGTGTGTTCTATACGAAACTGAAATGAACAGAACTACACTTCTAGGTAGGAATGGGGCTTTTTTTTTTCCCAGCAAATGCCACAAGGTTTCTTTATGAGTGAAGCAGCCATGCAGCCGGCTTAAAGGCGATGTACAGTTATTGTCAATGAGTGTTTCTGCCTCACGTCTTTCAAAAAGAAAATTAATGGTCGTCTCTTCATTTCCACAAACTGTTGTTTCCATTCTCTGTGTGCAGAGGTAAACAGTTTTTGCCATGTTGCAAACGTATTTCATAAGCTTCATATGAGAAAACCTCTCAGGATAAAAAAGGTAATATTGCATGTGTTAATGGCAATGTGATTGAGCTAGAGCTGAAACAATTACTTGAGTAATTTGATTACAAAATATATTCGAGGAATTCTTGCTGCCTCGAGGCGTCGTAAACATTTTTTTACGCCATTTCGCCTTGTTAAGGCCATGTCCACACGAACACAGATACTTAATAAAGGCATACTTATCTCTGCGTTTAGGCCTCTTATCCAAACGCAGACGCATACTTTTGTCTTTAAAGACGCAGACTTTTACAAACGCTGGCCAAAGAGTAAAGATCCAAAACTCTCCGCTCAGCGGAGACTTGTGATGACGTCACGGTTATGTGCTGTCATTTCCAAGCTCAACAACACTGCCTTGCTGCCTTTGAAAACATTATAAGATGACTTACTGTATGTTTGAATGTAAACATGCTGCTATTTTCACTCAACATTACTAAAAAAGACACATCAAAATGGGTTTTGCGACACTCCCGCTGGCGCGAATGACAGTCAGCTGTTTTGGGTACGATCGCTATCAAACCTCCGCCTGACGTAACAACTTTGACAAGCAAGACTTTTTGCTGTGTGTCATAAGAAAAGTGCAACATAATTTTATTTTTTTAGTCATGATTGGTTGAAGAGTTATCTTGGTGGCAGAGAACAGTATGTGCATATGAACAATGTAGATTCAGATAAAAAGATAATAACACATGGAGTATCCCAAGGTTCTGTACTGGGACCAAAATTGTTTTTATTGTATATAATGATATCTGTAAAATCTTTAAAAAACTCAACTGTATTCTCTTTGCTGATGATACAAGTCTGTACTGTTCTGGGCAAGACCTTGGCCAACTCCTAGAGACTGTAGAGAGTGAACTCCACATACTAAAGTGATGGTTTGATGCCAATAAACTATCAATCAACCAAAATAAAACAAAATATATAATTTTTGGAAATAGGAAAAATAACATACAGTGTCATATAAGAATTGATGATATGGAGATAGAAAGGGTGTATTCACAAAATTTTTGGGAATCTATATAGATGATAAATTAAATTGGAAACTGTACATAAATGTACTCGAGACAAAGATGGCAAAAATCATTGCTATGTTACATAAAATTAAAAACTCTGTAAATCAAAAGTCTCCTAACATGTTATATCATTCTTTCGTACTCCCATATCTTAATTATTGTGTTGAAATCTGGGGTAACAATTACAAATCAAACATCAACTTTATATTCTTACTTCAAAAGAAAGCGATTAGAATTGTAAATTATGCGGATTATCATGACCATACCAATGCTCTGTTTATTAAATTAAAAACATTAAAACTGCACAATCTTGTTGACCTCAACACTGCTATTGTGGCGTACAAAGCTCATAACCATATGCTGCCTGGGTGTCTACAGGAGAGGTTCAAACCTAGGGAGAGTCCCTATGACCTCAGAGGTTCAGCTGTCTTTCAGGAAGCAAACATAAGAACGAGCTTAAAAAGTAGATGTGTTTCTGTCAGGAGGGTTCAACTGTGGAACAGCTTGGATGATTCCTTAAAATGTTCCAGTTCCATTCACACATTTAAAAACACTTTAAGACCAATGTCTTGGAAAAATATATCACTCTTGAATCAACACAGTAGTTAATACTATGATCAATGTTAATCAAAAACTAAATGTGGGATATAAATAATAATGGAAGTATAATTGTTTGTATATAGTATATAATTGGTGCAAAGGTTTGACATGTGTACAATGATAATTCACATGCCTTTACTGTGTATATAATTGAACAGTATTTATGTTGTGTACAATGTGTATTTATAATATGTTGTGAAAAGGAAATTTCATAATTTTCTGATTAGACAAAATGTGCATGACAGCAGGTGTATGTGTTTGTGTGTAGACATAGACAGTTTTGAAACTACACTTGTGTAGATGGAGATTGTTTTAACCCCAAATATGTGTTTTTGAAACTCTCTGTGTTAGTGTGGACATGGCAGCTCACGTTTCGCACTAACTGTTTAGGTAATGCACAGCGTGTTTACGTCACAGATCATACGCCCCCTGCACTGCACAACATCGCTCTTTTAAATACGCTTGAGTTTAGAAAACGTTTTCACCGACATAACTCGCAATGGCAAACGCTGCAGAAAGCAGTGGACAAGAGCCATAGCAAAACGAGGGAATTAAGAAGCGACAAAAGTTGTCTAAGGTCTAAGAACACTTCACACTAAAATCGAAGGAAAACGCAGTAGTATGCAAACATTGCAAAGTGGAGCTTGCATACCACAATAGCACAAGTTCACCCTCGATATGATTTGCCTGAGAAGCTGGACAGGACCAAAAAAAAATAAAAAAATTTAAAAAACGGTTTAAAGCAATAATATAATTTATTCGATTACTTGTTTAATCGATCAGGATATTCGATAGAGTACTTGATTACTAAAATATTCGATAGCTGCAGCTCTAGACTGAGCCCTGGAATTATGTTGTATTTGGTAGCTCATTGTTCATACTTGTCTATCTCAATACCCAATGGATTATTGGGTCTCAGCGAGAGAAGAGAGATGCCTTTGTTGCGGTCAGTCCTCATGTCGTAGTAGTTCAATTCATCAACCCACACAGCCGACTGGTCCAAGATACCTGTAAGACAAGGCAGGACAAGTCGAGAAGTTTAGGTTGCAATACAAAAAATTATATCAACAAAACATTGAGGTGACCAGGTTTAGGATTTATCAGTGTGGTCTGCAATTAAAAAGATTAGTTATTATTATTATTAGTTAGAATTAAAAAAGCTAAAGCGGACCACATAGTATAGAGTCCCACCTGTCCAACAACAACTCACGAGAGGTCTGGCGGGGCATACACCACATCACTAACTTCACAGGCCGCGATGTATCAACAGCAGACCTGAGTGCGCCGCTAGCAGAGGAGCTAAATAGCTTCTTTGCTCGCTTCAAGACACCACAGCAGCACTCATCTGTTCCAGCCCTGCCCCCACCTCCTCAGGAAAGCTGCTGGCCCAGACGGGGTTCCTGGCAGGGTGCTCAGAGCGTGCGCCCACCAGCTCACCTCCACCTTTACCAGGATCTTCAATCTCTCCCTGGCCCAGGCAGTCATCTCGTCCTGCCTGAAATCAGCAATAATAATCCTGGTGCCGAAGATATCTCCCATCACCACCCTAAATGATTACCGCCCGGTGGCCCTCATCCCGGTAATTATGAAGTGCTTTCAGAGGCTAGTTCTACAGCACATCAAGGACTATCTCCCCCAATATTTCGACCCCTACCAGTTCGCATATCGGGCGAACAGATCCACTGAGGATGCCATCACTGTGGCTCTCCACTTTGCTCTACACCACCTGGAGCAAAAGCAGAGCTACGTCCGGTATATTCTTTGTGGATTACAGTTTTGCCTTTAATACAATAATACCGGACATCCTCATTACAAAACTGAACACTCTCGGCCTCCCCCCCCCTCACTTGTGCCTGGATTAAGGACTTTCTCTCCAACCGGCCCCAGACTGTGCGACTCGGTCCCCACCTCTCCTCCACCCGCACGTTGAATACCGGCTCCCCACAGGGCTGTGTGCTGAGCTTCTGTCCTGCCTCTACACCTACGACTGCAGTCCGACCCACAACAACAACGTCATAGTGAAGTTCGCGGACGACACTACTGTGGTCGGACTCATCTCAAAGGGGGACGAGGGAGCCTACAGAGAGGAGGTTCGGAAGTTGGCAGACTGGTGCTCAGAGAACAACCTTGCTCTGAACACCAAGAAAACCAAGGATATCGTCGTCGACTTCAGGAAACACAGCACTGACCTAGCCCCCCCTCTACATCAAGGCTGAGTGTGTGGAGAGGGTCCACACCTTCCGGTCTCTTGGCATCCTTATCTCTGACAACATTTCCTGGTCAGAGAACGCTACTGCCATCACTAAGAAGGCTTAGCAGCTGCCGCACTTCCTGAGAGTCCTCAAGAAGTACAACCCGTAAAACAACCTGCTGCTGACCTTCTACCGCTCATCCATTGAGAGCCTGTTGACATACTGCATCACAGCATGGTACGGCAGCTGCACCGTTGCAGACAAGGAGAGGCTCCAGAGATTGATAAAGGCAGCACAGTGGATCATCGGCTGCCCTCTACCCTCCCTGACAGACATTTACACCTCCCTCTGCCTCAGCAGAGCTACCAACATTATCAAGGACAGCTCTCATGCTGGCTTTGACCTGTTTGACCTGCTGCCCTCAGGCAGGCGCTACAGGGTCATCAGGTCTAAGACAAACAGACTCAAGAACAGTTTTTTCCCTAAAGCCATAACCACGGTGAACTCTCATAGGCACTGATTTTATAGTTTAGCACATCTCTGCGTGCAATTTTTACTTTCCACCCACAGTCTGAATGTTTCTGTATATATGTATATAGTATAATATTTTAACAACATATTCAGAACATTCGTTCTCAGGAATGGACTATGCACCTTACCTCCTTTTGCACTATTTTTCTTTTCTTTCCTTCCTATGTTTTGCATATTTATAGACTGTCGCACTGATACTGGAGTTGCTTTTAATCTCATTGTACCTGTGTATAGTGACAATAAAAGACATTCTATTCTATTCTATCTATTTTTTAAACCAAAATATAACTTAAGTTAACATCAAGTTGAGTCTGATAAAGGTTTAAAACCTGAGAAGGGTTAAGACTAAAACGGACAACTCATGAACATTCATGATACAAACACACACTACATCATATTTGATACATAAGGAAGATATAATGAAAGACAGATACATTGAATTACTAAAAAGGTAAGAAATCCATCTCGAAGCCTTTAATTTCCTTTCTTTATGTAATGTATCAATGCATATCTGAGCTTTTTAATTTGCTTTTGTTTGCTGCACTGTCCCACAAGGACGATTATCAGGAGCAAATCATGTTTTTGTTTAACCAAACTGCTCCACCAGGAGGTTGTCATGGTTTGTTTGCATGTTTAGTAGTGAGAGACAGTGAGTAAAAACACTGTAAATGCAGAGGTGTACGGTGCGACAAATTTACTTGCAAATGTGACTAAAAATAGTCTAAAAAAATATTTGTGTATATGGCCTATAATAATGTTTACCTATAAAAACACAATTGTTCAAGTTCAATTATTTTTATGTTGCTACTGACGTTTTAACATATCCTCTTAAACCAGGGCACTTTATTTTACATTTTGTTCTTTTGTTAGCTGAAGAATTGAGCATAGCTAAATGCTTTTTAAAGAAAAATGGAGATTATATTTGACTTTTCTTATATTATTTTCAAAGCTCTTTCTTTTTCTTTTATCTGAAAACTCTTAAGTTAGGACCCTACTATTCAAAACCTACTTTTCTTACTTCTTGGTACCTGTTTTTATGCATTTGGGATCCCCATCAGTCCCGAAAATTGAAAATCAAAAAGCACGGTGGAGATATTTAGTTACATCAATGAATATTTCCATTCATGGATTATTTTATGGGCCACACTATATCAGGATATACATTTTGATCCATATCGCCCAGCCCTACACTTGTGTTAACGACAGTGCTAGCACAGTTTAGGGATGTTCTCTGTGTCTAATTGAGTGTTGTAGGAGGACTTATGATGGCAATGTGTTTATATTTATGAGGGCACATGTGTTCATTGTTTGAGTGTTAATAATTAAATTGTGATATTTCAGACATTTCATATTGCTACAAAAATGTTTCTGTGCGACAAAAAAAATTCTGTGCTACTAATTTTTTTCATTTAATAGCAGTGGTGCTACTAGTGAAAAAACATAAGTGTACAGCACTTCTATGATATCCACTGTGGATGTTGGAACATCTGCCAATAACAAATCAATTCAGTTTAAGCAGATCTATGATTTATTGTGTAAAGGCTTAAAAGCATTCAAACATAAAATATTCTACACCAAAAAGTATTGTATTTATTATTATTATGCATCTTCTTATTCAGTTGTCTTTTTTTTGCTGGTCGTCTTCTCTCCTAGTTTTCATTCAATCACAAATGTTCAAGTATCAAAACGTCAGGCTCGGTCAGGACACTCTGGCAACTAGGGCTGCACCATTAATTAAATTTTAATCGTGATCACGATTTTGGCAGCTACGATTAAATGAGGGTGATCGTCTGCAATATTAACATTTAAAAAACAGGCTCCGCTGCATTTCAAACCAAGCATGTTCACAACCAACAGTCAGCCAACCACCGGGGGCGACCGATATTGAACTCCTGCGAGAGCGAGTAAGAGTGAGTGACAACAGAGGTTAAAGGTCGATCAGCCAGTATCTCCCGAAAATATAAGGAAAAATAAATGCATTATTACAAAACCCAAAACCAGTGAAGTTGGCACGTTGTGTAAATCGTAAATAAAAACAGAATACAATGATTTGCAAATACTTTTCAACTTATATTCAATTGAATGGACTGCAAAGACAAGACACTTAATGTTCGAACTGAGAAACGTATAATTTTTTTTGCAAATAATCATTAACTTAGAATTTAATGGCAGCTAAACATTGCAAACAAGTTGGCACACAGGCATATTTACCACTGTGTTACATGGCCTTTCCTTTTAACAACACTCAGTAAACGTTTGGGAACTGAAGAGACCAATTTTTGAAGCTTTTCAGGTGGAATTCTTTCCCATTCTTGCTTGATGTACAGCTTAAGTTGTTCAACAGTCTGGGGTCTCAGTTGTGGTATTTTACGCTTCATATTGCGCCACACATTTTCAATGGGAGACAGGTCTGGACTACAGGCAGGCCAGTCTAGTACCCGCACTCTTTTACTACGAAGCCACGCTGTTGTAACACGTGCAGAATGATGCTTGGTATTGTCTTACTGAAATAAGACATTGCTTGGATGGCAACATATGTTGCTCCAAAACCTGTATGTACCTTTCAGCATTAATGGTGCCTTCACATATGTGTAAGTTACCCATGCCATGGGCAGTAATACACCCCCAATACCATCACAGATACTGGAGCACAAGACATCCACAGTTTCCAAAAACAATTCGAAATGTGGACTCGTCAGACCACAGAAGACTTTTCCACTTTGCATCAGTCCATCGATAAGCTTCTTCTTTTTCTCTACCTTCTCGTTATGGGACGTTCACCCTCTGCTGTTGACATTTCTAATATAGAGTAGCGTAAAGTTCTAACTTATATCTCACCTTGAAAGCGCTAAAAACTACCAGTGTAGTGGGTTTACATAATTCATCCACGGAACTTTAGTTATTAGAGAGTTCCGGTCAGACGTTCTTTCACGGGACACATTTCCGGCGTTGTTGGACTAGTGAGCCACGGATGAGGAGATGCTGCTCCGTTATTGATTTAAGTAAAGTCTGAATGTCATTACAACAGTTAGCTCCATCTTTTGACACTTCTTCCACTCCCGTCCTTGCACGCTACACCGCTACAACAAAGATAACGGGGAGAAGACGCTGCCGAAGGTGAGCCACGTAAATAAGATCGCCCACAAAACGGCGCATCCTGAAGCGACTGTCAGAAAGCGACTTAAAGATGGTCTGTAAAACATAATCTATGCAACATTTTGATCAAAGAACCCCCATTACATGTTATGTAAACCACAAGGAAATGTTTTTTGAATTTAGAAAAAATATCCTAATATGACCCCTTTGATGCGCCTTATTATCCGGTGCGCCTTTTTTATGAAAAAAGACCTGAAAGACCCGCTCATCGGCAGTGTGCCTTATAATCCGGTGCCCCTTATGGTCCAGAAAAAAAGGTAGTTAATCATTAGCAGCATAATGTAAAAGCTCGTCCTGCTTACAAGAGTAAGAACCAAAGCCATCATGCTGGAGTACTTACCAATCCTCTCTGGTTTGAGCAGTTTGAATGAAACTGTGGATGTGCCAAAACCTCCAGACTTGGTTGTGACAACGATCTCTCCCTTGTCGTCTTTTGCAGGGCCCACACGACACACTATTTTGCTGGCTGACATCCACTCCGCTGTAAGCAGGCAATTATGACCACAGATTGAAAGACCTAAAAGAAGCAGAGAGATAAAGTGTGAATGGGTTGAACTATTGATGAACAGTAAAAATACATGTACCTCCATAACTGTATGTTGACTAGAGGTGATCCTTGATTTATGACGTTTTACATTACCACGTTCTTTGGTTATGAACGTGTTCACAGTAATCAACAAAAAACTTATCCCTGGTCCATAAATACGAGACTCGCTCAAGAACTAGTTACAGCGCGCATGGGAATAATACACAATGTGCAGCTCATGCGCAGCCACATTAAGGAAGGATAATTTCAACACAAAAACAAACAAACTCTCAACACTACAACATCCAATAACTAATAATACTACTAATATAGCCACGTTGCTCTAGTATCCTGGAGCGTGTTAAAGGATCTGCACCTAGGAAAGAGACAGTATTACCTAAGCAGTGTAGTGGTGTTATTGAAATGGAAAGTTTGCTAGTGTTTTGGCTACAAGACCAGAATCAACACTTCTGCAGCTTCTCCTGCCTCTTCGACTTCCTCCTCCCTATAGTCAAAAAATTGTAAGAAATCGTTCTCTCTTATTTTATTGCCGTTTCATTTAATTCTTGCATTTAATGTTTTTATGTCTTTTGTTTGTTTTGTGTATAGTGTTAGTGACTAAATAGTTAATTCAAATAAAGACTAAAATTCAACTAACGACACAACGTAAGTACAGAACTCGTTCGCAACCGGAGAAACACCTGTATTGTTATTGTGTAAACATTTGACAAATGTTATATTTAATTCATTATTTACACACGCGTGAGTAACACCAATCTCTGTCAGGAAAAATGGCCACATATTTTTCCCCACTTATTACATTTGGTACTTGTGATTAATTTACATATTAATCACAATTCAATATAATGTTCAATTTAAAATTATTATACCGACTGATAACAATAATCAGTGAATTTCGAGTTGATTTATTGGAAATGTAATTGTTTTTTATTAGAATTTCATAATAATAATTATATTATTAATATAATAATAGGCATTATTTCACAGAAGAAGACATTGATAAGTGTGTGTAAGCGTCTGATCTGAACTGCATATATAGTATAATACCAATGAGATCGGCTGGTCCCGTGCCCAGGTTTTCACCACGAATAGTGACTTTAGTCCAGGCTGGACCCTCCTTTGGTGAGATGCCGGTGACGAGTGGGGCTTGACCGCCACGAGACATCTTGATCTGGGGCAGTTACACTGGGATGATAGAAACCTAAAAAGTGAAAACACAGAGAAACACAGGTAAGAAACATAAAATAAAAAGTTTTACATTGAGAATACCCACAATTCCAAGATTCAAATGTATTTAAAAATAGTGTATTTGAGGCTTAAATAATAAAAAATACAAAATACTGTCTATTATGTATTGTTGGTGAGCCAAAAAAACACTTCAATCTCAGCTTGGACAAACAAAGTGAACAATTACTTATGGACAGCAACTCAACAACAATGTAATAAGCATTCTTGACACTATGCCTTGGCGATATGTTGATTTTATCGATATATTCAAGTTTTTTGTTGCAGACGATTTTAATAATGTTTTGTTTTTTTCCTCCTTTTGCCCTACCCCTTACTTCCTTGGCATTAACATTGCAAATGCTATTGCTAACGAGTCAACATGCGTTGAGCAAGTGACTGCACGCTGCAAAGTTTTTTTTAAATAGGCATCGGCACAACAAACTTGTTCCAGCATCTATAGCCTAAGCCTCCAGCCGAGTGTGGGGAATACGAGGCCAACAAAACGCAAAAACAACAAACTATGGGCTAAAAATCACCTTACTATGGTGGAATCATTTACGCAAGTTGTATAATGATGCCATGTATGATGAGAAAGAAGCACAATACGCAGCACAATCACTAAAACAGTTGCCTAGCACACCACCAAGATATGTGAATGAAAAAGGCTGCGTTTACTCTATCCATCCATTTATTCTTTCCCATCTTTAACGGGGCACCTTGTGACGACCCATCAGTAACCCTGTACACTGTTTCTTTGCCTAATCTTGAACGGGTTTGTGCTGAAAACAAAATGTTGTTGTACTCCGACAATAAAGACCATACCATACCATATTCCTCTCAATGTTTTACTTCATTATTTATTTGGATACAATGTATAATACTACATTTTTATTTACAGAAGTTTGAACTTTAGTGATCTCAATGTTGGAGATTGTTTATTTACATGCAAAATGTGCAGTGCTACATTATTGTTAACAGTATTCTATTCAAGCAAAAGTATTGCTTCCCAAGGGAAGCTCTTTATTTAATTATTCTAAAATGATTCCATAATTCCTCACAGACAGACCTCAGTCTTCCTCACAGACAGACCCCAGTCTGTGAGAGTGGGCGACAACACCTCCAGTGCCATCTCCCTGAGCACCGGCTCCCCCCAGGGCTGCATCCTGAGTCCACTGCTGTTCACATTGATGACCCAGGACTGCTGCGCCAGGTCCACTACTAACCACATTGTGAAGTATGCGGACGACACAACAGTAGTGGGCCTCATCCGTGACAACAAAGACATGGACTACAGGGAGGAGGTGAAACATCTGGTTGACTGGTGCAGAACCAACAACCTGGTCCTGAACGTCGAGAAGACCAAGGAGATCATCGTCGACTTCAGGAGGCACCAGTCCAGCCCCACTCCACTCTTCATCAACAGCACAGCGGTGGAGATCGTAAGCAGCACCTAGTTCCTAGGGGTGCAGATAACTGACAATATGACCTGGTGGCAGAGAGTGGTGAGGACAGCGGAAAAGATCATAAGGACTCCTCTTTCTCCTATCCAGGAAATCGCAAAAAGCAGCTGCCTGACCAGGGCTCAGAAAATCTGCAGAGACTCCTCCCACCCCCACCAAGGACTGTTTTCACTGCTGGACTCTAGAAAGAGGTTCCGTAGCCTCGGTAGCAGAATCTCCAGGTTCTGTAACAGCTTCTTCCCTCAGGCCATAAGACTTTGAACACGTCATTAAATCCCCTCAATTCCCCCCAAAAACGGATTAACTCGCTGGAATATAAAGACAATATAACACACATCCATAAACGTGGATGCATATGCAAAAGTGCAATATATTTATCTGTACAGTAATCGATTTATTTATATCTGTACCTTATTACTCTTTTATCCTGCACTACACTAATGCAACAAAATTGTGTTCTTATGTGTACTGTAAAGTTCAAATTTGAATGACAATAAAAGGAAGTCTAAGTCTAAATAAAAAGTAAAAAATGTTTCTGCTCTAAAAAGAACAACATTATACAAGTTTGAATTTTGAGAAGAGTAAGATGCAGTGTATGCAGTATAATTTCAAACTACTAGTTTTTGATCAAATAAAAGAAAAAACTTGTTTTGAGTATTCAATGGTTTCTTTAAAAAGTAGGGGAAACGAATCTGAAAAATAGTAAATCGAATTTTCGATTTAAAAAGCGGAGATTTTATTTTTAAGCCTATTTGACAAACAAAAACTTTGTTACGACTATTACTTCCTCAATTTAGTTCAGTTTAATCTCTTCACGTTTACTGTGTCTATCTCTACAGTGTGTATTTGTTTACCAGAGTGGTTTAACCTTTTTTTGAGGTGAGTAAAGTTGTAAATGAGATCTGTTTTGTTCACTTTAATGAAAGATTGTATTCATTTTAAAAGTATATCTAATTAACTTGTGAAGATTCACCATATATGAGAACCAGATTCAGAAGTACTTTTTATTAATCCCCGGGGAAAGTTTGGGTGTTATCGTGGCTCTTCATGTATGCAGTAATTAGGAGGTAAAGAAGGGATGTCTCAGGATTCTCACTGACAGTTGGGTTATGTTTAGTTTTTTTCTCTGTTTGTTTTATTTCGTGTCAGTGCTCTTATTTTCGTTCCTTTTCCTGCATGTCTAACTGAGCGCATGTTTCCCTCACCTGTACCTGATTGGCAGTCTGGCACACCTGATGGGAATTGCCAATCAGGCTCCTAATTATACCTGCCTCTCTCTCCAGTCTGTGCTGGAGTATCACTAGCTGTATGCTGTAGACTGTGAGCTGTTCCTGTATGCTAAACGCTTTCGACTGTTTGCTGTCTCCAGTTCTTCCTGTTTCCTGGTTCCTGTTTGCTGTCGTCTCAAGTTTGCCTGTTTCCTGGTTTCTGGTTCGTGTTTTACTTGCATTTTTAGGACATTAAAATCCTGTTTTCCTGCACCAAGCCTGCCATCTCTGCATCTTGGAGTTCGTCACCACCATTTCCTGACAGGATACTAAAAAATAAGCAATATAATAAAATGAGCAATACAATAAACAAAAAGTACCCAGTAGGACTCTATGATAAGTACAAAAAAAAGACAATACTTACATACTGTAGTGTAATAACCAGATTGGCTGCATGAAGCACATTTGCACATTTTTAAACATAAAAGAGTAAACATACAGTAGAAATACTGCACAGTTATGGGGTTTATTAAAAGGTCCAGATTAATAGACCAGTATCCAAGACTCCTAAAGTGATTGATTGTTAAGTCTGATTTCCACAGGGAGGAATGACCTTCTATGGCGTTCCGTTTTTTCATCGTGGTGGGATAAGTCTAGTACTGAAAGTGCTCTTGTGTTTGACCAGCACGTCATGGAGTGGGTGAGGGACATTGCCCAAGATGCTACGCAGCTTCGATTGCATCCTTCACTCAGAGAGTCCAGCTCTACCCCAATAATCATCGGTCTTGCAGATCAGTTTATGGAGTCTGTTTAAGTTTGTGACTTTCAGCCTGCTGCCCTAGCACGCCACAGCAAATAGGATTGCACTGGCCACCACGGATTCATGAAACATTCTCAGCATCTTCTTGCAGATGGTAAAGGACTTCAGCCTCCTGATGAGGTAGGGGCGGCTCAGGCTCTTTTTGTAGACGGCCTGCCAGACGGCTGCCACCTTATCGTGGTAAATGAGTTTGCGTGTCCCAATGATCCTAGGAGCTATGTTGTCTGGGGGATTCTATGCCCCCTGGTAGGGTCTCCCAAGACAAACAGGTCCTAAGTGAGGGATTAGACAAAGAGCAGCTTAAAGACCTCTAATAATAGACAAGTATCAAGGACCCAGATTTCACACGCCCAGACGCGGGTCACTGGAGAGCCCTCCTCTAGAGCCAGGCCCGGAAGTAGGGCTGGATGGCGAATGCCTGGTGCCCATGCCTGTCCTCATGGGGCCCAACCAGGCACAGCCCAAAGAGGGAACGTGTGCCCCCCCTCCAATGGGCTCACCCCTCATGGGAGGTGGCAAAGAGGTCGGGTGCAGTGTGAGCTGGGCGGAAGCCGAAGGCAGGGCCCTTGGCGGTCCGATCCTCGGCTACAGACGCTAGCTTTTGGGACGAGGAACGTCACCTCACTGGGGGGTAAAGAGCCTCAGCTGGTGCGCGAGGTGGAGAAATTCTGGCTAGATCTAGTCGGACTCACTTTAACGCACAGCAAAAGCTTTGGAACCAGTCCTCTTGATAGGGGCTGGACTCTCTTCCACTCTGGCGTTGCAAGCAGTGGGAGGAGACAGGTTGGAGTGGCAATTCTTCTTGCCCTCTGGCTCAGAGCATGTACGTTGCAGTTTATCAAAGTAGACGAGAGGGTAGCGTCGGGTGGGGGGGCGGGTCCTGATTATTTGTGCTTACGCACCAAACAGCAGCTCATCGTACCCGCTTTTTTTGGAGTGCCTCGAGGGAGTTCTGGAGAGTGCTCCCTCAGGTGATTCCCTTGTTCTCCTGGGTGACTTTAACGCTCACATTGGCAACGACAGTGAGAATTGAAGAGGCACGGCCGCCCAGATCTGAACCCAAAAGGCGTTTTGTAATTGGACTTTTGTGCTCGTCACAGATTTTCCATAACAAACACCATGTTCAAACATAAGGGTGTCCATATGTGCACTTGGCACTAGGACACCCTAGGCCGCAGATCAATGATCGACTTTGTGGTTGTGTCATCGGATTTGCAGTCTCATGTTTTGGACACTCGGGTGAAGAGAGGGGCAGAGCTTTTAACCGATCACCACCTGGTGGTGAGTTGGCTCCAATAGCGGGGGAGGATTTCGGTCAGCAATAGCAGGCCCAAACGCATTGTGAGGGTCTGCTGGGAACGTCTGGCAGAGTCTCCCGTCAGAGAGAGTTTCAATTTCCACCTCGTGGAGAACTATTAAAAATGTAACGAAGGAGGTGCTGGAAATACCTCTATTGTCGAGGCCGGCGAAAGGTGGTAGGTGCCTGTCGTGGTGGTAAATCCAGAACCCAAGGATGCTGTCAAGCTGAAGAAGGAGTCCTATTGGGTCCTTTTGGCTCATGGGACCCCGGAGGCAGCGGACCGGTACCGACAGACAAGCAATGTGCGGCTTTGGTGACCGCAGAGGCAAAAATTCGGACATGGGAAGAGTTGGGCAAAGCCATGGAAAACGACTTCCAAACAGCTTCGAAGCAATTCTGAACCACCATCTGCCGTTTCTGGAGGGGGAAGCAGTGCACTGTCAACACCACGTATGGTGGGGATTGTGTGCTGGGAATCTGTGGAGGGAATATTTTGAAGACATCCTTAAACCACCAACACATCTACCTATAAGCCTATAGGCTCTCCTATTTCTGCAGCTGAGGTTGCTGAGGTAGTTAAAAAGCTCCTCGGTGGAAGAGAACCGCCCGGAGTTCTCTAGATGCTGTGGGGCTGTTTTTTGTTTGACAAGACTCTGCAGCATTGCATGGACATCGGGGGGAGTGCCTCTGGATTGGCAGACCGGGGTGGTGGTTCCAACTATCGTGGGATCACACTCCTCAGCCTTCCCGGTAAGGTCTATTTAGGTGTACTCGAACCTCAAACTTAGGAGGAGCAGTGTTTTCGTCCTGGTCGTGGAACTGTGGACCAGCTCTATACATGGTCGTTGAGGGTGCATTGGAGTTTTCCCAACTAGTTTACATGTGCTTTGTGGACTTGGAGAAGGCCTTCGACCGTGTCCCTCAAGAAGTCTTGTGGGGAGTGTTCAGAGAGTATGGGTTATCGGACCGACTGATTGTGGCAGTCCGCTCCCTGTATGATCAGTGTCAGACTTTGGCCCGCATTGCCGGCAGTAAGCCGGATCCGTTTCCAGTGAGGGTTGGGCTGCCCTTTCTCACCATTTCTGTACATAAAAGTTATGAACAGAATTTATAGGCACAGTCAGGGCGTTGAGGGGTTCCAGCTTAGTGGCTGTCGATTTAGGTCTCTGCTTTAGTTCGCAGCTGAGTGTGAAGTGACTGGGAGGAGAATCAGCACCTCCAAGTCGGAGTCCATGGTTCTCAACGGGAAAAGAGTGGGGTGCCATTTCCTGGATGGAGGGGAGATCTTTCCCCAAGTGGAGGAATTCAAGTACCTCAGAGTCTTGTTCACGAGTGAGAGAAGAGTGGATCGTGATCGACAGGCGGTTTGGTGCGGCGTCTGCAGTGATGCGAACCCTGCATCAGTCTGTTGTGGTGAAGAAGGAACTGAGCCGGAAGGCAAAGCTCTCAATTTACCGGTCGATCTGGATTCCCAACATCACCTGTGGTCATGAGCTTTGGGTCATGAACGAAAGGACAAGATCCCGGGTACAGGCGGCCGAAGTGAGTTTCCTCCGTCGGGTGGCAGGGCTCTCCCTTAGAGATATGGTGTAATGCTCTGTCATTTGGGAGGAGCTCAAAGTAAAGCCACTGCTCCTCCACATCAAGATGAGGTGGTTCGGGCATCTGGTCAGGATGGGGAGGTGTTTAGAGCACGTTTGACCGGTAGGCCACAGGGAAGACCCAGGACACGTTGGAGAGATTATGTCTCCCGGTGGCCTGGGAACGCCTCGGGAATCTGGGCAGAGGGAAGTCTGGGCTTCTCTACTTAGGCTACTGCCCCTGCGACCCAACCTCGTATACATAAATGGAAGACGATGAATAGATGGATGGATACTCTAGCAAACGGTTTAACCATTTGGACTGTCAGCTAACTTACAGCAAAGTTAGCAGTTTGCTAACCGCCAATAGTGTTAAAATATGAGTATTTATGAGTAAAATATGATGTTTGTTTTTAGACATGGCAAACAGAGCAGAGGTTTGGCAATTCTAATAAATAAGGGATAAACCTGTTGGTTTATTGTCCTCACCCACCTTATTTTATGCCTTTTTCATTTGTCTGAAACAATCTTTATACTATTTGACTAGATTGTGGAGCAACAACACAAACACAAACCAAAAACGTCAATCCACCCTCTTTGACTGAGAGGCACAGCCATCAAGGTACATAATTTGGCAAGACACAAATCAACAGTGTTGTTGGTAAGGAATAAGTGATATAACCTATTGCTTTTTGTGTGTTTCTGTGCAGCATTTCAGAGAAACAGGGAAGAAGGTCAAACACTTGGAGGAATCAACCCGGGCAGCAGCATGCAACATGCCCCTCTTCTGGAAGGTCCCGGTTGAATTGAAGAGGAAAAGTACATTTTACACTGGGTTCTTGTGTTTATGACAGCCAACAAATGTAAAATGTCCCATCACTTGACTAATAGCTTTGCTCATAGAACACACATTAATTTGCATATTTTTGTACTACACATCATGAGCATAACAAAATAGTTTCTATTCTTGGTGATAATGTGAATAATTTTACATGTTTAGCAAGATTGCGTGCAAGGGGCCATAACTAGTGTGTGTGGTCTGTGTGTTGTTCTGTGTTAGGCAGTATGTGGATGAATCTAAAAAGTGGTCTGTGCAGTGTGTATATACGTACATATATTGTGAGCAAGTGCTAGTGTGTGTGTTGTGTGTGTGTGTGTGCGCTCGTGTGCATGTGCGCATGCTTGCATGTGCGTGTTAGTGTTTGTGTTTGTGTGTGAATGTGTGTGTGTGGTCTAGGTGTGTGGTCTCTCCAGCACAGGACTAGGGAGAAAGCCTGCTGACGGTTGTGATGAAAAAAGAACCGCTGTGTTTACTTTACTCTGGAGGCTGTACATGAACACTGCCCAGACCTCTCTCCATAACACTGGGGTGCCCATGATCAGAAGAACGTGCACACACACTCAGACCAAGTCACATAGAAAGCAAAGAAATTCTTGCACATCATCTCCAAACCCTGAGCAAACCAAAGTTAGAGAAAGTGTAACTATAAGCAGAGCAAAACTGAAATGTAAATAAGCATGGACATTCTACAGGAAATCAATGATGCAAAGGTTATTTCAGCAGAAAAAAAAGTACCTATTAAAGAATTAAGTAAAGTATTAAGGGCAGCGACAGATTCAGAGCATTTTCTTTCACACAGGTCTAATCACATTTCTCTCAGCACTTCACAAACAATGATTATTGGTAATAAACTGAACAAGTAAGTTAGTAAGTCCAGGGCTTGAATTTAACCACGGCAAGTGCCGCGACAGCCCTTGTCATTTGCCGTAATGCCCTAAAAAAATGACCAGCATTTACAGCAAGAACATGCCGTGACCGCCCTTGACTTTTTACTTGTTAATTGACTAGAGCTGTAACGGTAAACGATATAATGATAAACTGGGGTAAAATTCCGGATGGTTAGTAATACCGTTTAATTCTTTAATTAAGGAAAAACATAATTTATTAACGCATTCTAAGCGACATTGCTCACTTCCTGAAAACGCACCAGCAACAGCGCCTCCGAAAATGCACCAGCGCTGTTTGCAATGGCGGAAAACAACACACGGACCTTGCTCTTGAGATGTTGCCCTCCTAGTAAACGGACAACATCTGAAGTCTGGACGTATTTTGGATTGCTAAAGCATGCTGAAGGTAAAATAATTGAGGACAGTCAGCCCATCACCAGAAAATGCAGGAAAAAAGTCCCCGCGAAAGGAGGCAACACTTCAACATGTTGAGCAAACTCCAGAAGCAGCAGTTTCAACTCCGCGTCGAGGACAAGGTACGTCAACTTGTAGCTGAATGGATGATGGCAAGTGTTTGAAAATGAACTTGTCATCATTGGTTTGTCAAACCTCCTGATAGTTACACATATGTGTTGCATAACGTTACTTGTTATTGGGCGCTACCGGTGAGCGCGAGGAGTGTGTGCACACAATATATACTGCAGCAAAGCAAAATTTACTTCTGTTGATGTGTTTTGTGCTGTTAATGACCGCTGCTACTTTACGTTACTTTTAAAATTGAGTGTTAAAAAAAAATCCTAGTAGAAACACTGCAACGTGTTTTGTTTTTACAACTATAGAATGAGGGTTTGTGTGTCACTGTGTGTGTCAGTCAGATGATTATAATAATATTTTGCATGTAATAAAATAATAATACATTTGCTTTTCTCTTATTCACAGAGTGGGCATGCAGCGGGCAAGTTGGATGCCGCAGAATACAGTGCATCCTTTACCACTATCACACATACAATACTTGATGTCTTCCAGAAGTAGCTGCTTATGCTCCTTTCTCAAAAATGGCAAAAGACCTAACTGCAGCGCTGT
>NC_084749.1:24129698-24172198 GCF_033978785.1 Entelurus aequoreus
TCAAAAGTATACATACAGCAATGTTAATATTTGGTTACATGTCCCTTGGCAAGTTTCACTGCAATAAGGCGCTTTTGGTAGCTATCTACAAGCTTTTGGCAAGCTTCTGGTTTAATTTTTGACCACTCCTCTTGACAAAATTGGTGCAGTTCAGCTAAATGTGTTGGTTTTCTGACATGGACTTGTTTTTTCAGCATTGTCAAAATGTTCGCAATGGGGTTTAAGTCGGGACTTTGGGATGGCCATTCTAAAACCTTAAGTGTAGCCTGATTTAGCCATTCCTTTTCCACTTTTGACGTTTGTTTGGGGTCATTGTCCTGTTGGAACACCTAACTGCGCCCAAGACCCAACCTCGGTCGGGGCTGATGATTTTAAGTTGTCCTGAAGAATTTGGAGGTAATCCTCCTTTTTCATTGACCCATTTACTCTCTGTAAAGCACCAGTTCCATTGGCAGCAAAACAGGCCCAGAGCATAATACTACCACTTCCATGCTTGACGGTAGGCATGGTGCTCCTGGGATTAAAGGCCTCACCTTTTCTCCTCCAAACATATTGCTGGGTATTGTGGCCAAACAGCTCAATTTTTGTTTCATCTGAACACAGAACTTTCCTCCAGAAGGTCTTATCTTTGTCCATGCGAACAGCAGCAAACTTTAGACGAGCCTTAAGGTGTCGCTTCTGGAGCAAGGGCTTCCTTCTTGCATGGTGGCCTGTCAGTCCATGGCGATGCAAAACACGCTTGACTGTGGACACTGACACCTGTGTTCCAGCAGCTTCCAATTCATTGCAGACCTGCTTTTTGGTGGTTCTCGGTTGACTCTTGATCATCCTGACCAATTTTCTCTCAGCAGCAGGTGCTAGCCATGCACTTACGAACAATTGCCTGCACAGTTGCTCTTGGGACCTTAAGCTGCTTTGAAATGGCTCAAAGTGACTTTCCTGACTCAATGATTAGTTTTTTCAGATCTGTGCTGAGTTCCTTTGACTTTCCCATTGTCGCGTTTGTAACCAAGTCTAATGACTGCATCACATGAGCCCTATTTAAATGGGCTCAGAAAAGTCAACAGGTGTCGTCAATCATAATCACTCACATGAAGATAAAAGGCCATGCCATGAAGCTAATTGGATTTGATTGTAACTTTTCTACATTACCAAAATTGATAATTTATGTTGGTCACATTTTTAGTACACCCATAATAAATTTATAAAAGAACCAAACTTCATGAACGTTTTTTGTCACAAAGACATATGTGCTCCAGTCACTCTATTACAAAAAAATAAGAGTTGCAGAAATGATTGGAAACTCAAGACAGCATTACATTATGTTCTTTACAAGTGTATGTAAACTTTTGACCGTATGTACGTACATACATACATACGTACATACATACATACATACATACATACATACATACATACATACATACATACAGCCCGGCCCCCGGCCAAATTGTTTTAACCTAATGCGGCCCCCGAGTCAAAAAGTTTGGGGACCCCTGCTCTAGATAATACCCTGTATAGTACTACTTTGTAAAATATAGTTTTTGTGTTGTATGGTATCGGTATGCCGCACCGATGGGCCGTGCAATGATGGGAGCGTTGCGTGACGTACACCTACAAAAACAATCCTCCAGCTGACAGGGACACTGACCGTTAAAGGGGTCATATCATGATATTTTTCTACATGTTATGTTGACCTCCTTGTGGTCAACATAACATGTTCAATGTATGTTTTGTCCCTGTGTTCTTTGATGTTTCCCTCTTGATTTTGTGTGTTTTTATCTTTTTGGATGTTTATGTGGATTCCATCCACATAATTTCCCCGTGAATAAAGTCTATCCTCCTATTCTATGTAATGTTGGCTCTTTGGTCAACATTTTTCATAGATAATGTTTTCAGAGTTTCCCCCAGATTGCTAATACACCTTTGGTGATGGAAGCGTCGTGAGGATGTGGTCAATGTGACATCTTCATATAATTTGCATAACCAGCATTGATGCATATATTTTCTTTAGAAAGACGTATAGATTGTATACATACATATCTGTGTTATCATGAATCAGTATTAACATATTTATTTTCTTATACCGTTTCTCTATTCTTCATCTGTTACTGGTGAGAATTTTTTCAAGTTTCTAAAGACTTCTCCAATCCTTTTGGTTACTTTTTCTTTAAGAAAAACGACCAGCAACAAATGTATAATTTTCTGGTGTTATTGGACACTGTACTTGTGTTTAGAGATTTTTTATTTCTGTCGCTCCATGTCCGCGACGAACAGCGAGAGCTGCAGCGAGCCCGACTGACGTCACACTTGCTTGGCGCTGCTGATCCAATTGCATTTTCTCTCCATAAAAGCTGCCACTGTCCTCTTAATATTTGCACATTGTACATTTTGTAAATATCTGTCCGGGGGTTTATCTGAGATGGATTAAAGTACATCCAAATCGCAAACATGCTGCATCCGTTCCAGACAATCGTGTGCGTCTTGCCTACATTATCACAACATCCTGTTTCGGCAGTGCTTTTTCGGTGATCAGAGACTTTTTTTTTCGGTGGCTGAATTTTCAATGTAACACTTAGTCAATAGTGCACAAATAATTGGTTGTACACAGTACATCCATTCATATAAGATATTACTTAAATTTGTTTTCACTTAAACCCTCCCGCATTTTTTAAAGTGTGGCGGCTTTCATTTTGCCACGTAAAGCCGCCAAAATCAGATACTGTACATTTAGGGGAAACAATGGTTTTACAGACCATCTTCAAGTCCCTTTCCGACTGTCTCTTCAAGATGGACTGCTACCCTTCAGCCACCGTGTAGTTCTTAGCGTTTACATATCAAGTGTATTGATATATATCAGTTTGAACGATACGCTACTTTGTATTAGAAATGGCAACGAGCCAGTCTGCCCCACAGCAAGAGGATAGAGAAAAAGAAGGAGCTTATCGACTACATTGTTCGGACTACAATGGTGGACTTACACAACATTTATATGGCAAGTCTCTAAGGATAATCTCTATCATAAATGAAGACATCATCAAAGGGAAAAACGTCACAAATTGGGCAAATTCCAAACAGCTTGTTTGGAAGAAGTATGAAGGGAGGCAAGATTGTTTTGTCAATAACCAAAAAAGCTGCATAAAAAGCTTGGGAAATACTCATAGCATGAGCACTTCACCAAACTAAACTGCAGGAGAACACCCTGCATGTGAGCACTCTATATCAGCGTAACAATGACTCACAGCCTATTGAAATTACAGTATTTGGCCTCCCCAAAGAGGAAATAAGAAGCAGAAGTCAACAAAACTACTTTTTCTTCTGTAGCCTGCAAAAAGTGATGCCTTGATGTTATTGATGTCATCATCACTTTATTTTGTGGTGATAAACAATACTACTTTTGTTATTACAGCACCTACAACATTGTGATTGATGGGTCGGATTTATTTATTGTATATTATCTAAAGCAGACAAAAAGCAACACATTCAACGCTGAATCTTTGCTTTTGTATCTTTCAGATGTGTTTGTACTGTTGTATTATTTTTAATGCCTTGTGAAACCACAGAAAGCACAGACACTTTGGCCCCAGTCGCCATAAACTTGAGGCTCAAAGACATGTGTTGTATATCCTTATCTACCCATTTTATCTATGGCTGACAGACATGTTGTAGCACTGTGTAGATATTATTCTCTCTCCTGACTTATACATCTGCTTGCGAATTTCCTCTTTTTAACTGGTCACTCTCTGCTGGAACACAGTTCAAGTTAGACTTCTGTTGAAGTGTTAAAAGTATTTTCTTTCACTACTAGCTTTTTAATTTTCCTGAGGGTACTCTCCTGAAGGAATCAATAAAGTACTATCTATCTATCTATCTTGTGCTCTTTTTCTCCCTAAGTGTGTGTCCAGAATCGATTTTGGGCATTTGTCAATTGATTCAGAATAGTCCATGTTCCAATTGTAATGCATAAAATAATCAATCATTTTCCCCCATGTCTATTGGCTACGGTGGTGGGATGCAGACTAGGCTAACCTGTACAAGCTGGCTCGTCCATCAATCTTCTGCATCTTCACTATATGAACAACAAAGTACACCATGCACTTTGTTGTACTTTTAAAATGTTGTTAATAGAATAAAAAGTTATGTTTTGTATTCTATACTATATAACAGGCATTGGCAATTATTTTTACTCGGGGGGCCAAATTTAGAGAAAAAAATGTGTCTCGGGGCCAGTATATCTGATTTTTAGGAACACTAATAATACAAAACCTCACAATAATGTCTGATTGAACGCTAAAACATTATGACAGACCGCCTTAAAAAACGGAATGGAATTTTACGTTTTTTTACTGAATGAGACACCCAGAATGTACACGAAAATAAAGAATGTGGGATTTACAATATTAACTATGACCGATAAAACACTAAATATTGACAACATATGAACGCCACACGCCCTCTCGATCGACATATTTTACAATCAAGCGAAACGCAACAAAAATGCAACAAACACAGCGAAATATGAACGCGAAGGCTAAAAAAAACCCCACCTACAATCTGATATATCACTAAGCTTTAGAACTTTGCTGTAAAAATCTCCTTCCGCGTCTGTCCCTGACACCCGCATTTCAGGCTGGCCGCTCTGGAAACACTCTGTGGAAACGCTCCCCACCCATGGTGCTTGGTGCCTGGTCTGAGCTGCTGTGACTTAGATTACCATAGTAACGAATGAGATTACCATAGTAACTAGTATATCATGCAAAAGCGCATATTCCAACCATTGAAATACTTTGTATAGTTCAAGACTTACAGTAATTTGAAAACATCACTGCACATCATCTGCGATGAGGTGGCGACTTGTCCAGGGTGTACCTCGCCTGAATGCAGCTGAGATAGGCTACAGCACCCCCCGCGTACCCGAAAGGGACAAGCGGTAGAAAATGGATGGATAGGCACTGCACATCATAATAGCAGCTACAGTTCCGATCTTAAAGATCTAAAAAAAATATTTGGGAATGTCCGGCGGGCCAGATTGAAAAGCTCCACGGGCCTTAATTTGCCCAGGTCTGCTATATAGTGTTTATTGTTGTGGTATTATTAGTTTGTGTGTGTACAGTTCAGCTTTTTTCATTATGTGCCTTTTGCTATTTATTTCCACTCTTTCTGTAGTTTTTATTTTTATTTTGTTTGCTTGACATTTAATTAATGTGTTTAATTTTATTTTTACAATGTGCCACGGTCCAACAAAAACAAGCCACATATGTCCCCTGGGACTTATTTTGGACACCCCAGCTTTTAGCACTCTTCGTCATGGTCTTTGAACAACCACAACTCTTGTCTAACATTTAGCTGGTTAGCTTTATTTCTTGCAAAAAGGGTAATTAAAGAAAGAAGGGGAGTGTTATTGCAGTTGGAAATAATTGATGCATTACAACTAGGGATGTCCGATAATGGCTTTTTGCAGTTACATAGAAACTAGTAATGAATGAAAATTAGTAAAATTAACTGTTAAAGGTTAGTACTATTAGTGGACCAGCAGCACGCACAATCATGTGTGCTTACGGACTGTATCCCTTTGCAGACTGTATTGATATATATTGATATATAATGTAGGAACCAGAATATTAATAACAGAAAGAAACAACCCTTTTGTGTGAATGAGTGTAAATGGGGGAGGGAGGTTTTTTGGGTTGGTGCACTAATTGTAAGTGTATCTTGTGTTTTTTATGTTGATTTAATTAAAAAAACAAAACAAAAAACGATACTGATAATAAAATAAACGATACCGATAATTTCCGATATTACATTTTAACGCATATATCGGCCGATATTATCGGACATCTCTAATTACAACACTATTTTTGTATTGCAAATGATGATCCAAAATAGGGTTTGTACGGTACACCGGTACTAATAAAGTATCGCCATACTAATTAATTAAAAACAGTACTGTATTGCCTCTGAAAAATAGGGGTTACCTTTTTTTTTTTTTTATTTTTTTTTTTAAACAGGCATTACGGCGTGCCGTCGTCACGTCGTGCCATTGTTGGTTTTACGAGCAAAGGGGCATGTTCGGCAACGCACACCCACGGAGTACTTACAAGCAGACACAGAGTAGAGACACAAAAGACAGAATAGACGCATTTTGGCTTAAAAACAAACAATAAATGTGAAGCTGTAAACACTGAAGCGCCGCTCTACAAGAGGTGCTTTGAAACATAGCTAGCTAGCAGCTAACATCCATCTGCAGTTGTTAGTGTTTTAGCTACTTCGCGATGACTAATCCTTGCCTCTATGGTGACAAATAAGTTTCTTACAAGTAGCATCCATACAGGAAGAGGAATAGCTAAACATGCTTCACGCCACACTATAGGAGGATACAATAGCTCATCGCTAACAACAAGCTGCATGGCCCTCCTCAATGTAAACAAATGCCATGGGTGGATCTACACTTGACATCCACTGTAATGATACCAAATACAAGAGAATACTAGTCGATACGACAATGATTACATCGATATTTTTTATCGTCACAAAATTGTATTTCCTTTTTTTCTTAATTTATATAATTTTATAAACTCAGGAAATGTGTCCCTGGACACAGGAGGACTTTAAATATGACCAATGTATGATCCTGTAACTACTTTATTTGGATCGATACTCAAATGTGTGGTATCATCCAAAACTACTGTTAAGTATCCAAACAGAAGAATAAGTGTTTGTTACATTTTAACAGTAAATAAAGAAGTAGATTAGTGATCCATTTACTACCGCTTGTCCCTCATAATTTTGACAAAATAATAGAATGACAAATGACACAATATGATACTGCATATCCATCCATTCATTTTCTACCGCTTATCCCTTCGGGGTAGCGGGGGGCGCTGGAGCCTATCTAGGAGCCTTTGTTTGCTTGCTTACTACTAAAAGACAAGTTGTCCAGTATGTTCACTATTTACTTAAGGCCAAAATTGTTCTTCGATTGCAATAAGAAACATATGTTTAAGGTACCGTAATAGTTTTTGTTCAAATAAAGTCAATAATGCCATTTGTGTGGTCCTGTTTATTTAGAAAAGTATCAAAATACATTTTGGTACCGGTACCAATATATTGATATTGGGTCAGCACTAATCAAAAGTCAGAAAGTGGAAATGGGCTGTACGCCCTCTGAATGAGTAATACATGAGACAAACATGTGTCAAGAACTGATCAATCACAGCCTTTATGCTCCACGAGGTTAGAAGTTTTTTTTTTAGTTCATGTCTCACTACACAAGAAAGTTTGCAGGGGAAGAACACCCAAATGACTTGACTTGATAGTGTGACATGGAAACACATTGCATTGTGTGTCGTGCTGGACTCTAAATAGCTTATTTGCATGGTTGAATACAAGACTTTTAGCTGAATTTTTTAATTTTTATTTATTTAACAAATTCAAGACATGGCGCGAACATGCGGCATCGTTAACTGCCCCAATCGTGGTCATGATCGTTTAAAAAAAAAAAAAGATTTTGTGAGATTTTTATCATTTCCAGAGTGAAAGCAAAGCCAAAGGAAGTCGGGTTATGAAGCAAATAAACAGATGGCGAATTGCCTGGATAGCAGCCGAAATACGATCAGACTAAGGCTGCAGCTAACGATTATTTTTCTATCGATTAATCTATAGATTATTTTTTCGATTAATCGGTTAATCTATAGATTATTTTTTTCGATTAATCTATAGATTATTTTTCCTTTTACCGATTATTATTTTATTCAAAATGAAGATGAAAAAATAAATGTAGGCCCGTTTTTTCAAAAGGCATGGCTTTTATTTACAAAAAAAAGAAGTATGGCCACTCAGTCAACATTGACAACAACATGACTAAATATTCTGTAACAATGTAAACATTTAAAACTTTTAACATTTAACAAAATTAAAAGTATCTTATTTGCTTTTAAATGTGCAAATATAAAAGTCAACATCCAGTGCAAATCTTAATATTCTGCAATAGTATAAGCATTTCAAAAGTAAAAGTATTGCTTATTTTGCAAAAATAAAGATAAACATCCAATACAAAAAAGTGCAAAACGAAATATTCTGTAACAACAGTGTAAACATTTCAACAAAAGTGAAAGTATTGCTTATTTGCTAAAATGTGCAAAAATAAAGATAAACATCCAATACAAAAAAGTGCCAATCTATATATTCTGGAGCACTGTAAACATTAAGTATTGCTTTTAAAATGTGCAAAATAAACATCCAGTTCAACACAGTACACAATAACCAATTCTACTCATTCCAATGAGTGACTAACAGTTGTAATGAAGAAAGGTTAGCATGTGTACATGGCTCTGCTTCTTTTCTTGTTTACAATATTCCCAGCAGCTGAAAATAGGCGCTCAGAAGGGGTCGATGTGGCTGGAACTGAGAGGTAATTAGCCTTCACCTCAAGCCAGGACTGCGAGTGAGCTGAGCTGCAGTTTATATTTCTAGAAGGTCAACGGGCTCATAGTGATGTTACTAGTAGTTGACTGGGAGGTGTTTATTATCATTTGGGGAGAGTCCGCTGCCTGATGCTCACCTGCTAAACACCTACAGTATCTGCTCCACGCTGAAGCGCTGACTACATGTGCTCTGAATACACACTGCTGATTGGCTGATAATGCTGTGTGTGTACCAATCAGATGGTTGTGTGGGTGGGACAATGCTGCGTGCTGAGACAGAGGCAGAGGAGCGAAGCAGCTTGTTAAGACTTTAGCAGCTAAAGTTAGCTTTAGCTTAGAAACTCGTTCGGTACACCCCCGTGCCGAACCGAAAGCCCCGTACCGAAACGGTTCAATACAAAACACGTACCGTTACACCCCTAGCAGATACAAATGACACATTCATGTTTTTGTGTAATGATGACAACGTATGCTCGCGCGGACGATTGACTAGTTGATGGTTTTCTTGTCAAATGTCCGTTCATAGCCGTTGTGCTGCTATGATAGGCCATTTCCGCTCGACACAGTGTGCATACAACAACATTATTAGGCCGTTTATTGAAATATTCCCACACTTTTGGCATGCTTTTCCCCCCCTCGCTCGCACCGCGCGCATCGTCTGCTTTGATCGTCTGCTTTGCGGTCCGCCATGACGGTAGTGTGACGTAAATATGCGACGCGTCGACGCACAAAAACGGCGTCGACGTATTTACGTAACCGATGACGTCGACTACGTCGACGCGTCGTTTCAGCCTTAGATCAGACATAACTTTTAACGCCATCACCTGGTAAATGTTGGTGTGTTCACGGCATTTTCAGACTTCAAAGCATGTCTTATACAGTTTCACACATAGCATTTAGTAGGATGTTAGCGTTAGCGAAGCTAGCTGCGGGCAACAAACAACGTACAGTATTTTGGAAAAAAGCAGATTATTTGTTAACTTTTAGTCAAGGATAAGAACAAAAATGAATGAGTATTATTTTCGGAGAGTTAACGCAGTGATTAAAGTATTTAGTAAGTAAAGTATAGAGAGACTGGGGGACCTTACACAAATGTATATTTAATAGTTGGAATTAGGGCAGGGCGATATAGCCTTTTTTTAATATCTCTATATTTTTAGGCCATGTCACGATACACAATATATATCTCGGTATTTTGCCTTAGCCTTGAATTAACACTTGATGCATATAATCACTTAAGTATGATGATTCTATGTGTCTACATTAAAACATTATTGTTCATACTGCATTAATATATGCTAATTTTAAACTTTTATGCAGAGAGGGAAATCACAACTAAGTCAATTGACCAAAACTGTATTTATTAAACAGTTATTAAGCAGTGGCACAAACATTCATGTCACTTCAAAACAGAAAGTGCAAGATTGTCAGAGACATTTTAAAACAAGCTATAGCTTGAGTGAACTTTTGTGCATGATGTCACTAAGATGCCGACATATCAAAACAACACTAAATTAAAGTGCACTTTTGTACAGAACGCCACTACAATAGTTTAAAACAAAGAAAGTGCACTTTTGTGCATGATGTCAAAATGAGCTGCATGATAGGAAATCAAATAGTGTATGTCCTTCGCTGTGTGGTAGGTTACAGCGGACGTTATCTCCTTCTGTTGTTGACTATTTTTTTCATACGGTGTTGATCTGGAAATGGTTTCTTGGGCATTTGGTTGGTGTGGCACCGAACGGAGATGTTGACATGCGGAGTTTCAAGCACTCTTCATTCTCCAGCGGGTAACTTTTCAAATGATGCTACAAATTACTAATTTTACTTACTACTTTACTACTTTTTGTAGCAACGCTTTTGCCCCACACTTGACAAATTACGGTTGTCTGTTCGACATATTCCTGCTTGAAGCCAAACCACCGACAGATGATGGACCCCGTGCTGTTTTTCTTAGGAATTAATTCTTCCTTCATTTGTTACCAGATTCGCACCTTCTTTCTCTCGTACTATCACTCGCACCACAGCTAACGTTACCCATGCCGCTACCTCTCTGCTCCGCAAGGGCGTATACGTATGTGACGTATGTAAGAAGGTGCGCTTGTTTTATGTCTCTGTGAGAAGCAGAGACAACAAAGAGTGATAAAAGCCAGTAGTGTAATGCCCGCAGCTAAAAGCAACTGCGTGAGAACGTATACTCGAATATCACGATATAGTCATTTTCTATATCGCACAGAGACAAACCAGCAATATATCGAGTATATTCGATTAGGGCTGCAACAACTAATCAATTAAATCGATTAAAATCGATTATAAAAATAGTTGGCGATTAATTTAGTCATCGATTCGTTGGATCTATGCTATGCGCATGCGCAGAGGCTACTTTTTAAATGTTTATTTTTTTTAATAAACCTTTATTTATAAACTGCAACATTTACAAACAACTGAGAAACAATAATCAAAATAAGTATAGTGCCAGTATGGTGCCAGTATGCAGTTTTTTTTTCAATAAAATACTGGAAAGGATAGAAATGTAGTTTGTCTCTTTTATCCGATTATTAATTGATTAATCGAAGTAATAATCGGCAGATTAATCGATTATCAAATTAGTTGTTAGATGCAGCCCCATATATGATATATCGCCCAGCTCTAGTTGGAATTAAACTATGAGGCTGGCTGCTAAATTATCCAAGGAAGTATGCATCCCATAATGAACTTACTAAATTAACCTTTGTGTCTGAGTCCATGCTTTTTGGGCAGTTGGGGATTTGAACCAGGTCCTTCTGCTTGAAATACATACTGTCACGCTTGGGTCGCATGATAGCGATTATGATCCCAGATGCAGAAGGTAGCAGGAGACAGCATGTATTTAATATAAAAAAGACAAAAACCTTAAAGCACTTGTGCAGCGACGTGCACACACGCCAGACAAACACTAGTGCATTTGGGAATGCACACAAAAAAGCCTAAGATTACGCAGGAACTACAGTAACTAACTTGAAAGCCTCAAACCAGCAAACAGCATTCAACAGCAAACAACAATCTCTTGACTAAGACCGCAGCACCAGCTGGAGCTACAAAATAAGCACAAAGAATAAGAATAAGAACTCAACTTTAAACATGGAAAAACACTAACAAACTCAAAATAAAGCATGATCTTGTGTGAACAGACCATGACAGCGACACCTGTTCATCGACAACATATATTAAATGTATATTATATTAATAATAATAATAATAATAATCATTATTTTAATAATAATAGTATATTAATTTGTTATTTCTTTCATCTTATTTTGTGTTAAAAATAAAAACAAAGACATTTGAGCAAATTGATTTTTCTTGTTATAGATATCGGTACTGCTAATCGGCCTGGCCGATAATCGGTTGATCTCTAAAAGAAGGTAAAACATCTGAATAGAAGGTAAAATATGGTAAAAGATGACAAAATAAGGTAAATAGAAGTTAATGGAAGTTAAAGGTAAAATAAGTTGAAAAAAGGTAAATAAAATGTGAGAAGAAGGGACCAAAAAAGTTAAAGAAGGAAGAAAGAAGGTATAAAAGTAAATAGACCGAAGACAGCACGTACGGCTGGGGAAGATTGTCTCGGACAGTCGAACCACAAACACTGGTACTCCTCAGGGCTGTGTACTCTCCCCCTGGCTCTTCTCCCTGTATACAAACTGCTGCACCTCCAGTCACCAATCCGTAAAACTGCTCAAGTTTGCGGATGACACCACCCTCATCGGGCTCATCTCGAATGGCGATGAGTCCGCCTACAGGAGAGAGGTGGACCGGCTGACGTCCTGGTGCAGCCTCAACAACCTGGAGCTGAACGCCCAGAAAACAGTGGAGATGATCATGGACTTCAGGAAAGTCACAGCCCCACCATCCCCCCTCACCCTAATTGACTCTCCCACCCCCGTCCCCATTGTGGACTCCTTCCGTTTCTTGGGCACCACCATCACCCAGGACCTCAAGTGGGAGCCGACCATCAGCTCCCTCATCAAGAAGGCCCAGCAGAGGATGTACTTCCTGCGGCAGCTGAGGAAACTTAAGGTGCCGACAGAGATGCTGGTGCAGTTTTACTCAGCCATCATAGAGTCCATCCTGACCTCCTCCATCACAGTGTGGTTCCCCGGCGCCACAGTCCAGGATAAGAATAGACTGCAACCCATCGTACGTGCTGCGGAGAAGGTGATTGGCTGCAAGCTCCCATCCCTCCAGGACTTGTTCTCCTCCAGGACCAGGAGGCGTGTGGGTCGGATCACAGCTGACTCTTCTCACCCTGGACACACACTATTCTCCCCTCTCCCCTCAGGCAGGAGACTACGCTCCATCCAGACCCACACCTCCCGCCACCTGAACAGTTTTTTCCCCTCGGCCATCAGGCAAATGAACAAGAACTCCTAACAGCAGCTCCTTGAATTCCTTGAATCCCTTCTAAGTCTATCTGATAGCTCAGTCACAGCTCTTTTTTATACCAAATATGTGTTATATGTGTTTTATGTCGCACGTTTGCACCAAGAAAAATTCCTAGTTTGTGAACCCGTTCTCAAACAATGGCAATAAAACGATTCTGATTCTGATTCAATAGTAAATAAAAGGCAAAAGAAGGAATATAGAAGGTAAAATAAGTAAATAAAACAAAATAAGGTATAACAAAGGTAAAAAGAATGTTAAAGATAAATGGAAGGTAAATAAAAGATAAAAGAAGGTGAACAGAAGGAAAAGAAAGCAAATAAAAAGTAAAAAGGTAAAAAAAAAAGGTAAATAGAAGGTAAAATAAAATAAATAGAAGGTAAAAGAATGTAAGTAAAATAAGTTAAACTACTAGTATAATGCAAAAACAGGTTGCCTCTATATTGAATCTATTATCATATATACATCCATCCATCCATCCATTCATTTTCTACCGCTTATTCCCTTCGGGGTCGCGGGGGGCGCTGGAGCCTATCTCAGCTACAATCGGGCGGAAGGCGGGGTAACCCTGGACAAGTCGCCACCTCATCGCAGGGCCAACACAGATAGACAGACAACATTCACACTCACATTCACACACTAGGGCCAATTTAGTGTTGCCAATCAACCTATCCCCAGGTGCATGTCTTTGGAGGTGGGAGGAAGCCGGAGTACCCGGAGGGAACCCACGCAGTCACGGGGAGAACATGCAAACTCCACACAGAAAGATCCAGAGGCCGGGATTGAACTCACGACTACACAGGACCTTCGTATTGTGAGGCAGACGCACAGTATCTGATTAATAACACCAAAATACTTACAAAGTTTGCAAGTAAGTACGATCAAAATAGTATAAATCTCACAAGATTCCCGAGCCATTTTGAAATACAATGACAAAGTCAGGTGATTTGTGACATACTGGTGGGAACAATAGATCCCTTACCCACCAGTAAGACGAATCATGCAAACTTGTGAGATCCAATGTTTACTTTACAACGTCACCCTTTATTCCCAGACATTCAATTTGCTGATCCGAAAATGGGGAAAAAGTCTATTTCTCAAATACAAATTATTCCAATTCTGTAATTAAAACCAATATATTAAAACCTACTTGGGTAGCGGTGATAACAAAAACATATCTAAAAACTGTATTGTATACCAATATTTTCATTTTCTTAATGGGATACAACTTAGTAAACGCAACTAATCATGACTCTTTGGCTTAATAACATCACACAATTTAACAACCCCCCCAAAAAACATATTTTTCACACGTATCCACACATTCTTTTTGTATGTATGAATGGGATAAACAACGTACATTTTGATAAACTGCTACAATTAAAAAAAACGTAGCAAGATTACTAAATAAAGATGATGAGATCAGAGGTAACAAAGTCGTTTTCACTGAGGGCCACATCAGCGTTATGTTTGGCCCCAGAGGGCCGTTTCTAACAATGAATACTTTTATTACACAATTTTTTTATATAAATTAGATTTTTTTTAAACTAAAATGTAAAAAAATATGGTAAGTTGCATTAACTTCACCTCAAAATGTAGTGTTCATTACTGTAAATGGAAAAACAGTACTGCTGTTTTTATGGTTAAAAAAAGGCAGCTCAGTTGCCAGAAATTTACTGTAAAATCGGCACTTGTTTTTTTACTGTAAATAAAAAAAAATGCAATTTTACAGTTACATTTTGGCACCTGAGCTGCCAGTTTGTTTGTTTGTTTTTACCGCAAATCAACAAATGTAAATTATTCGGTGTATTACTGTAAATGCCAAAACGGCACCAGTTTATTACAGTTAAAAAAAAGTGCAGTTTTTTTTCATTTAGAGAAAAATGCTGTAAAAAACAGTAAATTTCACAATTTTACCATGAAATTTATTGCTACTTTTACATTGCACAATTTGATGGATAACTTACTTGCTTTGAAATCATTATGAGTATTTTATTTTATTTTTTTTAAATGGTTTGCTCCAGCGCCCCCCGCAACCCCGAAGGGAATAAGCGGTAGTAAATGGATGGATGGGATGGGTTTGAATGTTTGATAATATATTTTTGCATAATTAGACAATATTTAACTTAACATAATATGCGATTACATGGAGTAGATATTTGTTTTTCTCCCAAAAATAGAAAGAATACATTTAGTAAGAAAATTGACAGTACTTTATTGATGCATATTATTTCCAGGCTTTTGAGGGCCAAATAAAATGAAGTGTCGGGCCACATACGGCCCCCGGGCCTTGAGTTTGACATCTGTTATTTGCAATAGCTTATAAATATCAACAAGTGTTTAAAAATTGCTCGAAAAAAATACCAAAACGACCTGACAATTTAGAATATGTCCTCGCCACCGAGCCCATTTATTTGCTTCGAACAAAATGCGTCAATGTACCCCAGTCTCCGAACCAGTTTCAGTAAGATGATATAATAAGAATACCACATATGTTTGGTCTGTGCTTTCAAAATGAGCATTCGAGTTGCTGACAGCTCTTAGTTTAGCTAACGCTAAAAAGCAGTTCGCTAGTGATTGATGAATGATCTGCTATTTGTATTGATGTTTCTTGTCCAAGCACGAATACAACATTTTATACAATCTGCCACACATTCAAATCACTCAATTGCATTGGAAGGGAAATGGTTATACAATTATTTACTTACGCTGCACCGAAGCCGAGACGTCAAGACCATTTCCTGTTTTCTGGGGCGATTGCCGGATATCCGTTCTTGGGCTTTCAGAATAAAGTTTTTGGTAGATGCTCGCGCTGTAGCATTTTATGTTATGTTATGTTATGTTATTTTCATTTATTATGCGCCCCCAACCAACTGTTACATCACCCCGGGGCGCAGCCCGAGTAGAGAAACAAAAAACAAAAAAAACAGAAACAGAGACTGAGACACACAAAGGAATCTAAAATAAACATTTGACAAAACAAACTAACATGGCACACGGTAATTGTGTCCTTTACATTTCATCTTACTCCGTGTTATTTTTAAATGGTTATTGCAGGCCCCTTAAAGTAAGACTTTTTGCACCGCGCCTTCCGCCCGAATGCAGCTGGGATAGTATCATCATACAGTCAATAAATACTTTTAATAATCTCCAAAATTAATTAACACAACAATTATTGCTATTACAATTCATGTACTATTCTTTCTTATATCTAAATGAATACATCTAATATTTCAGTGAAAATGATAACTTGTTGTAGTTTCCTAACAGAATGTTCAAGAATTGTTCTGTAAGCACTTATACTAGACCAGGGGTGTCAAACTCATTTTAGATCAGGGGCCACATGGAGAAAAATCTACTCCCAAGTGGGCCGGACTGGTAAAATCACGGCACGATAACTTAAAAATAAAGACAACTTCAGAATGTGTTCTTTGTTTAAAAATAAAACAAGCACATTCTGAAATTGTACAAATCATAATGTTGTTGTTTTTTTTGTTTTTTTGCAATTGCCTGTTCAATTAATAGTATATGGGTAGAGTGGCTGTGCCAGGAATCGGAGTGTTGCTGGTTACTGGGGTTCAATCCCCATCTTCTACCTTCCTAGTCACGTCCGTTGTGTCCTTGGGCAAGACACTTCACCCTTTGCCTCTGATGGCTGCTGGTTAGCGCCTTGCATGGCAGCTCCCGCCATCAGTGTGTGAATGTGTGTGTGAATGGGTAAATGTGGAAATACTGTCAAAGCGCTTTGAGTACCTTGAAGGTAGAAAAGCGCTATACAAGTATAACCCATTTATATACTTTATTTGTCGTTATTTATATTTTCTGAATACATTATGTGATAAAGTTCATCAGTCAACTCATTGGTGTTAATTTTTTTAATATATCAAGATAAAACAATTATATCTAAAAATTAAATAAAAGTATGTTATTTATGTAGTTTGATCATTTTCCTCGACTGATGTACTAACATCATATGGTTTATTTTGTACATATGTAGCATAATCTACAAAGATACAAATAATTGCTATTGCGACATCCAGTGGACACATTTAGAACAGCAGTTTATTTCATTCAAAAATTTCTGGTTAATTTTTATACTTGGCAAACTCATCCCGCGGGCCGGATAAAACCTGTTTGCGGGCCTGTACTAGACCATCCATCCATCCATTTTCTACCGCTTGTCCCTTTTGGGGTCGCGGGGTGTGCTGGAGCCTATCTCAGCTGCATTCGCGCGGAAGGCGGGGTACACCCTGGACAAGTTGCCGCCTCATCACAGGGCCAACACAGATAGACAGTGATTCTTAAAGTTTTTTCACCAAGTACCACCTTAGAAAACACTTGACCAACATTGAAATACGTAGTAGGCCTAAGTATTCATTAAAAACAAGGCCAAGGTTTTATTTAACAAGTATATTTTTGGCCACTGTAACATTACACACAGTCTGAACAGTAACACTGTGTTTGAATATTTTATTAAGTGATTTTTAGGTGTACCACTAGATAGAGCACGCATACCACAGTTTGAGAATTGCTGTACTAATCATTACCTGGATTCTTTAGAACTGTGCAAATATGTGTGTTTTGTCTAAATTGCCAGGGAAATAATAAAAAGAGCAATGTTTCATTAATAGCGAATTCTAAAATTACGTGTACCGAATTATGTCATACATCATAACTATTATACAAAAAATATGTTTTATTAATAATGGAAAGAAATCTAAAAAGTAATGCTACAGTAACAATGATGACGCCATTGCTGCTGCTGTGTTGCTTTACCCAATTGCTTTGCCTCTTTCCTCAATTCTCTTTTCACGGTGTATCACTGAGGTATTTCCACATGTTCTGGGAAAAGCACAGCATCATTAGAAATCAGAGACCACCCAGGCACACAACAACACGGATACCATTACGTTTATCTTAACAAATTGTGTAGGGCACAAAATACTGATAAGGAAAGGCCCACTCCCTTCAGGAGTCATGCCGTTAAATTGGACAGGCTATTCTGATCATTAAGGGGGATACAACTGTGACTCTAGATTTTGCACAGATGTTGATGCTAGTCAGATGCAGTTTGTCTACATCACAGGTGTCAAACTCAAGGCCTGGGGGCCAGATGTGGCCCGCCACTTTATTTTATTTGGCCCTTGAAAGCCTGGAAATAATATGTATCAATAAAGTACTGTAACTTTTCTAACTAAATGTATTCTTTCTTTCTATTTTGGGAGAAAAAAACATATATGTATTCCATGTAATCGCAAATTATGTTCACTTAAATATTGTCCAATCATGCAAAACTATATTATCAAACAGTCAAACCATTTTTTAAATATAAATAAATACTAATAATAATGATTTCAAAGCAAGTTATCCGTCAAAGTGTGCAATGTAAAAGTAGCAATAGATTTCATGGAAAAATTGTGAAATTTACTGTGGTTTTGACTGTGGTGCCATTTTGGCATTTACAGTAATACACCGAAAAATCTACATTTGTTGACTTCAGGTAAAAAACAAATAGACTGGCAGCTCAGGTACTAAAATTTTACTGTAAAATTGCAGGGTTTTTTTTTATTTACAGTAAAAAAACAAATGTAAATTTTACAGTAAAATTCTGGAAACTGAGCTGCCTTTTTTTTTTTTACCTTAAAAACAGCAGTACTGTTTTTCCATTTACAGTAATAAACACAACATTTTGAGGTGAAATTATTGCAACTTACATATTTTTTTAACATTTTAGTTAAAAAAAAATCAACTAATAAAATTGTGTAATAATAGTATTCAATAGTATTCTCTGTTAGAAACGGCTCTCTGGGGCCAAACATAACTGCGATGTGGCCCTCAGTGAAAACGACTTTGACACCTCTGGTACATGATGTGATGACGCTTAATTTGCAATGCATCTGTGGTGCAGCTATACTAATTAACGAATATAACAATTTAATGACACACAGAGTCTTCATTTTGAATATTGGTTAATTACTAAGTTGTTTTGATTCTTATCTTTTTTTCAGGCAAGCCTTCTGTGCGCTCATCATGACAAAGACAAAAAGGAAGTAAAAGCATAGATCACTAAATAGTAAGAATTGTAATGTGTTGGCCTGATCTACAAACCCCAAAACCAGTGAAGTTGGCACGTTGTGTAAATCGTAAAAAAAAACAGAATACAATGATTTGCGAATCCTTTTTAACCTATATCCAATTGAATAGACTGCAAAGACAACATATTTAATGTTTGAACTGTAAAACGTTGTTATTTTTTGCAAATATTAGCTCATTTTGAATGTGATGCCTGCAACATGTTTTAAAAAAGCTGGCACAAGTGGCAAAAAAGACTGAGAAAGTTGAGGAATGCTCATCAAACACTTATTTGGAACATCCCAAAGGTGAACAGGCTAATTGGGAACAGGTGGATGACATGATTGGTTATAAACGCAGCTTCCATGAAATGCTCAGTCATTCACAAACAAGAATAGGGTGAGGGTCACCACTTTGTGAACAAATGCGTGAGCAAATTGTCCAACAGTTTAAGAACAACATTTCTCAACGAGCTATTGCAAGGACTTTAGGGATTCCACCATCTAAAGGTTCAGTGAATCTGGAGAAATCACTGCATGTAATCGGCAAGACCGAAAACCTTTGCCCTTTGCCCGTGACCTTCGATCCCTCAGGCGGTACTGCATCAAAAACCGACATCAGTGTGTAAAGGATATCACCACATGGGCTCAGGAACACTTCAGAAAACCACTGTCAGTAACTACAGTTTTTTGCTACATCTGTAAGTGGCACAAATTAAAAAGTTTAGTTTCCATGATTCTCTGTCCAAAAATTAATTCGAAACAACTCTCTCCCACCGGCCTTTCTTTGCTTGGACCTACATCTGTTCCGCAATTCAAGATAATTTCTTGATGCTGTCTGCTATTTAACATCAACATAGCCATTAGAGACAGAATATTTGTAATGTGTGCTAATATTACAGGGGACATCAGGTACAACAGAGCTAGGCTGTTGGCTTGTAAGGGGCCGCAGATGCCTGGTGTGATGTCATACGTCAACCGGAAAAGCAATACATTTATCCGTGCTGAAAGGAAAAAGCGCCCCCAAGTGTACAGGAGGCACACGGCGTATGACCAATAGTTCCATTAGAGAGTGTGCAAGATGTGAAAATACAAAAAAAAAAAAATATTTGAGAAATCAGTCTAATTTAGTGCATGGAAACTTAGTGATTGTTACACCCAACACTGCATATGTAACATCAAAGACCTTACATTCATTAGTACTATTTTAATGTTCTGTGTTCCATTTGATCTGGGGTATGTCACACTTTTTTTTCTTTAAGCAGAAAATGGTCAGAGATGTTATGGGTTAAACTTTAATTCAGAACACATCTAAAGCTCAGTATAACAGTCTCAAACGCACAAATCATTCACAACTAAATGAGTATATTTTGTACCTGTTAAAAGTTAACATTTTCATCCGACTTTTTGAGCAGGTGTCCAACGTATGGTCCCTCTATGCTTTATATTAGCCCCATGAGCTGTAATGTAAATACTATAATGGAACATGCTGCACTGGCACCACTGCTCATCCCTGAACCCTATTGTTCATTGTTTGTCTTCTCCAATTTTTTCCCATGGGCCCCGGGCCAGTGAGAGGAAAAGGTCTCTGTAAATATTGCACTGAAACACTCCCTCCCTCCCTTAGAGCTCCTGAAGATGGAACAGGCGACCAGTGGGTGAGCACTTCCTTCCTGTGCAGGGCATTTCAATTGCAGCACATCAAACAAGTAGAATCCCTCAGTGTCAAAGATCATTGTGGTGAGATCATATACTAAATGTTGACATTACAATAACCTGGCCAGGTCTCAGTTCTTTTACAATGACTACATTGATATTTCTACAAAACCCAAAACCAGTGATGTTGGCACATTGTGTAAATCGTAAATAAAAACACAATACAATGATTTGCAAATCCTTTTCAACCTATATTCAATTGAATACACTGAAAAACTTTCTTAT
Organism: Entelurus aequoreus; assembly: GCF_033978785.1. Taxonomy (NCBI): domain Eukaryota; kingdom Metazoa; phylum Chordata; class Actinopteri; order Syngnathiformes; family Syngnathidae; genus Entelurus; species Entelurus aequoreus. Next base: position 24,150,556 of record NC_084749.1, read on the forward strand.
TTTTTACAAATAAAAAGACTGAGAAAGTTGAGGAATGCTCATCAAACACTTATTTGGAACATCCCACAGGTGAACAGGCTAATTGGGAACAGGTGGGTGCCATGATTGGGTATAAAAGCAACTTCCATGAAATCCTCAAACATTCACAAACAAGGATGGGGCGAGAGTCACCACTTTGTGAACAAATGCATGAGCAAACATTTCTCAATGAGCTATTGCAAGGAATTTAGGGATTTCACCATCTACGGTCCGTAATATCATCCAAAGGTTCAGGGAATCTGGAGAAATCACTGCACGTAAGCGATGATATTACAGACCTTGGATCCCTCAGGCGGAACTGCATCAAAACGTGACATCAGGATATCACCTCATGGGCTCAGGAACACTTCAGAAAACCATTGTCAGTAACTACAGCTTGCTGCTACATCTGTAAGTGCAAGTTAAAACTCTACTATGCAACGCGAAAGCCATTTATCAACAACACCCAGAAACGCTGCAGGCTTCGCTGGGCCCGAGCTCATCTAAGATGGACTGATGCAAAGTGGAAAAGTGTTCTGTACTATGACGAGTCCCAATTACAAATAGTTTTTGGAAACTGTGGACGTCGTGTCCTCTGGAACAAAGAGGAAAATAACCATACGGATTGTTATAGGCCCAAAGTTAAAAAGCCAGCATCTGTGATGGTATGGGGGTGTATTAGTGCCCCTGGCATGGGTAACTTACACATCTGTGAAAGCACCATTAATGCTTAAAGGTACATACAGGTTTTGGAGCAACATATGTTGCCATCCAAGCAACGTTATCAACCTGCTTATTTCAGCAAGACGATGCCAAGCCACGTGTTACAACAGCGTGGCTTTGTAGTAAAAGAGTGCGGGTACTAGACTGGCTTGCTTGCAGTCCAGACCCGTCTCCCATTGAAAATGTGTGGCGCATTATGAGGCCTAAAATAGCAAAACGGAGACCCCGGACTGTTGAACAACTTAAGCTGTACATCAAGCAAGAATGGGAAATAATTTCACCTGAAAAGCTTCAAAAATTGGTGTCCTCAGTTCCCAAATGTTTACTGAGTGTTGCTAAAAGAAAAGGGTGGTAAAAATGCTCCTGTGCCAACCTTTTTGCAATGTGTTGCTGCCATTAAATTCTAAATTAATGATTATTTGCAAAAAAAAAAATCGTTTCTCAGTTTGAACATTAAAGGCCTACTGAAAGCCACTACTACCGACCACGCAGTCTGATAGTTTATATATCAATGATGAAATCTTAACATTGCAACACATGCCAATACGGCCGGGTTAACTTATAAAGTGACATTTTAAAATTCCCGGGAAATATCCGGCTGAAACATCGCGGTATGATGACGTATGCGCGTGACGAAGTCCGAGTAACGGAAGTTATGGTACCCCGTAGAATCCTATACAAAAAGCTCTGTTTTCATTTCATAATTCCACAGTATTTTGGACATCTTTTGCAATTTTTTTAATGAACAATGAAGGCTGCAAAGAAGACAGTTGTAGGTGGGATCAGTGTATTAGCAGCGGACTACAGCAACACAACCAGGAGGACTTTGTTGGAGCGCTAGCCGCGCTAGCCACCGACTTCACCTTGACTTCCTACGTCTCCGGGCCGCCAAACGCATCGGGTGAAGTCCTTCGTCCTTCTGCCGATCGCTGGAACGCAGGTGAGCACGGGTGTTGATGAGCAAATGAGGGCTGGCTGGCGTAGGTGGAGCGCTAATGTTTTTAGCATAGCTCTGTGCAGTCCGGTTGCTAAGTTAGCTTCAATGGCGTCGTTAGCACAGCATTGTTAACCTTCGCCAGCCTGGAAAGCATTAACCGTGTATTTACATGTCCACGGTTTAATAGTATTGTTGATTTTCTATCTATACTTCCAGTCAGGGGTTTATTTCTTTTGTTTCTATATGCAGTTAAAGCAAGATGCTATCACGTTAGCTCGTAGCTAAAGCATTTCGCCGATGTATTGTCGTGGAGATAAAAGGCACTGAATGTCCGTTTCGCGTTCTCGACTCTCATTTTCAAGAGGATATAGTATCCGAGGTGGTTTAAAATACAAATCTGTGATCTACAATAGAAAAAGGAGAGTGTGGAATCCAATGAGCCAGTTTGTACCTAAGTTACGGTCAGAGCGAAAAAAGATACGTCCATCGCTGCCTCTCAAGTCATTCACTGTAACGTTCCTCATCTACGAATATTTCATCCTCGCTCAAATTAATGGGGTAATCATCACTTTGTCGGTCCGAATCTCTCTCGCTCCTTTGTAAACAACGGGGAATTGTGAGGAATCCTAGCTCCTGTGACGTCACGCTACTTCCGGTACAGGCAAGGCTTTTTTTTTTATCAGCGAGCAAAAGTTGCGAACTTTATCGTCGATTTTCTGTACTAAATCCTTTCAGCAAAAATATGGCAATATCGCGAAATGATCAAGTATGACACATAGAATGGATCTGCTATTCCCGTTTAAATAAAAAAAAATCATTTCAGTAGGCCTTTAAGTATCTTGTCTTTTCAGTCTATTCAACGGAATGTAAGTTGAAAAGGATTTGCAAATCATTGTATTCTGTTTTTATTTACGAATTACACAACGTGCCAACTTCACTGGTTTTGGGTTTTGTAATTAAAACTACATTAGTCAAACATAATATAGCTATTGTCTTCATGAAGCGCGTCGACTGTCTGGAATTGATGTCCATTTTTGTAAACCACCCTTGCACTCACCCCCAAATGTTCTCAAGTTGGATTTATATCATGGGAACATGCAGTGTAGTCCTAAAACTGATGTTTTTTTCCTGGAAGAAGTTTTTATTTGTTTTTATTTTTTTTTATGTAAAAAAATCTCATTGAGATTAAAGGCCTACTGAAACCCACTACTACCGACCACGCAGTCTGATAGTTTATATATCAATGATGAAATCTTAACATTTCAACACATGCCAATACGGCCGGGTTAACTTATAAAGTGCAATTTTAAATTTCCCGCCACACTTCCGGTTGAAAAAGCCTTCGGAGGATGACGTATGCGCGTGACGTAGCCCGGGGAACAGAGGTATGCCTTCCCCATTGAATACAATACAAAAAAGCTCTGTTTTCATTTCATAATTCCACAGTATTCTGGACATCTGTGTTGGTGAATCTTTTGCAATTTGTTTAATGAACAATGGAGGCTGCAAAGAAGAACGTTGTAGGTGGGTCGGTGTATAGCGGCTGGCTGTAGCAACACAACAAGGATTACACAAGCATTATTCACTTGGATAGCAGACGCGCTAGCCGATGCTAACCGGCCACCGCACGGATGATCGGGTGAAGTCCTTCGTCGCGCCGTCGATCGCTGGAACGCAGGTGAGCACGGGTGTTGATGAGCTGGGCAGATGATGGCTGGCTGGCGTAGGTGGAGCGCTAATGTTTTTATCATAACTCTGTGAGGTCCGTTTGCTAAGTTGCTAAGTCAGCCTTAGCGTCGTTAGCAACAGCATTGTTAAGCTTTGCCAGGCTGAGATCTATTAACCGTGTAGTTACATGTACATGGTTTAATAGTATTGTTGATCTTCTGTCTATCCTTCCAGTCAGGGATCTATTTATTTTGTTTCTATCTGCATTTGAGACAGATGCTATCACGTTAGCTCATGCTAATTAGCATGAGCTTTGTCGATGTATTGTCGTGGAGATAAAAGGCACTGAATGTTCATTTCGCGTTCTCGACTCTCATTTTCAAGAGGATATAGTATCCGAGGTGGTTTAAGATACAAATCCGTGATCCACAATAGAAAAAGGAGAGAGTGTGGAATCCAATGAGCCAGCTTGTACCTAAGTTACGGTCAGAGCGAAAAAAAATATGTATTTCACTGCATTCTAGTCCGTCACTCTAACGTTCCTCGTCCACGAATCTTTCATCCTCGCTCAATTTAATGGGGTAATGGTCCGAATAGCTCAGCTGAGTTGAAATATGGCAATATCACAAAATGATCAAGTATGACACATAGAAGGGATCTGCTATCCCCGTTTAAATTAAAAAAATTAATTTCAGTAGGCCTTTAAAAACCTCTTTTACAAGGGAGTCCTGGCCAAGAGGCAGCAGAGTTACACATACAATTAATTCACATTAAAATGACAGGATGGACATCAGGTAAAACAGTTATAGATAACTGAGGCTCTTTCAAATGCTCTCAGTTTAGATTTAAAAGCATTTAAGGATACAAATTCAGTCATATTCCAGTCTCTTTGCAGCATGTTTCAAGCACAAGGAGCTGCATATAGGCAAAAGCTTTTTTCCCCAGCTCAGTGCAAGCAAAAGGGACAAAGAGCAACAGCTGATCTTTGGATCTCAGAGCATAAGAGTTCATACTTTTCTGTGAAATCAATGCACAAATGTAATCAGGCAATAGTCCCAGAATAGCTTCGTAAAAGTGTACCAATGACACTGTCCTCCAGAAGGCCATCCCACCCGAGAGTACAAGTCACAGTGGTGTGTCATGGCTCTACAGTTTGTGATGAACCTCAAAGAAGCATCTGAAGATAGGAATTGGAGAGATCAATAAAAAGCGAGGCACAGGACTGTTTTTTATCAAGCGCTACAATGATGTCGTTTACCACCTTCATTGTAGCACTGGTGGTGCTGTGCCGTTTCCTGAAGCCTCATTGATATTTACAAATAATTGAAAGGGACAAGCGGTAGAAAATAGATGGATGGATGGATGTATTTGAATAAAGGAACTCTTTCAACTGATCACAAACAAGATATTCCAGAATGTTTGATAAGACACATACATTTGATATTGGCCTATAATTAGAAAGAACTGCTGAATCACCTCCCTTTAATAAAGGGAGGACAAAAGCAGATTTCCAAATTGATGGAATGTCTTTTTTTTAACTGAAAGATTAAAAATAATTGAAAGTGGCTCTGCTATAAAAGCTTTAAAAAATAAGGCACAATCAAGTCAGTTCCAGGAGGCTTTCTGTGGTCTAATGTTTTTAGAGCTTTATGCACTTCAAGACAAGTGAAAGGAGCAAAATCAAAATGATCTCCAGAAAACATGGGAGAGTCTTTACAAGGATTCTCTATAGTTGTCCCTTTTGAGTCAAATAGAGAACCAGACAATAAAAAATGCTGGTCAAAACAATTGAAGCCTTCAGTTTGATTATAAACTGGCACTGATTGGCACTTGATTGAAGTACACATTGATTGATTGATTGATTGATTGAAATAAACTTTTATTAGTAGATTGCACAGTATAGTACATATTCCGTACAATTGACCACTAAATGGTAACACCGGAATAAGTTTTTCAAACTTGTTTAAGTCGGGGTCCAAGCAAATCAATTCATGGTACAAATATATACTATCAGCATAATACAGTCATTACACAAGTTAATCATCAGAGTATATACATTGAATTATTTACATGATTTACATTATTTACAGTCTGGGGTAAGGTTGCTGTGTTTTTATCCACACACAGAGATTTGATCACTTTTCAACATTTCTGTGGGTTGTTGAGGTTCTCAGTGGTGACAGACAAAAACTATTCTGATTTGGCCTCTTGGCGATTATCTAACCTTTTTTCATCCAGGTAGGGCATATTCTCATTTACAACGCGGACCTGGCCAAGAGGCAGCAGACAACAAATTTAAAATGGAGAGAGAAAAAAACAAAGACATAACAAGCTATACAGTGTGATGTGATTACATTTTATGTCAAAGCCATACAACAGATTAAAACAGGTGCACTGGTTAAGGACATTTTGTCATGATCCCACACGACAGTTTTGGACTCATGTTTATGTTTCCTGTTTTGTATCACTTCCTGTCCAGCACTCTTATTTCTGCATTGTTCCCTTACTTGTTCCTGGTTGACAATCAGGAAACACATTTGTCCCTGGTTGTCAATCAGGAGGTTTCTGAGGCCCAGCATTGTCCATCCGATGACATTGGTTCATTGCATTCTGTTTGTTGCACGTTGCTACGTGTATTTATGCACACTAGTGTGCTAGCATGTCTATGCTGGCATCCTGCTTTTGCTTTGCCTTCAGCCTTGCTGTACTCACACTCAGTCCACAGCTTTGACCACGCTAGTGCTCCCTTGACTATCCTTAATTAAATGACTGCTCAGTGGCCTAGTGGTTAGAGTGGCCGCCCTGAGATTGCTAGGTCGTGAGTTCAAACCCCGGCCGACTCATACCAAAGACTATAAAAATGGGACCCATTGCCTCCCTGCTTGGCACTCAGCATCAAGGGTTGGAATCGGGGGTTAAATCACCAAGATTATTCCTGGGCGCAGCCACCGCTGCTGCTCACTGCTCCCCTCACCTCCCAGGGGGTGAGGGCGATGGGTCAAATGCAGAGGATAATCTCACCACACCTAGTGTGTGTGTGACAATCATTGGTACTTTAACTTTGAAATTAAGATATTGGTATTAATGAGGTGAGTTTTAATGTTTGCTGCAGGATGTTCCAATCATTTGGAGCCGTAAATTGAAAAGAGAAGCAACCAACTGTAGTCCAACCTTTGGGAATTAAGAGGTTAATGAAACCACTAGATTGTGGGAGGAAGTATGAATGGTGAGCAGTGAGCGAAGATAGGATTGAGTTTTACTAATGAGTGTTTTATAGACAAACAGGAACCAATGTTTTTTGTCAGGTGAGCATTATTGAAATGCAGTGAGTTGAAAAACCCTGTCAAACCCTGTCAGATGAGGGTAGCCTGAGCAAATCTTTTGGGGGGATTCCAGGCTACTTTAATGGATCGAAAAGCTGTTTCTAAATTAAGCGACCTGGAGGCAACATTTCCGTAACGAGAAGTGCAAACAGCTTGTGCCTAATGATTTGGTTCACAACATCATAACTTCAGAAATACAATTGATAATTACATTAACAACATAGGCTGTAGTGTACTTACACAAATTATACGGATCACAAGACCAACGCTGGGCGTCAATCGTTCGTATAAGATGGGGAAGAAATGGGGTCAGAAACACCTACAATAATGTGGAGCAGACGGCATCCACAAAGTACGTGATTGTTCGTATAAGATGGGGAAGAAATGGGGCAGAGTGGGAGGAAGAAAGACGAAGAGAACAGGGTTCAAATCCCGGACACAGCTAAGACATACCGTATTTTTTGGACTATAAGTCACAGTTTTTTTCATAGTTTGGCCGGGGGTGCGACTTATACTCAGGAGCGACTTATGTGTGAACACCTGAACAGTTTTTTCCCCTCGGCCATCAGGCAAATGAACAATAACTTATTTGAATGACTCTTACCATAATATGTTACGTTAACATACCAGGCACGTTCTCAGTTGGTTAGTTATGAGCAGGGGTCTCAAACTCAATTTACCTGAGGGCCACTGGATGCAGAAACTGGGTGAGGCTGGGCCGCAAGAAAAGATTTCTTAAAAAAAATCTAACATGCACTTTTTAATGAATTCACCTTCTTTGAAAGGCTTTCCCGCCCTAGCAACCATCTCACTCACCATGTAACTAGCTTTGACTGCTGCGTCGCTCTTTTCGCTTGCTTTCTTGACAAAATCTTGTTGCCTCAGTAGACTGGTTTTAAAATTTGCAACCCGGTTCACTCTCTCAACTCCCTGGTATTTTGCATACTCTTCAGCATGTCTAGTTGTATAATGACGTTTCAAATTGTATTCCTTGTGCACCGCAACTTTCTCTGTATCAACTACAGAAAAGAGCTATAAGGATTATTCATAAAGTAGATTACTTAAAACACACTAACATATTATTTATTAATTCGGGTTTATTGAAATTACAGGAGCTGGTAAAGTTACAGACATTATGTGTCATGTTTAAGGCTAAAAGTAAAACATTACCAGCAAATTTACAAAAAATGTTTGTCATCGATTCTGAGAATGAAGAGCATAGAAGAAAAGGTCCTTTCCAACATCAGTATTCAAGGACAACTTTAAAACAAATGTGCATATCAGTGGTGGGGGTTAAACTATGGAATTCTCTTTACAATGAGATAAAAGATTGTAAAACTATATTCCAATTGAAAAAATATATAAAGACAGAACAATAAGATCATATGGACAGCCATTAGTGTTTACATTTTGCTTTATATTTATTATTTTAATTATTTTTTGCCTGGTTTTGTATTTGTTTTGTATCATCCCATGAGGTGTATATTACTTCTTTTGTTTTTTTTGTTCGGTTTGTACTTCATGAAGTTTTGCACTTCTTGTGTTTTTTTGTGTTTTTTTTTGTTTGTTTTCATTATATTTGGATGTAATTGTTGGTTTATATGATATCATTAAGTAAGACTACATATTATGTTGAAGGGGACAGAAAAATATAAGATTTTTCTTCATCCTGCTCCTTCTCAGGCATTGGTGTGTAACTGTATAATTGAATAATTGAGGTATAATTGTTTATCGATCAAAGATGCACATCAATGAAGGAGATAAATAAAAATGAAATGAAATGAAATGAAATAAGACACATCAGGGTGCCCCTGTGCTCAACAAAGAAATATTGCATCAAAAATCGTCTCTGTCTGGAGCCAACGGGAGGGAGGTGGCGGCTCGCATCACGACTAATGTGTTACACGTCTGATTCGCCCAGCGACTCTCTGTCGGAGTATCAGCGCTGGGGTCCAGTGCACCACACTTTTGTATTGTCGCTTGTGTCAGGTTTGTCACTGACAGTTCAGTTATGTTTTGGTTTTTCCTGTCTTTGTTTCCTATCAGCGCTCTTATTTTGGTTATTTCCTGATTATCTCCCTGAGTGCTTTGTCCCCTCAGCTGTGGCTGATTGGCACCTGGCCACACCTGGTGTCAATCAGCCAGCTGCTATTTGAATCTGCCTTCCTCTCCAGTCAGTGCTGGATTATTGTCACTACTACCTGTCATAATACTTGTCGTTGTAGCTCTGTCTACTTTTGTTCACTCTGCTCATGTCATGGTTTCTTCGTGTCACAGTAAGTGTTTTTGTTTCTTGTCGACAGTTAGCCTTTGTGCTATTTTAGTTCATAGCCAAGTTTGTTCTCCGCCTTGTGCGCGCCTTTAGTTTGTACCCTTTTGTTTTGTTTTTTTGCTATAGTGTTAAATTAAATCATGTTTTCTCGCACAATGCCTGCCGCCTTCTCTGCATCTTGGGGTTCATCACCAACACACCCTGACAGCTCGGTCCTTTGGCGGAGTGCTTTGGAAGCTACCGGACCGCTCGTCTTCCCCGCCCGGACTGTTTACAACGGGGACTGGAGCGAGCAGGCGGGCGAGCGAGGGAGGGAGGGAAGAAGAGCGTGTGCTGGTGTCGTGGAAAAGCGGCAAAATGTTGCTCTGCTTGCATCACGCAAGTGACGTCAATGCATACTTGCCGACCTTGAGACCTCCGAATTCGGGAGATGGGGGGTTGAGGTGTGTGGGGGCAGGGTTGGGGGTAGCTGGGGTGTTTTTGTAGCCAGGAAGAGTTAGGGCTGCAAAGGATTCTGGGTATTTGTTCTGTTGTGTTTATGTTGTGTTTAGGTGCGGATGTTCTCCTGAAATGTGTTTGTCATTCTTGTTTGGTGTGGGTTCACAGTGTGGCGCAAATTTGTAACAGTGTTAAAAAATAAATAAAATAAAATATGACCACCCTCAGTGTGACATGTATGGCTGTTCCTCAAGTATGTCTTGCAATAACTTGCGCGTCTGCAGAAGCCTGACCCATGTGTCTGGGCCGGCACGCTGTTAGTATGGAGAAAAAGATGATAAGGTGACAGTTTCTAGAGGACACTAAAGGCAGTGCCATCACGCACACACTCTCGACATTGTCGAGAGCCTTATACCACACCGTGATTGGTAGATTCCTTCAGCTCCGCACACAACGCTGTCAAGCGCCATTCATTAAAAACTCGCGGGCCGCACTAACATTAAACTTTCATATTAAGGTGGGGGCCACAAAATAACGTATCGCGGGCCGCAATTGGCCCGCGGGCCGCATGTTTGAGACCCCCTGGTTATGAGTCATATAACGTACACTTATTCAGCCTGTTGTTCACTATTTATTTATTTTAAATTGCCTTTCAAATGTCTATTCTTGGTGTTGGGTTTTATCAAATAAATTTCCCCAAAAAATGCGACTTATACTCCAGTGCGATTTATATATGTTTTTTTCCTTCTTTATTATGCATTTTCGGCCGGTGTGACTTATACTCCGGAGCGACTTATAGTCCGAAAAATACGGTAACTAAAAAATTTTTTTGTTTTCTTATGCTTTCCTGCAACAACTGATGTGTTAAAATATTTATTGTATCACAGATTGCGGCTAATTTAATAAATGTTTAATGTTAATAATGCCAATTGATATTAACTGGTAAGACATATAACGATAATAGTAATACATTTAAATTCTAATGCACTTGTCATCAAACAAGATCTCTATGCTACAAAGGTAAAAAGATAAAAAATAAGGTGGAGTAGACAAAAGATACTTAATAAAAACAAAAAGACAAGGTTTAAAATCATATTAGTATTTAGCAATAACATGCCTTTCTTAATAAAAAAGATTTCCAGTCCTCTTTTAAAGGATTCCAGGCTCTGAATAGCCCTCAGCTGGATTGAGAGGCTGTTCCATAGGCGTGGTGTGGCAGAGTAGAAAGCTCGGTCTCCCATGGTGGAGAGCCTTGTGCTGGGGAGTTGGAGAAGCAGGGTGTTTGTAGATCTAAGGGGGGCGTGTGGTGGACTGTAAGGTGATGAGTTCTTGCTTGAAGCTAAGTAAGTGCGTGTCCATGGATGCATTTATGAGTGAACAGCAGAATGTTGTAGTTGATCTGGGCTAAGACTGGGGGCCCGTGCAATGATCGAGAATGGGAGTGATATGCTCATGTTTACAAGCTCTCAGGCTGTTTTGGATATATTGCATCTTCTGGATGGTCTTGGAAAAGTGCTCAAAGGCAGGCGTATAGCTGCTGCAGGAAAAGACAAAACAGGAAGTGAAAAACCACAAAATAGCAACTTCACTGGTTTTGGGTTTTGTACATTTTGATACAAATTGTATCACTTTTGTTGCCTTAGTGCAGGCCTGTTACCTGTGTCTGCAGGCCAGGTGCCAATGTGGAAAAACAACCTCAGTCGAGAAAGCCACACACTATCATCCATTGCCTTGAGGCTTTCGGGGTGCTTGGATGACATTACTACAGTAAAAATGAGGGAAAAATAACAATAGCATATGGATAACTATAGAGCAATGCTAACAGTCGGTTACTTCCAAATAAGGCAAAATTTACAAACTCAAATAAAAAATGATCGCTCTGGAGGGATGGTCCAAAATAGTTTGCGTTCACGCTGTGATTGGGCAGCCAAAAAAATGGAGCTGGACATTTGGCGTTTGGAAGGATGGACCCGGTTGCATGATTGGCCACAGAAAGATGGACTGTTGATAGGTTTAGGAAAGTTGGGCTCTGTGCGCATAGGTGCTCTACTGATACTATGTGTAGTTCATACTTCCTACTGTAGTAGAATTTCTGACCTTTTGACCTATATTTCTTGTCTTTTAAGAATGTCCGCTCATTTTCAATACTCTTGTATTTTTGTGCCATTGAATGGAGCAGTTGTGGGACAAAAGTGAATATTAAGTCGTGCCAACCTGTCTATAGAATGTGTTGACTGTCTAAAAGATTCGAGTTGTTATGGAACAGATAGGAAAAGCAAAACAAAACATTGACGCACTCGATAAGGAACGATGACGCACAACAGACATATAAAAAATGGCAGAAGACCGGAACTCGGGAGTGATTTTGGCTTGTGTGTGTCTTGTTGGCTCCGGAGTAACTTGTGGTTTGTCTGCACGACCAACTCAATTCAACCTGCACTTCTGATAATGGGTAAATAAATTTGTTGTACTAAACTACTTTTGTTGCCTGCTTAAGCTTCGGACAATCCACTACACAAATTGGCGTCACGAACAGTGTAGTAATCAATTTATCTTTATCAAATTTAAATTCAATATTATTAATTTATTTGTTGTATAACTATTAATTCAAAGTTACAATGTGTCCTAATCCATGATGTTCGTGCGTGTGTGTTTGTCTCAACTTCCACACAGAAACTGGATGGATCAGATAAGCAACAAGGCTGTACCAAAAAAAGTATACCAGACATATAAATGAATGATGAATTAAACAATGTTTCAATGTCCCACAATCCGTATTTATTTATTGATATTTAAACGTGTAATTTTCCATATATCTATTATTTTACTGGACTTAGCAAGCACCTACTACTAGCACACTCTACAGACCGAGAATAACTGTTCAACCACACTTAGTAATGCCAAGCTAGATGCTAACTTAGCCTTACTATGCCTCAGTAAGCAAACTTTTGCTAACCTAGCCCAATGCTATGCTAACACAATGCTAACCTAGCTCAATGCTATGCTAACACAATGCTAACCCAGCTCAATGCTATCAGTGTCACTCCTCTTCGAACCAACAAATAAATTAATAATATTGAATTTAAATTTGATAAAGATAAATTGATTACTACACTGTTCGTGACGCCAATTTGTGTAGTGGATTGTCCGAAGCTTAAGCAGGCAACAAAAGTAGTTTAGTACAACAAATTTATTTACCCATTATCAGAAGTGCAGGTTGAATTGAGTTGGTCGTGCAGACAAACCACAAGTTACTCCGGAGCCAACAAGACACACACAAGCCAAAATCACTCCCGAGTTCCGGTCTTCTGCCATTTTTTATATGTCTGTTGTGCGTCATCGTTCCTTATCGAGTGCGTCAATGTTTTGTTTTGCTTTTCCTATCTGTTCCATAACAACTCGAATCTTTTAGACAGTCAACACATTCTATAGACAGGTTGGCACGACTTAATATTCACTTTTGTCCCACAACTGCTCCATTCAATGGCACAAAAATACAAGAGTATTGAAAATGAGCGGACATTCTTAAAAGACAAGAAATATAGGTCAAAAGGTCAGAAATTCTACTACACTACCCAAAGGTGGCCCTGTTGGCCCATGTATGTCAATACCGGAGTGTATCAATAAAGAACAAGACCACTACTAAAATGGAATTCTGTCTCAGAGTGTAGTCAATACATTGTACCAAGAGTAAAAACGAAGAAACTTAAACAAAAAAAATGGACACTATTCGTCAACCGGAGGAGTTAAAGTTGTCAGAAAATATCAACGGAATGTGTTCTTACTTATATTTCCGTCCTCCCGTTACTTGCGAAGCATTGGGCAGAAACAGCAAACTAGTTCACTCTGTTCATTGCAAGACTCTTTGCCTCTTCGCAGTTCAGTCTCATTGACTCTAGATCACAGGTGTCAAACTCAAGGCCCGGGGACCAGATCTGGCCCGCGACATAATTTTATCTGGCCCGCAAACACCTGGAAATGATGTGTCAATAAAGTACTAAATTTTTTCTCACTAAATGTAATGGATTTTTTTTATTTTTACAGAAAAAATATATGTACTGCTTGAAATTGCACACACTTTAATAGTATCCAATATTGCAGCAAATATTACAGTGTATTACCATAATTTCCCAAAGATTTTTGTCTAAATAAAAGTACATAACTTTACAGCAAACTACCCATCAAATTCATAAAAATGACAATGAATTTTATGTTGTTCTTTCAGCATATTAGTGTAAATTGAAAAAAACTACTACTGTTTTTTGCGTTAAAATTCTTTTGACTGAGCTGCCAGTTTTTGACTGTAAAATTTACTGTTGTTGTTTTTAACAGTGTATTACTGTAAATGGAAAGACGGTACATTTATATTTACGGTAGAAAAACTTGCAGCTAAGTTGCCAGAATAAAAAAGTAACTTGTACTGTTTTTCCATTAACAATATCATGTTGTAAAAACCAATGTAAATTTAACTTAAAAGTTCTGTCAACTAAGCTGCCAGCTTTTTCCGTAAACCCCCCCGCCCCCCAGTCTACTTTAAACAATTTATATAATTAATAATTAAATCCAGAGGCATAATCCTACATTATTTGCTGCTACAAGCGGCCCTCCGATGGCAGCCATAACTGCGACGTGGCCCTCAATGAAAACCAGTTTGACATCCCTGCTGTAGATCATTTGTGATCGTTTTCCTCCAAGGGGTTACAGGCCTACCCCTTTTCTTTACCCCCACATTTTTGTGTCAGTTTCTAGTGGGGACTTTTGGTATCGGGTTCCCTCTTCCATCCTTAAGGTGTGACTACTATTTGTTGATGCACATAATAAATAATAATAAAGTTGTTAGTTGTATTTATTAAATCAATGTATTCTTGGTTGCCAAGAAGTGATTCAATTTAATAATCTGATATTGACTTATCTCATCTGTGCATAATTTATCAGATTACCCATAAGAGAGTTACATAAATGATAATAAAGTACATACATGTTCTGCTTATGTGTTGAAATATTCTTTAAAAAGCTGAAATCAACCCCAAACGACAACTTAGTGGTTGCCAAAAAGTGATTCAAAGTAATATTTTGATATTGACACATCTCATCTGTGCATCTCTAAAGGGTGTTCTAGTAATTTATGCACAGGTGAGATGTGTCAATATTAAAATATTACTTTGAATCCCTTTTTGACAACCAATAATCCATCATTTAATGAATACATCCAAACACTTTACTAATATTTATTATGAGCATGAACAAAGAACAGTTAATATTGTATGTAACTTTTAAACAAGAAAAATGTTTTCGCACCTCAACATTGGATTAATAACAGTCCTTTACAAATCTCATTAATACCATAGAAATGTCCAACTCTTCCTTTTATTGGACACAAAAAAAGGCTTAAAAATTTGAAACACGTATCCGTACAATAATCACGGATATAAGTGTTTGTCCTACAAATAGTAATCGTTGTGGACAGACGAAGCCCCAGCAGTGCAACTTTAACGAGCGGTAATATTATGAATTTTTTTTCATCATTTAAAAACATTTGTTCTGCATAACATGTGATAGTGGTGTTTTGGTGCAAATTTTGCAGATTTTTTTTTTTTATGACCAGCGGAAAATTTTAGCATGCATGTGCATGTACGAGCGAGTCTGCCCCACAACAAGAGGAGAGAGAGAAATAAGCAAACTTTTGACTACAACCGGATAAAAAAAGGCGCAAAGATCTTTGTGAAAAACTATCGTGTGTGGAGAAATCCGCTGCCGTAACCAAGGCCAAATACATCACTTAAGTTGCAAATTCCAAATGGCTCATTTGGAGAAAACTTGGAAGAAGGCAAGATTGTTTTATAAATATATCTGCTATAATTCCATGGTTTGATTAAAAATTTCCGACAACTTATGGCAATCCCAGATACAGGTACCAACTGGTAAAAAATGTTGTTTTTGCTTAAGAGGACCACTTTAAGGCTAAACACAGCTACTGCCGGATTGTCAGTACCCAAACAATTTAACACAGACCTCTTAGCTCAGAAGTGTCAAACTTGTTTTCATTGAGGGCCACACCGCAGTCATGGCTGCCACTAGAGGGCCGTTTGTAACAGTAAATAATTAATGAATTTGCCTATGAATTTAAATATTTAAAACAATTTTTATGTAAAGATTAAAAAAAATATGTGGATTTTACCACTGTTTTTTACAGAAAAAAATGGCAGCTTAGTTGCCAGACTTTTACTGTAAAATATATGGTATTTTTGTTTTATTATTATTATTACAACATATTACTGTAAATAGAAAAACACTACTGCTGTGGAATTTTATTTTGGCAACTCAGCTCCCAGTTTTTTACCATAATAAAATGTGGTACCATAAAATCATCAACCGTGGATTTTACAGTTAAAAGAAACCCCAAAAAACCTGACAGCTCAGTCGACTTAATTTTACTGTAAAAAAACAAACATTGGTTGTTTTTTTTCAACTTACAGTAATATGCTGTAAAAAAAACTCCCTAAATTTTACAGTAAAATATATTGGTCATTTTTATAGTGTACAATTTGATGGATAATTTGCTTCGAAATCATAAGTTATTTGGATTGATTGGATTTGAAAAAAGTTAGATAATATAATATTAGACACTATTTTTTTTCCCTGTCAAACTAGAAAAAACCCCTCATACCTCTAGTAGGAAAATAAGAAAGTAAAGAAAGAAAATACAAGGTATTTTATTGACACATTATTTCCAGGCTTTTGCGGGCCATATCAAATGATGTAGAGGGCTTTGAATTTGACACCTGTGTCTTAGCTTAATAATAAGATATGTTAGCTACTTGGAGACTAAACATAGTTTCATCAATTTAAACAGCACCAAAAACAGGAAAGAACAAATATACAGTGAGAATAGTTTGGGATCTGTCTGTGTGGGTTTTTGTATGTTCTCCCCGTGACTGCGTGGGTTCCCTCCGGGTACTCCGGCTTCCTCCCACCTCCAAAGACATGCACCTGGGGATAGACTGATTGGCAAGACTAAATTGGCCCTAACTTGGCCCGAGTGAATGAATGTGAGTGAGAATGTTGTCTTGTCTATCTGTGTTGGCCCTACGATGAGGTGGCGACTTCTCCAGTGTGTACCTCGCCTTCCGCCCATGTGCAGCTGGGATAGGCTCCAGCACCCCCCGCGACCGCATAAGGGACAAGCGGTAGAAAATGGATGGATGGATAGTTACTTTTTAATAAACATTTATTTCCTAAAAAATACAAATAACACATTGCCTTTCCGGTACCGTTTTATTATGGCAGAAATGTACAAGTTATCGTACCTTCTGGACCATAGGGCGCACCGATTATAAGGCGCATTAAAGGGGTCATATTATGATTTTTTTCTACATTTAAAACACTTCCTTGTGGTCTACATAATAATAATGGATTGGATTTGATATCGCACTTTTCTATTATTAGATACTCAAAGCGCTCACAGAAAAGTGGGAGCCCATCATTCATTCATTCACACATAACATATAATGATGGTTCTTTGGTCAAAATGTTGCAGAGATTGTGTTTTACAGACCATCTTCAAGTCGCTTTCTGACAGTCGCTTCAGGATGGGCCGTTTTGTGGGCGGTGTTATTTACATGTCTCACCTTCGGCAGCGTCTTCTCCCCGTCATCTTTGTTGTAGAGGTGTAGCGTGCAAGGACGGGAGTGGAGGAAGTGTCAAAAGATGGCGCTAACTGTTTTAATGACATTGAGACTTGACCTAAATCAATAACGGAGCAGCATCTTCTCATCCGTGGCTCACTAGTGCAACATCAACGCCGGAAATGTGTCCCGTGAAAATAATGTCCGGCCGGAACTCTCTAATAACTAAAGTTCCTTGGGTGAATTATGTAAACTCACTACGCTTGTAGTTTTTAGCACTATCATAGCAAGATATCGGTTAGAACTTTACGCTACTTTATATTATAAATGGCAACTGCATCGGTACGGACTACAGTGGCGGAAGTGCACACATTTTCAGGACTTAAGCAGATCTCAAATACACATCAGCAGGTACCAGAAGGTAAGAAAAGTTGGTTTTGCAAAATATTGTGAAACAAAACGCCAGATAATATGTCTGCTAATGGGTGCCATTTTGCGGTCCTTATACACACACCATAGTAATACTTGTATCTCTGACTACGGTAGCCGTAATGGGCCGACAATCCATCAAGCGGTGCGGCTTCTAAGTCATACTAAAACAATTTGACAGATTTTTGAGTGCCGTGTGTAATGTTCTCTATTTTCAATTCAACATTCAAAGTTTTGGTGTTGTTTACTGGCGTCATATTGCAGTCTACACCTATGTCTTATGTGCGACTGCCATCTACTGGTCACACTTATTATTACACCATGTACCAAATGAAATTGCTTCGAGGTCGGTAAGCACAACCAGAATTATTCCGTACATTAGGCGCACCGTGTCATGATCCGTGGTCCGGATCATGTTTTGTTTAGTTATGTTCTGTTAGATTTGGACTTCTTCAGTTCCCGTTTAGGCTTCCTTGTTTGTTTTTCTCACCATGGCGACTTATTGTGTTCACCTGTCTCTGATTAGTGCTCACCTGCTTTCGAGCACTAATCAGAGGCATTATTTAAGTTACCTTTGCCAGTCAGTCGGCCTGGCTTCATTGTTTACGTCACGTTCTGACCAAGTAAGTGTATATGTTCTATGCCATAGCTTCTGCTAAATAGGAGCTTCATGTGTTTTAGGCACGCTTGCCTTTTTGTTGTGTTGTTTGTGTTTTTGGTTGTTGGGTGATTTATGTCTAATAAATCAAACCCTACCTTTACGCCTTTGTCCGGAGCTGTTCTTTTTGCATTGAGAGAACGAACCGCAGCAACCTGCACCCTCCACGTGACACACCGGGTTATAAGGCGCACTCTCGAGTTTTGAGAAAATGAAAGGATTTTAAGTGCGCCTTATAGTCCGAAAAATACGGTACAGAAGTACAAACAAATATGTAATTATTGTGACTTATTATTACAGTATTATAACAAGATGGGCAAATTCCTACTTTAGAACAAGGGTGGAAGTGAAAGGATAAAAATTGGGTTTTTTTTCAATATATGTTCTGTGGCCTCTCATAACACCGTTTCTTTCCCCCCTTTGGCCAAACAACAGGATACTGTGTAACGAGAGGAACAGACCTTCTTGACTTTGTGAAAAGTCCACTAAGGGTGGCCTGTGCAGGTGCGCCATGTAGTTCATGCTAAAACTTTTTGAATTGACATCATCTTAAATCCAACTAAATGGAAAATATTCCTGACAAACTAAATATAGTTAAAATATATGCCAATCATTTTTACTGTGATAGATGTATTACTTTTTACTTGTTTGAATCAATATCGTTTCTCGAATCAACAAATAATTCCTAAATAACGTGTTTTTTTAAGTTCTTTGTTCGATGAATTTCCATACCCCATGTCCTCATTGGGGACAAGCTGGAGCCTATCCCATTTGACATCAATCACAGGGCACATACTGTATGGACAAACAACCATTTACTCAATTTCACATCCATCGACAATCTAAGAGTTTACAATCAGTCTAAAGTGCATCATTTTGGGATGTGGGAGGACCTGGAGAGAACCTACACACATGCAAGGGGAGAACATGCAGATGCCACAAAAAATATGCACCAAAATACTTCTTAAAGAATTAAAATTAATCAATTAATTTACTATACATTATATCACAGGTGTCAAACTCAAGGCCCACAGGCCAGATCTGGCCCTCCACGTCATTTTATATGGCCCGCAAAAGCCTAGAAATAATATGTGTCAATAAAATACCTTATATTTTTTTTCTTTACTTTCTTATTTTCTTACTAAAAGTAAGGTTTATTTTTCTAGTTTGACAGGGGGAAAAAATAGTGTCCAATATTGCAACAAATTATATTATCTAACTTTTTTTGGTCAAAATCCAAATAAATACTTAAATATCTGCTTAACTTATGATTTCAAAGCAAGTTATCCATTAAAGTGTACACTGTAAAAATGACCAATAGATTTTACTGTAAAATTTAGGGAGTTTTTTTTTTTTTTACAGCATATTAATGTAAGTTGAAAAAAAAAAAGACCAATGTTTGTTTTTTTTACAGTAAAATTAAATTGAGCTGTCAGTTTTTTTTTGTTTTTTTTTTTACTGTAAAATCTACGGTTGAGGATTTTATGGTACCACATTTTATTATGGTAAAAAACTGGCAGCTGAGTTGCCAAAATAAAATTAAACAGCAGTACTGTATTTCTATTTTCAGTGATATGTTGTAAAAATAATAATACTAAAAATTAAAAAAACACACCATATATTTAACAGTAAATGTCTGGCAACTAAGCTGTCAGTTTTTTTTCTGTAAAAAACAGTGTTAAAATCCACATATATATATTTTTTCTTTACGTAAAAAAAAAAGTAAAATATTTAAATTCATAGGCAAATTCATTAATTATTTACTGTTACAAGCGGTCCTCTAATGGCAGCTATGACTGCGGTGTGGCCCTCAACAAAAAAAAGTTTGGAGGATTATATAGTATAGTTATTTTTTAAACATAATTTTTGCTTTTTCTTTTTTTTTTTTTTTTTTTTGATTTTCTTCCATCCTTTATAATTTAAGTGTTGATACATATTTTAGTTGTTTTCATAATAATCCTTCCTAAATTTCTCATGAAGAAGTTTTAGTTTTTTGCTGCAGTTCAATAAAAAAAATATATAATTTAAAAACTTTTTGACACAAAAGTTACAATACTAATTTTAACGAGGATTATTAGATATTAAATACATTGAGGTATTAGGGTTATCAAAGATTAAAAAAACATTAAACAAAAAACATTTACCCCAATTTTCTTTCTACTGAATGACAAGGAATGGATGGATAAATACATAGTTTCCTTTTTTCAAGAATTTGATAAGCTTTTGTAATAGTTTCATACAACCCAGAAGGGGGCGCCCAAGATTGTCATTTTGGGATGATGTTTCACTATGCTATCTATTTCAGTTCTTGACACAAACAATGTAAACAAACTGATTTAAATCAAGAACTGTCATAGGTTATATTTCAGTTATAAAATATTAGAAATCTGTACTTATTATAGTAATGCTGAAAACAACAAGTAGAGAGACATGAAGCTTGTGAACATGCTTTTTTTTTTTTTACACACTTGTTAATCCGGCATACCTATCTACGTCTGAGTGATGAATGTGATATTGCGTCATATGTTTATTCTGTAGTGGTAATGTGCTGTTTATAAATAGCACAATTAATGGATTTTAGATAAGCCATTTCCTGTGCTGATTAGGTGGTATGGAATACAGGAAGGAAAAGAAGATGTGAGGTGTTCAATGGTGCGGGGGAAGCAACCTATGGAGTGAACAACAGTGCAAACTGAGGTCAGTTTCAGATGGATGCCATTTTAGCTTTGAACCCTTGGATGAACTGGATGAAAGACATCCTGCTCTCCTCACCAAAGCTGAGAGGCGTGAACAGACAGAGGAGCTCACTTTTCTACCTGATTAAATAAAAGGCCCAATGCTACATAATGTGTTTACTCTATTAAACATAATCTCTTACTTTTCATCTTTCATCATTGTCTTTTTTACATTTAAAGATTAAAGATTAAGATTAAAGTACCAATGATTGTCACACACACACTAGATGTGGTGAAATTTGTCCTCTGCATTTGTCCCATCCCCTTGGGGAGCAGTGGGCAGCAGCGGCGCCGCGCCCGGGAATCATTTTGGTGATTTAACCCCCAACTCCAACCCTTTGTTGCTGAGTGCCAAGCAGGGAGGTTATGGGTCCCATTTTTATAGTCTTAGAAATGGGCTTTGTCAAAGTTATTTTCCTCTTTATCAGTTCTTCTCTGACTCCCTTACTTCCTTTCACTGTACATGGCCAGTATGAGCATTTATCCTCGTCATTGTCCGTGGCTACCCGGGCCCCGAAGCACCCACGGGATCGAAACAGGATCAGGGCATATGGTCGTGAGATGATGGTAAACTCTCTTGAATGCAAATCAAGCTCTACTTTTGGCATTAAAAAACCCAAGCGATCAAAACTACTGTTACTCCGGTCCTACTGGTGAATCAGATGTGAGCCTTGAGAATGTAAGAGTGAAACTTATTTTGGGGACGGCGTGACGTGGTTGGTAGAGTGGCCGTGCCAGCAACCTGAGGGTTCCTGGTTCAATCCCCACCTTCTACCAACCTTGTCACGTCCGTTGTGTCCTTGAGCAAGACACTTCA
>NC_084749.1:24177198-24337198 GCF_033978785.1 Entelurus aequoreus
TGACAGCACATCTTGCTCTAAACTTGAGCTGATACAATTTAACGTTGTCCACCACATCTACTTCCACATCTACATCCACATCTACATCTACTAACTCTAAACTCTCCAAAATGTATGCAAATATTACAGACACATGTAACAGATGTCACTTGACTCCAGAGAACATGACACACATGTTTTGGTCCGGACTAATATTTTTAAACATCTTGCAGATGCACTAAATTTGAAGTTGATGCCTTGTGCAAAATTGGTCATTTTAGAATATTACTAAACTCCCAAACAACTAAGAATAGTATCGCCGCTGCATCTTTATTAGCACGTGAAAAGATTTGGTTGAATCGTTTTGTTGAGTGCATGTCGCAGTTTGCCCCCTAAGCCTTCCTGTTGCTTAAAGACCTCATCCTATACTTAGATCTGGAGGAAATTAAAAATAATCTGAAGGGTACACCCCAAAAATGTGACTGCACCTGGGGCTGTATGAGTAGTTACAGTACATTTAACCAAAGTTTGATGGGTCCATAGAGGTCCATAAACTACTGATCGCATTATTCCCGAGGTTACATAGAAATCCTTATTTTTTCCCTCCTTTTATTTTCGAAAAAATTATGTGCGTAGCTATGCTGCCTAAACCTGCTTGGTGGATAGTGCCCCTTTGTGACGTGATGTGAATGGTGGATTGTGCTCCCATGTTACAGAATGGGACTATCCACTATCTGCCAATAGGTTTGGACATCACTGGGTCGTCATTTTGTTATTTTTATCTAGTGTTTTTTATTTATTTTTATTTTTCATTACATATTTTTTTGAGACTTTCTTTAAAATTTACTGTGTACTAGTGTTGTCTCCTCCTCTCTGAGCTGCCACCTTATCGTGGTAGAGGAGTTTGCGTGTCCCAATGATCCCAGGAGCTATGTTGTCCGGGGGCTTCCATGCCCCCTGGTAGGGTCTCCCAAGAAAAACAGTTCCTAGGTGAGGGATCAGACAAAGAGCAGCTCGAAGACCTCTATGAAAATGCAACAACCAAGACTCCGATTTCCCTTGCCCGGACGCGGGTCACCGGGGCCCCCCTCTGGAGCTAGGCCCGGAGTTGGGGCACGATGGAGAGCGCCTGGTGGCGGGGGGGAGTCTGAGCTAGTGTGCGAGGTGGAGAAGTTCTGGCTGGATATAGTCGGACTCACTTCGACGCACAGCAAGGGCTCTGGAACCAGTTCTCTCAAGAGGGGCTGGACTCTCTTCCACACTGGAATTGCACACAGTGAGAGGTGACGGGCTGGGGTAGCAATTCTTGTTGCCCCCCGGCTCAAAGCCTGCACGTTGGAGTTCAACCCGGTGGACGAGAGGGTAGCTTTCCTCCGCCTTCGGGTGGAGGGGAGGGTCCCTGACAGTTTTGTGCTTACGCACCAAATGGCAGTTCAGAGTACCCACCCTTTTTGGATACACTCGAGAGAGTACTTGAAAGTGCTTCCCTTGTCCTACTCGGGGACTTCAACGCTCATGTTGGCAACGACAGTGAAACCTGGAGAGGCGTGATTGGGAAGAATGGCTGCCCGGATCTTTTGTGCTCATCACAGATTGTCCATAACAAACACCATGTTCAAACATAAGGGTGTCCATATGTGCACTTGGCACAAGGACACCCTAGGCCGCAGTTCCATGATCGACTTTGTAGTTGTGTCATCGGATTTGCGGCCTCATGTTTTGGACACTCGGGTGAAGAGAGGGGCGGAGCTTTCTACCGAGCACCACCTGGTGGTGAGTTGGCTGCGATGGTGGGGGAGGATGCCAGACAAACCTGGCAGGCCTAAACGCAGCGTGAGGGTCTGGTGGAAACGTCTAGCAGAGCCTCCTGTCAGAGAGAGTTTCGATTCCCACCTCCGGAAAAACTTTGAACATGTCACGAGGGAGGTGCTGGACATTGAGTCCGAGTGGACCATGTTCCGCACCTCTATTGTCGAGGCGGCTGATTGGAGCTGTGGCCGCAAGGTAGTTGGTGCCTGTCGTGGCGGTAATCCTAGAACCCGTTGGTGGACACCGGCGGTGAGGGATGCCGTCAAGCTGAAGAAAGAGCCCTATCGAGTTCTTTTGGCTCATAGGACTTCAGAGGCAGCGGACAGGTACCGACAGGCCAACCGGTGTGCAGCTTCAGCGGTCGCGGTGGCAAAAACTCAGACTTGGGAGGAGTTTGGGGAAGAAATGGAAAACGACTTCCGGACGGCTTGGAAGCGATTCTGGACCACCATCCTCCGCCTCAGGAAGGGGAAGCAGAACACTGTCAACACCGTGTACGGTGAGGATGGTGTTCTGCTGACCTCGACTGCGGATGTTGTGGATCGGTGGAGGGAATACTTCGAAGACCTCCTCAATCCCACCAACACGTCTTCCTATGAGGTGCAGTGCCTGGGGAATATGTGGTGGGCTCTCCTATTTCTGGGGCTGAGGTTGCTGAGGTAGTTAAAAAGCTCCTCTGTGGCAAGGCCCCGGGGGTGGATGAGATCCGCCCGGAGTTCCTTAAGGCTCTGGATGCTGTGTGTCTGTCTTGGTTGACAAGACTCTGCAGCATCGCGTGGACATCGGGGGCGGTACCTCTGGATTGGCAGACCGGGGTGGTGGTTTCTCTCTTTAGGAAGGGGAACCGGAGGGTGTGTTCCAACTATCGTGGGATCACACTCCTCAGCCTTACCGGTAAGGTCTATTCAGGTGTACGGAGAGCAGGCTACACCGGATAGTCGAACTTCGGATTCAGGAGGAACAGTGTGGTTTTCGTCCTGGTCGTGGAACTGTGGACCAGCTCTATACTCTCGGCAGGGTCCTGGAGGGTAAATGGGAGTTTGCCCAACCAGTCTACATGTGCTTTGTGGACTTGGAGAAGGCATTCGACCGTGTCCCTCGGGAAGTCCTCTGGGGAGTGCTCAGAGAGTATGGGGTATCGGACTGTCTGATTGTGGCGGTCCGCTCCCTGTATGATCAGTGTCAGAGGTTGGTCCGCATTGCCGGCAGTAAGTCGGACACATTTCCAGTGAGGGTTGGACTCCGCCAAGGCTGCCCTTTGTCACCGATTCTGTTCATAACTTTTATGGACATAATTTCTAGGCGCAGTCAAGGCGTTGAGGGGATCTGGTTTGGTGGCTGCAGGATTAGGTCTCTGCTTTTTGCAGATGATGTGGTCCTGATGGCTTCATCTGGCCAGGATCTTCAGCTCTCACTGGATCGGTTTGCAGCCGAGTGTGAAGCGACTGGGATGAGAATCAGCACCTCCAAGTCCGAGTCCATGATTCTCGCCCGGAAAAGGATGGAGTGCCATCTCCGGGTTGGGGAGGAGACCCTGCCCCAAGTGGAAGAGTTCAAGTACCTCGGAGTCTTGTTCACGAGTGAGGGAAGAGTGGATCGTGAGATTGACAGGCGGATCGGTGCGGCGTCTTCAGTAATGCGGACGCTGTATCGATCCGTTGTGGTGAAGAAGGAGCTGAGCCGGAAGGCAAAGCTCTCAATTTACCGGTCGATCTATGTTCCCATCCTCACCTATGGTCATGAGCTTTGGGTTATGACCGAAAGGACAAGACACGGGTACAAGCGGCCGAAATGAGTTTCCTCCACCGGGTGGCGGGGCTCTCTCTTAGAGATAGGGTGAAAAGCTCTGCCATCCGGGCGGAGCTCAAAGTAAAGCCGCTGCTCCTTCACATCGAGAGGAGCCAGATGAGGTAGTTTGGGCATCTGGTCAGGATGCCACTCGAACGCCTCCCTATGGAAGTGTTTAGGGCACGTCTGACCGGTAGGAGGCCACGGGGAAGACCCAGTACACGTTGGGTAGACTATGTCTCCCGGCTGGCCTGGGAACGCTTCGGGATCCCCCGGGAAGAGCTGGACGAAGTGGCTGGGGAGATGGAAGTCTGGGCTTCCCTGCTTAGCGGAAGAAGATGAATGGATGGATGGATGGATGGATGGATAGTGTTGTCTCGATATTTTGGTATCAAAATGTATTTCGATATTTTTCTGTACTTTGATACTTTTCTAAATAAAGGGGACCACAAAAAATGGCAATATTGGCTTTATTTTAACAAAAAATCTTATGGTATTTAGTGGAAAGTCCAGGTTGTCAATGAGAACCAAAGTAGATTTAACACAAGACTTTTATTTTACTCATAATCAAATGGTACAATGGTTGGCTTGAGTTGTCGAGCACACAGAAAGTTTTCCCCCGGGCGCGCCCGACAGCATGGAATAATGGCTACCAAAACACTCTCTTCGTTTGACTTTATCCCTCTCTTATTTTTCTTGTTAGTGCGTCAATGTCTTTTTTGTTTCCCCTATCTGTTCCATAACAACTCGAATCCTTTAGACAGTCAACACATTCTGTAGACAGGTTGGCATGACTTAAAATTCACTTTTGTCCGACAGAATAGAAGAGAAATCAAAATGAGCATACATTCTTGACAGACATGAACTATAGTTTAAAGGTCAGAAATTCTACTACATACCCGCCAAAACAATTTCTGATGTAGACCACTAAGTTAAATCTCTATCACAGATAGAGGCAAAAACCTCAATGTTTTTATACGAGGCAAAAATTCCGTCTATGACCCTCCTTCAGAGCGATCGCTGTTACCAGCCTGCAGTAAAACCATCTCACAGAACACAATTAGTGGCCTACCCTTTGATTTAGTAACGTAATACCAGAATACTTTGATCATGAACATCATTGAACATAATTAGATGAATATATATATGCTTATTCAAGATGTATTTTCACATTAATAATGAATCAAACAAGATCTGGTTTAGAATGAATATAGACTTATGACTGTAAGCTGTTGCATTATTATTTTTCCCGGCATTTGCAATGAATGTAGTTACCAATATTGTTGATTACCAATTGATTTTGTACACAACACTGAATTTCGTATGAGTCCATGCTCGATTAGTACTCGTGTAGACTAACAGTTGGTGGCCTGCCTTGGTGGAGAAGGAGATCCACTCAAACAGTCTGTCTCTCTTTGGGGTGTGGCTCAGTCCATTGGGCAGACTGTTCAGTGGCCGGTGCGTGCTGGCCGAAATTGGGGAAAGCTGAGATAGAGTTTGGGGTCATGGGGGCTTTGGTGAAGGCTGGGGCAAAGTATGGGGCGTTGGGGCTTTGGTCCAGGCCCTCGGCTTGCTTCAAAGCCTCCTCGCCGCTTCGGCACTCCCGACACCTCCTTCCAGGGCTGCTGGAGTCCCGATGGACGCATCGTTGCTGGCTAGGTGTTTTCTCTCCTTGGGGTCCTCCCAGTCCGGTATCGGTCCTGGATTTGCTTTGACCGTGCCCCTCTTAGCGAGTGCAAGGGAATCTGGGGTGGCTGCTTTCATCCTCAAATCTGCACAGAGGAACTGGCACACAAATTCTACATTTTGCAAACTTACCATTTTGGTCTCATGGTCTTTCCGCCTTCCTAGGAAGCTGCTGGTCCTGAGAAGTGCTGATCTTGTGACTGAAAATGATAACCTGTTTTCTTAAAATGGGTGCCGTTGTTTGACCTAATCTTTTTGGGGAAACCATGTCGGGATATTAGATCATTCACAAAACATTTAATTACTGTATTGGCATTCTCCTTTGAGGTTGGGGTTGCTTCCGCCAACCACTGCACTTGTCAATCTAAATCATTACGTTCCTTTATCCTTGTACCGGATTGATCATATCGATTAAATAAAACCTCAACACGCTCAAACTTGACCCAATCCAAACTCACCTCCCCCCTCTGTCCCTGAAACAGGGACAGTGTTAGTCGTAGTAATAGTAGTAGTAGTAGTGGTAGTAGTAGTGGTAGTAGTAGTAGTTTCAGAAACATCCAAGAAAAAGAAAAGGCAGCTTATAGTCAAGTGCAGCAAGAACAGAGGCGGAGGATAGGTCATGTTTGAGGTCACTGTTCGCTTATATATATATATATATATATATATATATATATATATATATATATATACCTATATATATATATATATATATATATATATATATATATATATATATACATATACCTATATAGGTGTATATATATATATATTTACATACATACATATATAGGTATATATATATATATATATATACATACATACATTATATATATATATATATATATATATGTATATATATATATATATATATATATATAGTGTTGTAGCTACTTCTAAATCACTAATCCTCGCCTCCATGGCGACAAATAAAGTCAGTTTCTTACACGTAACATTATCACTGCAGGAAGAGGAATAGCTAAACATGCTTCAAAACACCATTGGTGGATCTACACCTATCATCCACTGTAATGATATCAAGTACAGGAGCGACAGAGAGTCGATACTACTATGATTACATCGATATTTTTTAGCATCACAAAATCTATTTTCGTTTTTTTAAAAATTTATATTATGTTTATAAACTCAGGAAATATGTCCTTGGACACATGAAGACTTTGAATATGACCAATGTATGATCCTGTAACGACTTGGTATCTGATTGATACCTACATATTTTTATCTTTGCCAAATACCAGAACAAAGACCCATGGTGTGGCCCCCATCTGTAGAACAGCCTGCCAGAGAGCCTCAGGACTGCAGAGAGCGTTGAAATGTTATAAAAATAAGGCTAAAGACACATTTTTAAATCAGGCTTTTTATCGATCATCTGTTTTGTACTATTTTATTGTGTTGTTTTCTATTTTAATCATTAATATTTCTACTATTATTCTGTCTGTGTGATGTTTTTACTACCTTATTCATGTACAATTTCTATTATTTATATTTAAATTTGTACATATGTTTAATTATAGGTTATATATATATATTTTTTTTAAAAATGGCATTCATTTTAGTTATTTTCCAGTGTGGACGCCTCAAAGATGTCATTTTTTTATGGAAATGTTATTGTAGCAAAGTTATTTGCAAACATGTATCTCAATCTGTGCGCGTGTAATCCAATTTGCGTGCATGTGTACAAACCCCAAAACCAGTGAAGTTGGCACGTTGTGTAAATCGTAAATAAAAACAGAATACAATGATTTGCTAATGCTTTTCAACCTATATTCAATTGAATGGACTGCAAAGACAAGATACTTAATGTTCGAACTGGTAAACTTTGTTATTTTTTGCAAATATTAGCTCATTTGGAATTTGATGCCGGCAACATGTTTAAAAAAAGCTGGCACAAGTGGCAAAAAAGACTGAGAAAGTAGAGGATTTTCATCAAGGACTACCGTCCTTACACACTACATTGCTACAACAAACATGACGGGGAGAACACACTGCCAAAGGTGAGCCACGTAAATAAGACCGCCCACAAAACGGCGCATCCTGAAGCGACTGTCAGAAAGTGACTTGAAGATAATAATGATAAATGATAAATGGGTTATACTTGTATAGCGCTTTTCTACCTTCAAGGTGCTTTGACAGTATTTCCACATTCACCCATTCACACACACATTCACACACTGATGGCAGGAGCTGCCATGCAAGGCGCTAACCAGCAGCCATCAGGAGCAAGGGTGAAGTGTCTTGCCCAAGGACACAACGGACGTGACTAGGATGGTAGAAGGGGGATTGAACCCCAGTAACCAGCAACCCTCCGATTGCTGGCACGGCCACTCTACCAACTTCGCCACGCCGTCCCTAGATGGTCTGTAAAACAATCTATGCAACATTTTGACCAAAGAACCACCATTACATGTTATGTAGACCAGTGGTCCCCAACCCTTTTGTAGCTGCGCTTGAAAATTTGTCCGGCCCGGTACCAATCGGTGGTTGGGGACCACTGATGTAGACCACAAAGAAGTGTTTTACATTTAGAAAAAAAATCATAATATGACCCCCTTTAATGCGCCTTATCATCCGGTGCACCTTTTGTATGAAAAAAGACCTAAATAGACCTGTTTATCGGCAGTCCACCTTATAATCCGGTGCGCCCTGTGGTCCAGAAAATACTACTAGTGGATTTTAAGGATTTTCTAAATAGGGTTATCATATATTTATATTCCTCCCAGCACAGATAAAGCTTGTTCTCGATGGCAGAGTTCAGGCCTGGTCCGACTAAGGGACCCTTTATATTAACTATGTCTGCGCTAGTTTCAATGAACTATTTGGAAACTATAACCTCCCCAACTCTCACTTACTCACTTACTTTGCCAAATCAAATATCAGTTATTTTCCACGTATATCAGTAATTGACTCAATTTTGGATATTCCACAATTCAGAGAGACCTCATATCTCCAATCTACACCTTGATCTTCCACCTTAAAAAGACATCTCTTGATAAAATCAGAAAGGATTGGGAAGCAGTTTTGGATGATAGTGACTAGAACTCGAGTAAATGACAGCACATCTTGCTCTAAACTTGAGCTGATACAATTTAACGTTGTCCACCACATCTACTTCCACATCTACATCCACATCTACATCTACTAACTCTAAACTCTCCAAAATGTATGCAAATATTACAGACACATGTAACAGATGTCACTTGACTCCAGAGAACATGACACACATGTTTTGGTCCGGACTAATATTTTTAAACATCTTGCAGATGCACTAAATTTGAAGTTGATGCCTTGTGCAAAATTGGTCATTTTAGAATATTACTAAACTCCCAAACAACTAAGAATAGTATCGCCGCTGCATCTTTATTAGCACGTGAAAAGATTTGGTTGAATCGTTTTGTTGAGTGCATGTCGCAGTTTGCCCCCTAAGCCTTCCTGTTGCTTAAAGACCTCATCCTATACTTAGATCTGGAGGAAATTAAAAATAATCTGAAGGGTACACCCCAAAAATGTGACTGCACCTGGGGCTGTATGAGTAGTTACAGTACATTTAACCAAAGTTTGATGGGTCCATAGAGGTCCATAAACTACTGATCGCATTATTCCCGAGGTTACATAGAAATCCTTATTTTTTCCCTCCTTTTATTTTCGAAAAAATTATGTGCGTAGCTATGCTGCCTAAACCTGCTTGGTGGATAGTGCCCCTTTGTGACGTGATGTGAATGGTGGATTGTGCTCCCATGTTACAGAATGGGACTATCCACTATCTGCCAATAGGTTTGGACATCACTGGGTCGTCATTTTGTTATTTTTATCTAGTGTTTTTTATTTATTTTTATTTTTCATTACATATTTTTTTGAGACTTTCTTTAAAATTTACTGTGTACTAGTGTTGTCTCCTCCTCTCTGAGCTGCCACCTTATCGTGGTAGAGGAGTTTGCGTGTCCCAATGATCCCAGGAGCTATGTTGTCCGGGGGCTTCCATGCCCCCTGGTAGGGTCTCCCAAGAAAAACAGTTCCTAGGTGAGGGATCAGACAAAGAGCAGCTCGAAGACCTCTATGAAAATGCAACAACCAAGACTCCGATTTCCCTTGCCCGGACGCGGGTCACCGGGGCCCCCCTCTGGAGCTAGGCCCGGAGTTGGGGCACGATGGAGAGCGCCTGGTGGCGGGGGGGAGTCTGAGCTAGTGTGCGAGGTGGAGAAGTTCTGGCTGGATATAGTCGGACTCACTTCGACGCACAGCAAGGGCTCTGGAACCAGTTCTCTCAAGAGGGGCTGGACTCTCTTCCACACTGGCATTGCACACAGTGAGAGGTGACGGGCTGGGGTAGCAATTCTTGTTGCCCCCCGGCTCAAAGCCTGCACGTTGGAGTTCAACCCGGTGGACGAGAGGGTAGCTTTCCTCCGCCTTCGGGTGGAGGGGAGGGTCCCTGACAGTTTTGTGCTTACGCACCAAATGGCAGTTCAGAGTACCCACCCTTTTTGGATACACTCGAGAGAGTACTTGAAAGTGCTTCCCTTGTCCTACTCGGGGACTTCAACGCTCATGTTGGCAACGACAGTGAAACCTGGAGAGGCGTGATTGGGAAGAATGGCTGCCCGGATCTTTTGTGCTCATCACAGATTGTCCATAACAAACACCATGTTCAAACATAAGGGTGTCCATATGTGCACTTGGCACAAGGACACCCTAGGCCGCAGTTCCATGATCGACTTTGTAGTTGTGTCATCGGATTTGCGGCCTCATGTTTTGGACACTCGGGTGAAGAGAGGGGCGGAGCTTTCTACCGAGCACCACCTGGTGGTGAGTTGGCTGCGATGGTGGGGGAGGATGCCAGACAAACCTGGCAGGCCTAAACGCAGCGTGAGGGTCTGGTGGAAACGTCTAGCAGAGCCTCCTGTCAGAGAGAGTTTCGATTCCCACCTCCGGAAAAACTTTGAACATGTCACGAGGGAGGTGCTGGACATTGAGTCCGAGTGGACCATGTTCCGCACCTCTATTGTCGAGGCGGCTGATTGGAGCTGTGGCCGCAAGGTAGTTGGTGCCTGTCGTGGCGGTAATCCTAGAACCCGTTGGTGGACACCGGCGGTGAGGGATGCCGTCAAGCTGAAGAAAGAGCCCTATCGAGTTCTTTTGGCTCATAGGACTTCAGAGGCAGCGGACAGGTACCGACAGGCCAACCGGTGTGCAGCTTCAGCGGTCGCGGTGGCAAAAACTCAGACTTGGGAGGAGTTTGGGGAAGAAATGGAAAACGACTTCCGGACGGCTTGGAAGCGATTCTGGACCACCATCCTCCGCCTCAGGAAGGGGAAGCAGAACACTGTCAACACCGTGTACGGTGAGGATGGTGTTCTGCTGACCTCGACTGCGGATGTTGTGGATCGGTGGAGGGAATACTTCGAAGACCTCCTCAATCCCACCAACACGTCTTCCTATGAGGTGCAGTGCCTGGGGAATATGTGGTGGGCTCTCCTATTTCTGGGGCTGAGGTTGCTGAGGTAGTTAAAAAGCTCCTCTGTGGCAAGGCCCCGGGGGTGGATGAGATCCGCCCGGAGTTCCTTAAGGCTCTGGATGCTGTGTGTCTGTCTTGGTTGACAAGACTCTGCAGCATCGCGTGGACATCGGGGGCGGTACCTCTGGATTGGCAGACCGGGGTGGTGGTTTCTCTCTTTAGGAAGGGGAACCGGAGGGTGTGTTCCAACTATCGTGGGATCACACTCCTCAGCCTTACCGGTAAGGTCTATTCAGGTGTACGGAGAGCAGGCTACACCGGATAGTCGAACTTCGGATTCAGGAGGAACAGTGTGGTTTTCGTCCTGGTCGTGGAACTGTGGACCAGCTCTATACTCTCGGCAGGGTCCTGGAGGGTAAATGGGAGTTTGCCCAACCAGTCTACATGTGCTTTGTGGACTTGGAGAAGGCATTCGACCGTGTCCCTCGGGAAGTCCTCTGGGGAGTGCTCAGAGAGTATGGGGTATCGGACTGTCTGATTGTGGCGGTCCGCTCCCTGTATGATCAGTGTCAGAGGTTGGTCCGCATTGCCGGCAGTAAGTCGGACACATTTCCAGTGAGGGTTGGACTCCGCCAAGGCTGCCCTTTGTCACCGATTCTGTTCATAACTTTTATGGACATAATTTCTAGGCGCAGTCAAGGCGTTGAGGGGATCTGGTTTGGTGGCTGCAGGATTAGGTCTCTGCTTTTTGCAGATGATGTGGTCCTGATGGCTTCATCTGGCCAGGATCTTCAGCTCTCACTGGATCGGTTTGCAGCCGAGTGTGAAGCGACTGGGATGAGAATCAGCACCTCCAAGTCCGAGTCCATGATTCTCGCCCGGAAAAGGATGGAGTGCCATCTCCGGGTTGGGGAGGAGACCCTGCCCCAAGTGGAAGAGTTCAAGTACCTCGGAGTCTTGTTCACGAGTGAGGGAAGAGTGGATCGTGAGATTGACAGGCGGATCGGTGCGGCGTCTTCAGTAATGCGGACGCTGTATCGATCCGTTGTGGTGAAGAAGGAGCTGAGCCGGAAGGCAAAGCTCTCAATTTACCGGTCGATCTATGTTCCCATCCTCACCTATGGTCATGAGCTTTGGGTTATGACCGAAAGGACAAGACACGGGTACAAGCGGCCGAAATGAGTTTCCTCCACCGGGTGGCGGGGCTCTCTCTTAGAGATAGGGTGAAAAGCTCTGCCATCCGGGCGGAGCTCAAAGTAAAGCCGCTGCTCCTTCACATCGAGAGGAGCCAGATGAGGTAGTTTGGGCATCTGGTCAGGATGCCACTCGAACGCCTCCCTATGGAAGTGTTTAGGGCACGTCTGACCGGTAGGAGGCCACGGGGAAGACCCAGTACACGTTGGGTAGACTATGTCTCCCGGCTGGCCTGGGAACGCTTCGGGATCCCCCGGGAAGAGCTGGACGAAGTGGCTGGGGAGATGGAAGTCTGGGCTTCCCTGCTTAGCGGAAGAAGATGAATGGATGGATGGATGGATGGATGGATAGTGTTGTCTCGATATTTTGGTATCAAAATGTATTTCGATATTTTTCTGTACTTTGATACTTTTCTAAATAAAGGGGACCACAAAAAATGGCAATATTGGCTTTATTTTAACAAAAAATCTTATGGTATTTAGTGGAAAGTCCAGGTTGTCAATGAGAACCAAAGTAGATTTAACACAAGACTTTTATTTTACTCATAATCAAATGGTACAATGGTTGGCTTGAGTTGTCGAGCACACAGAAAGTTTTCCCCCGGGCGCGCCCGACAGCATGGAATAATGGCTACCAAAACACTCTCTTCGTTTGACTTTATCCCTCTCTTATTTTTCTTGTTAGTGCGTCAATGTCTTTTTTGTTTCCCCTATCTGTTCCATAACAACTCGAATCCTTTAGACAGTCAACACATTCTGTAGACAGGTTGGCATGACTTAAAATTCACTTTTGTCCGACAGAATAGAAGAGAAATCAAAATGAGCATACATTCTTGACAGACATGAACTATAGTTTAAAGGTCAGAAATTCTACTACATACCCGCCAAAACAATTTCTGATGTAGACCACTAAGTTAAATCTCTATCACAGATAGAGGCAAAAACCTCAATGTTTTTATACGAGGCAAAAATTCCGTCTATGACCCTCCTTCAGAGCGATCGCTGTTACCAGCCTGCAGTAAAACCATCTCACAGAACACAATTAGTGGCCTACCCTTTGATTTAGTAACGTAATACCAGAATACTTTGATCATGAACATCATTGAACATAATTAGATGAATATATATATGCTTATTCAAGATGTATTTTCACATTAATAATGAATCAAACAAGATCTGGTTTAGAATGAATATAGACTTATGACTGTAAGCTGTTGCATTATTATTTTTCCCGGCATTTGCAATGAATGTAGTTACCAATATTGTTGATTACCAATTGATTTTGTACACAACACTGAATTTCGTATGAGTCCATGCTCGATTAGTACTCGTGTAGACTAACAGTTGGTGGCCTGCCTTGGTGGAGAAGGAGATCCACTCAAACAGTCTGTCTCTCTTTGGGGTGTGGCTCAGTCCATTGGGCAGACTGTTCAGTGGCCGGTGCGTGCTGGCCGAAATTGGGGAAAGCTGAGATAGAGTTTGGGGTCATGGGGGCTTTGGTGAAGGCTGGGGCAAAGTATGGGGCGTTGGGGCTTTGGTCCAGGCCCTCGGCTTGCTTCAAAGCCTCCTCGCCGCTTCGGCACTCCCGACACCTCCTTCCAGGGCTGCTGGAGTCCCGATGGACGCATCGTTGCTGGCTAGGTGTTTTCTCTCCTTGGGGTCCTCCCAGTCCGGTATCGGTCCTGGATTTGCTTTGACCGTGCCCCTCTTAGCGAGTGCAAGGGAATCTGGGGTGGCTGCTTTCATCCTCAAATCTGCACAGAGGAACTGGCACACAAATTCTACATTTTGCAAACTTACCATTTTGGTCTCATGGTCTTTCCGCCTTCCTAGGAAGCTGCTGGTCCTGAGAAGTGCTGATCTTGTGACTGAAAATGATAACCTGTTTTCTTAAAATGGGTGCCGTTGTTTGACCTAATCTTTTTGGGGAAACCATGTCGGGATATTAGATCATTCACAAAACATTTAATTACTGTATTGGCATTCTCCTTTGAGGTTGGGGTTGCTTCCGCCAACCACTGCACTTGTCAATCTAAATCATTACGTTCCTTTATCCTTGTACCGGATTGATCATATCGATTAAATAAAACCTCAACACGCTCAAACTTGACCCAATCCAAACTCACCTCCCCCCTCTGTCCCTGAAACAGGGACAGTGTTAGTCGTAGTAATAGTAGTAGTAGTAGTGGTAGTAGTAGTGGTAGTAGTAGTAGTTTCAGAAACATCCAAGAAAAAGAAAAGGCAGCTTATAGTCAAGTGCAGCAAGAACAGAGGCGGAGGATAGGTCATGTTTGAGGTCACTGTTCGCTTTTGCCATAGTACTTTGATATTATACAACACCCAGTGAATTATTATGACCTCAATAATTCACTAAATAGTTGTATTTAATTTAGTCTATCTATGATGGGACAATGCACAGAAACATTAAGTTCAGAAACAGATATGTTCTGTACCAGATTATATCTAATAGCTACTTTCCATCTGCAGTCCCTGGCTACCTAAATTAAAGGGATCCAAAAATCAAGCAATAAATTATGACACTAATTAATCATAATAAATATACACATTCATAATAATAAATAATTAATCAAAAAATAATCATACTGTAGCATGTAATCAAATTTAGGAAAAGTCATAGAATGCCCCTTCATGGACACATTCTTAATATACAATACAACCACACCTTATTTACATCATCACACAAAGACAATACATGCTCTTGTTCACATCTGTCATCATTCGTAACAACAACCAAGATTTTAACAAGCATACCTCACAATTTACAACAAAAATGCTCTCATGGATAAATATACTACACATTAAGTTGATGTGTCAACATAATGCCCCTCTTAGTGACCGTGTGAGCAGCCTTGATTGCTCCAAAGCCACTTTTTAACTTCAACTTTTCTATTCCTTTTGTTATAACGGGGAGAAGGCGAATTGGTCTGTACATGTTCTGGTCTTCTTTATTTCCTGCTTTATGGATTTAATTATAGTAGCAGTTTCTCGACGTGGTAGGGAAAGCGTTTTCCGTTATTTATTTATTTATCAATTGTTGTTATACGAGCAATAATACAATCCTTATATGTTTTTAGGAAGATAGTGTCCAACCCGTATATATATCTCTAGATCGTGAGTCTGATAATGCAGTGAAGATTTTGTTTAACTTTGTTTCATTTGTTAATTCTAAAATTAGTCCATCCTGAATAAATGACAATTATTTGCACTGATTTTGAGGGACTTTTTATTCAGGGTTTGTACAGACTGGATGAAATGTTCATTAAAATTATTACTTATGTCCAGACTGTCTGCGATAGTAGCGCCATTGATATTTAATGTTATAGTGTTGTTTCTTGTTTGCTCTCTTTCCGTAAGTTTGTATCTGGTTTTCCATAACTTTCTAATGTTCCCTTTTGCAGCTTTTATTAATTCTAAGTGAAAGTCAGCCTTAGACTTCCGCATAAACATTGTAACTTTGTTCCTCCAAACTTTTAAAATCATACGATCTGTATTTAGACCTGTTTTAATTGCTCTTTTGAGAGCTGAGTCCCGATGTCTTTATTAGAATCCAAATTGTTTTATTAATCCAAGGTATTTTTATTTTAGCACTCTTCTTTCTGGTTTTGTCTTAGTGTATTTACAGATGATCTCTTTGATTTTTGTCATCCAATTGTAATTCTAGTAGGGCTGCTTATCCTTTGTATCATTGTAGAAGCCGTTTATAATATTCTTAAGTTTCTTTCTACGCGTCTTATTTAACCAGTCCAGATTAACGTCCCCCATGACGTTACTTCTTTCATACTATGCTGTTTGAGGATGTCTGAAAATGAATCAAGAAAAATGTCTTTAGCTGTGGTCGGTCGGTATACTACAATTACCTTGAAATACATTTCTAAGGAAAATTAAATTAAATTAAAGGCCTACTGAAATGATTTAAAGAGTTATTTAAACGGGAATAGCAGATCCATTCTATGTGTCATACTTGATCATTTCGCGATATTGCCATATTTTTGCTGAAAGGATTTAGTAGAGAAAATCGACGATAAAGTTCGCAACTTTTGCTCGCTGATAAAAAAAGCCTTGCCTGTACCGGAAGTAGCGTGACGTCACAGGAGCTAGGATTCCTCACAATTCCCCGTTGTTTACAATGGAGCGAGAGAGATTCGGACCGAGAAAGTGATGATTACCCCATTAATTTGAGCGAGGATGAAAGATTCGTAGATGAGGAACGTTACAGTGAATGACTTGAGAGGCAGCGATGGACGTATCTTTTTTCGCTCTGACCGTAACTTAGGTACAAGCTGGCTCATTGGATTCCACACTCTCCTTTTTCTATTGTAGATCACAGATTTGTATTTTAAACCACCTCAGATACTATATGCTCTTGAAAATGAGAGTCGAAAACGCAAAATGGACATTCAGTGCCTTTTATCTCCACGACAATACATCGGCGAAATGCTTTAGCTACGAGCTAACGTGATAGCATCTTGCTTTAACTGCATATAGAAACAAAAGAAATAACCCCCTGACTGGAAGTATAGATAGAAAATCAACAATACTATTAAACCGTGGACATGTAAATACACGGTTAATGCTTTCCAGGCTGGCGAAGGTTAACAATGCTGTGCTAACGACGCCATTGAAGCTAACTTAGCAACCGGACTGCACAGAGCTATGCTAAAAACATTAGCTCTCCACCTACGCCAGCCAGCCCTCATTTGCTCATCAACACCCGTGCTCACCTGCGTTCCAGCGATCGGCAGAAGGACGAAGGACTTCACCCGATGCGTTTGGCGGCCCGGAGACGTAGGAAGTCAAGGTGAAGTCGGCGGCTAGCGCGGCTAGCGCGGCTAGCGCGGCTAGCGCTCCAACAAAGTCCTCCTGGTTGTGTTGCTGTAGTCCGCTGCTAATACACTGATCCCACCTACAACTGTCTTCTTTGCAGCCTTCATTGTTCATTAAAAAAATTGCAAAAGATGTCCAGAATACTGTGGAATTATGAAATGAAAACAGAGCTTTTTGTATAGGATTCTACGGGGTACCATAACTTCCGTGACTCGGACTTCGTCACGCGCATACGTCATCATACCGCGATGTTTCAGCCGGATATTTCCCGGGAATTTTAAAATGTCACTTTATAAGTTAACCCGGCCGTATTGGCATGTGTTGCAATGTTAAGATTTCATCATTGATGTATAAACTATCAGACTGCGTGGTCGGTAGTAGTGGCTTTCAGTAGGCCTTTAAATTTTAACATACTCAACTTGATCTACTTTTAATGTTTTCCCTTTCATAAATCATAATTCCTTCCCCCTTTGTCACTCTTCTGTTATTTCTGTAATTCTTGTCCCCCGGGACATTAATTAGAACGAAAGGTGTTGTGGGTTTTAACCATGTCTCTGATAGACAAGGTAATCCGGATTAGAGTCTGACAGTAACTGCTGTATTTTTTCAGTATGTTTCCTGTGGTAGAAAGTTTAATAATGCGGACACGTTTGTTACTGAATACTTTCTACAGACTTCTGTCTCTCTGCGACTTTGTGTATGTAATAAGCAACTACAATTATTTGATATGCTTAAATTTTGTTTTAGCTCAGCTGTTGTGTAGCTGCTTGCTCTTTGTAGCCTACAGCAGGAATGTCCAAATTGCAGCCAATAGCTATGTTTTTAACAGACAACCGAAATAATTGAAAATGTGGTATTAGCGTATCGGTTCAATCAGCGGCAGCTACGCCCTGTTTTATCATTTGACCTAAATTTTTGGTTTTGTAGGCAGGACAGAGAGCAAAGGAACAATGTGGGTCATTAGTTGTCCATCTTATACCATTCTAATTGTTGTAAGGATAGTTCACATGAGCGGCCATACCTTGAGTCCCCCCATATATAAGAGTCAAAAGGCTCCTATTATGAGTCGTCTAATTGGTGATCATACACTTTGGCGGTTTGGGTGGCAGGGCACACGGACGCACCTCAGTCAGCCAGTGCTAGGACAGTTGGAGCAGTCCCCGTCCTCCATTCGTTCCTGGGAGGCGTCCCCAGTAGTTGTCAGCTGATGTCGTGCTGTCAGGCAACATCAGGAAGTTCCTTCTGTGCGGTATTGAATTGTCAGGGCACAGTTCGTAAAGCAGGTCATTACAAGGTGTGTGCAGGTTGACCACAAAGGAATGCTTCAAAGATTGTGTTGAACATTGTCCGTTGACACTTATGTCCAGCAGGGGTCTGTTTGTATCCTGCTGTTCGTCCTGCTGTGGACGTCCTCTGTCACACCTGTATTTTTTGTGAGCATGTTCTGGCTACAACTTTGTTCAGAGAAGTTGGCAGTCCCCCGGCTGCATATCCTTTCCACCCAACCGTGGCTACCACCCAAGTCCGTCTGTATGGTTTTACGTTTTGTTGAGGTTTTTTTTTTTTTCCTCCAGAATTTGGCATACAACACAACTTGTCTTTTAGTATTAAGTAAACAAACAAAGGCTCCTAAATAGTCTGCTGACATATGCAGTAACATATTTTGTCATTTTCCATTCTATTATTTTGTCAAAATTATTAAGGACAAGTGGTAGAAAATTGAATATTAATCTACTTGTTCATTTACTGTTAATATGTGTATCCGCTTACTTTGTCTTTTAACATGTTTTATTACACTTCTGTTAAAATGTAATCACTTATTATTCTGTTTTTTGGATGCATTTAATTAGTTTAGGATGATACCACAAATGTGAGTATCAATCCAATACCAAGTAGTTACAAGATCATACATTGGTCATATTCAAAGTCCTTGTGTGTCCATGGACGTATTTCCTGAGTTTATAAACATAATATAAATTTAACAAAAACGAAAGAAGATGTTGTGATGCCAAAAAATATCCATGTAATCATAGTAGTATTGACTAGGTACGCTCCTGTACTTGGTATCATTACAGTGGATGTCAGGTGTAGATCCACCAATGGCGTTTGTTTACATTTTCACGCCGGTGAGCTACGGTGTGTAGTGAAGCATGTTTAGCTATTCCTCGTCCTGCAGCAATGATACTTGAAAGAAACTTACTTTATTAGTCGCCATGGAGGCGAGGATTAGTGATTTAGAAGTAGCTAGACTGCGGATGGACTTTTCAGTTTCAGTGTTATAACTTCACCTTTATCTTTAGTTTTTAAGCCAAAATGCGTCCGGTCTCCTTTTTCTGTCGACACACTGTGTCTGCTCATAAACCAGCAATGACACGACGTGACGACGGGGGGGGCATGGGGGGGACCGGTACTTTTTAGAGGCGGTATAGTACCGAATAAGATTCATTAGTATCGCGGTACTATACCAATACCGGTATACCGTACAACCCTACTGTGTATGTTTGTAAATATGGGATAATTTGGTGAAAAACAACGCGATTGACTCTGGTGGACAAAAACGGGCAAACATTCCGGTCCACGGTACGATTGCCTTATAAAGAACGTCACAGTTACAGGTACAGTATATCAAACTTTGAGTGTAGCTCGATTAAGGACACTACAGGATGAATGTTAATGTTCACTGTTGACTATTACCTTTTACTACACTTCAACTCCCTTTGTGCTTTGTTTTGGACTCATTGACAGTGCTGCTTCTCTGTATGTTATTTTTAGTTACTTTGAATTTTTCTGTTTTTTTGTCTGCTTGTGGTGAAGAGGAGGGCTGTGCATTTCCACCACATTGACTGATCTATGGCAAGAAAATGTAAGACCAGGAAGAAACAAATGTTTCTTTTTTTTTTGATGTACCGTATTTTTCGGACCATAGGGCGCACCGCATTATAAGGCGCATTAAAGGGGTCATATTATGATTTTTTTCTAAATTTAAAACACTTCCTTGTAGTCTACATAATATGTGATGGTGGTTCTTTGGTCAAAATGTTGCATAAATTATGTTTTACAGATCATCTTCAAGCCGCTTTCTGACAGTCGCTTCAGGATGCGCCGTTTTGTGGGCGGTCTTATTTACGTGGCTCACCTTCGGCAGCGTCTTTTCTCCGTCATCTTTGGTGTAGCGGTGTACCGTGCAAGGACGGGTGTGGAAGAAGTGTCAAAAGATGGAGTTTTAATGACATTCAGACTTTACTTAAATCAATAACGGAGCAGCATCTCTTCATCCGTGGCTCACTAGTGCAACATCAATGCCGGAAATTTGTCCCGTGA
Organism: Entelurus aequoreus; assembly: GCF_033978785.1. Lineage (NCBI taxonomy): Eukaryota > Metazoa > Chordata > Actinopteri > Syngnathiformes > Syngnathidae > Entelurus > Entelurus aequoreus. Next base: position 24,197,287 of record NC_084749.1, read on the forward strand.
AAAACCGTCTGACCGGAACCCTCTGATAACTAAAGTTCCGTGGGTGAATTATGTAAACCCAGTACAGTTTTTAGCGCTTTGATAGCTAGTCTACTGACAGATAGATATAAGTAGGAACTTTACGCTACTTTATATTAGAAATGGCAACAATGGAAGATGAATGTCCCGTACAAAGGTAGAGAAAAGAAGAAGCTTATCAACTATGGGGTCGGCACGGACTACAATTGCGGCTCAGCAGGTACCAGAAGGTAAGAAAAGTTGGTTTTGCATAATATTGCGAAAGAAAACGCCAGGTAATATGTCTAATAGGTGCCATTTTGCTGTCCTCATACACGCACCATAGTAATACTTGTATGTTTAATGCAGCAACAATCCATCAAGCGGTGCGGCTTCATAGCTTACCGAAGTCGTACTAAAACCATTTTGACAGATTTTTGATTGCCGTGTGTAATGTTCTATATTCTCAATGAAACATTTAAAGTTTTGGTATTGTTTACTAGCGTATCTCCCGTGCCAGCAATCTGAGGGTTACTGGTTCAATCCCCACCTTCTACCATCCTAGTCACATCCGTTGTGTCCTTGAGCAAGACACTTCACCCTTGCTCCTGATGGGCCTGGTTAGCGCCATGCACGGCAGCTCCCGCCATCAGTGTGTGAATGGGTGAATGTGGAAATAGCGCCTTGAGTTCCTTTAAAAAAAGGTACAAAAGCGCTATACAAGTACAACCCATTTACCATTTATGTGTGACTGCCATCTACTGGTCACATTTATCATTACACCATGTACCAAATAAAATAGCTTCGAGGTGGGTAAGCACAACCAGAATCATGCCGTACATTTGGCACACCGGGTTATGAGGCGCACTGTCCATTTTTGAGAAAATTTAAGGATTTTAAGTGTGCCTTATAGTCCCGAAAATACAGTATTTATTTTTTGTGGGGGTTAGGGGGATAGAAATTTAAAAAAGTGTCTGTTTTTTTAATGCCTGCATAAATTTTTTCCTGTCCAATGAATAAATAAATACAAATGATTTCACACAAATAAAAAAAGGGTGGAAAAAACATGCATTAAAACCTTCAAACCACAACTTCTTCATGCCAAGGCCCCTGTATATATAGCGGCCACAGAAAAACAAACATGACATGAAGTTACAATTTTAAGACAAAAGCACTGTGCTTGGCCCCATTATGTGACAAACAAATGCAGTATTTCATCATTACTTCTATGCGCAGAGTAATGTTGATCCGTCTCCATAACAAAAAATGTGTTTTGCACAGCGTGATTGCACTAGTACACTAAACAAATGTTTATAGATTGTTTACTTGGTTGCCATTTACCATCTCAGCTTTGACAGTTGGCCAAAAGTGTAAATCCCCCGAGGAGATAGACAAAATTAATAAAATAAATACCGTTTTCTATGAAGGTACCTTGTTTACCGGAGTGTGATTCAAATCACTGTCAGTATTGCATAATTAGACAAGTCTTAACAGTAGTTAATATTTTTGTCTGTTTAAAGTAATCTTTCTCTGACAATTTTTTTGATTTGTCATAACACAGGCTGTTCTGTACAAACCGATGCCTGACTCGCATTTTTAATGCAAGTGCAGTTGTAATGCAAAGTTGTGGAAGAGGTTCCAGCCCCTCTTGAGAACCCTTGCATACGTCTAGGTCAGGGGTCGGCAATCCAAAACATTGAAAGAGCCATATTGGACCAAAAGTACAAAAAACAAATCTGTCTGGAGCCGCTAAAAATGAAAAGCTGTATATACTGTAAGTCTTATAACATGACGTAAGTGTCTATATGAGCTATAATAGCCTACTAAATGACTGTGTCGCAGGCTTAAGCAAATCTTCATTGACAGAAATGTTGAAATTTAATATTTATTCCACACATTTTTACAACATTAGAAACCATTCTCAAATCAGAGGCAACTCAGAAGGTGAGACAACTCCTGGAAATTACTGGCTTTTAATGGCCAAAGATATAGATGTGTGTCCAAGTTAAAGGAAACGGCAGACTGTCTTCTTTTAATGGATTTATTACAATATTTGGCAAGCTAGGTAATGTTTACTGTGGTCTGGAATAACATGGCACACAAACAACTATCAGAAATGCAGCCAATATTACATACAGATAATGTGTCATGAGACATGCAAAACTAAATTATGTACAAAGAGGATAAAAGTAAAGGATATTAAATGAGCTCAAATATACCTACAAATGAGGCATAATGATGCAATATGTACATACAGCTAGCCTAACTAGCATGTTAGCATTTATTAGCTTGCAGTCATACACTGATAAAATATGCCTGATTGGCACTGCAACAAGTCAATAACATCAACAAAGCGCACCTTTGTGCATTCACGCACAGCATAAAACTTTTGGTGGACAAAATGAAACAAAGAAAGAGTGGGAGATTTTACATGTACACAAACTGTTGCATCACAGTCCACACTATGGTGATTTCAAGAACCGCCGAAATTAGAAGGACAAAACGACGTTCACCAAATACTGTCATCAGTGAAGCATACACACAGACATATTAAACAGTGGGCTTTCTAACAACTGGGAAGGTGTGTGTCATGTTTCTCCTCAAACAAAAAACATACTAAAACAAAAAAACAATTTTTTCTCCCATCTTTTCCATTTTAAATCCTTTTTTAAAAATGCTCTAGGGAGCCACTAGGGTGGCACTAAAGATCCGCGGGTTGGTGACCCCCGATCGAGGTCAGTATATCCAACCAGAACTTCTCCAACCCACTCATCAGCTCAGGCTCCTTCCCCCCCAGAGAAGTGACGTTTCATGTCCCAAAAGCTAGCTTTTGCAGGTGAGTATCAGACCACCAAGTTCCACACCTATGGCCCCTCCCATGAGTTGTGAGCCAATCGCAGGGGGGACCGACGTTGCCTTTGTGCTTTACGAATTTGTACCTATTTTTACCCATTTATTACTTATTTTACAGAATATGTGTGTTTTTATGAACAGATTCAACTTCAATGCAATTTACCATTAATGCCAGATTCATGAAAACATCCCTTCAACAACAAAAAAGGAGATTATTCTGCTTGTGGCTGCTGTACACCCTTTTTGCACCGCACATCATTTCAAAGGCTTCAAAGTTGATATTGCCACTCCTAACTTTTGCTCAATGTTAAGCTGAGATATGTGCTTTTATTTATTGCAGCAACAGCATAAAAACACCCTCATAGAAATAGGTTGTTGTATTTTGGGAAAATAATGCAAAAAAACAACAACTCACAATCATGGACAACACATCCCACACCATGCACAACTAATTTGGTAGTTTCAGCAATAGATTCCTGCAACTTTTCGGTCTAAAGGAAATATACTGGAGGTCATTCCTTCATGCTGATTACATGACTTCTGTCATATGCAAATTATTTGTGTGCAATATTTACACTTTTACATGTGCTATATTTCATATTATCAGAACCACAAGCTGCCTTGTGTTGTATTAGTCTCTATACCCAATTTTATTGTATTTTACTTGAAACTATTTGGTTGTTTTATTGTCCTCCTTTGTTTCAGTGGTGTTTGTAATTTGATTTTTTGGAGAGAACGTATGGCTGCTTACTGATATCATGGTATATACTGAGTGAGGGATTGTTACATATCTACAGCGTTCCCTCACCAGTTTGCGGTTTACTTAACTCGGCCTCGGTGGATTGCAGAGTTTAGAAAAATAAATAGGTATTTTTATAAACATGTACTATACTTTCTTTTTTGGACTATAAGGCGCACTTAAAGTCTTTTCATTTTTCAATGGATTGTCGGCCCATTACGGCTACCGTAGTCAGACATACGAGTATTACTATGGCGTGTGGAAAAAGAACAGCAAAATGGCACCCATTAGCAGACATATTATCTGGCATTTTGTTTCACAATATGCAAAACCTACTTTTCTTACCTTCTGGTACCTGCTGGTGTGTATTTGAGATGCGCATAAGTCCTAAAAAATTGCGCAAGTCCGCCACTGTAGTCCGTGCCGATGCCGATGCCGTAGTCGATAAGCTTCTTCCTTTTCTCTATCTTCTTGTTATGGGACATTCATCCTCTGCTGTTGCCATTTCTAATATAAAGTAGCGAAAAGTTCTAACTTATATCTCGCTACGGAAGCGCTAAAACATAAGTAGTGGGTTTATATAATTCACCCACGGAACTTTAGTTATTAAAGAGTTCTGGTCAGACGGTTTTTCACGAGACACATTTCCGGCGTTGTTGCACTAGTGAGCCACGGATGAGAAGATGCTGCTCCGTTATTGATTTAGTAAAGTCTGAGGCCCCGTTTACACTAATCAAGGGTAAATCACACCTAACCTTATCTGTGTCCACACACAACAATGCCACCGTTTAAGACCCCCGCCCACCACCGTCCGCCGGCGCAACGCGACCTAGTACGCATGCGCGGAAATTAAAAAAAAAAAAATCCACCTGAGCGTCCATCTGCTCCAAACTCTCCAGTAGATGACTTTTCTTCACTGTGAAGTTGTTATTTAAAAGAGCTATATTATAAATAGTTTGCTGTGCATTTTACATTTGTTTGCTGTGTTTTGTGTGCAAGTTTTTAAATTAAAATGTATCTCCTTTGAACAATATTCAGTGTTGTGGTATTTCAATGAACTAGAATCCAGTGTGCTGTGGGGTCCTATTGTAGTGAAACACATCGTTGGGGTATTCTTTCGTGAGATATAGCGTCAGGGGATAAGCTGGGTCACCCAAAATTAAAACAGGGGCCGGATCTTCATCTTCCAGCAGTTGTTTGGGACACGAGGGGGTGGTTCCATCTTTCAGCTGCGCGCTAATGGCGGAGTTAGCGAAGATGCGGGCATCACGCACACTGCCTGGCCTTTTCACAGTCACATCCATAAAGCAATATTGTTAGTCACACACTGCCTGTATCACATCCACGGGAGGAAGGGACAAAGTTTTTCGGTAAATAGAATCACAGCTGCGAAAGTTCTCTTGCCGTCGGAGAAGTGTTGTATCCTAAATAGCTGCAATCGCGCGTTTCCTTCACTTAAGGTATTCATGTGTGATTTCCACAAGCGTCTGTACATGTAGAAGAAGGAGAAACACGGCATGTCTGGATGACTCGCCTTCATCTTTTTAGCTTCGGTTGTTATGAAGCTTGCTGTGGCGCGTTCTTTCTGGCGTCACTTCCTGTGTTGGGGCGGTCTTTCTGGCGTCACTTCCTCTCCGAACTCACTTTGTAAACAATCAATGAGTCCATACAAAGTTAAGTGCCGGAGATTCAAGAAATACATGGCTGTATTTGTCGTGTAAAAATTTGTCCGAGGAGGGGGACCTTAAACGCTGGTGTAGTGTGGCTGAAACGGGGCTTAGGCTAAATAATTATTCGTTTAAGGGGTTAAACGACTTAGTGTAGACATGGCCTGAATGTCATTAAAACAGTTAGCTCCATCTTTGGACACTTCTTCCACTCCCGTCCTTGCACGCTACATCGCTACAACAAAGATGACGGGGAGAAGACGCTGCTGAAGGTGAGCCACGTAAATAAGACCACCCACAAAATGGCGCATCCTGAAGTGAATGTCATTTTTGTCACATTTTGACCAAGGAACCACCATTACATGTTATGTATACCACAAGGAGGTGTTTTAAATTTAGAAAAAATCATAATATGACCCCTTTAATGCGCCTTATAATCCGATGCGCCTTTTGTACAAAAAAATACTTGAAGATTTATAATCCGGTGCACCCTATGGTCCAGAAAATACAATAAAATGTATTTAATATCGGCAACTGTCTAACACATGCAGCAATGAAGTTCCTTTGCCCAAGTGACAGTGTACACTACACACTAGTGGTTGATGGTGGAACAATCCCAGAGCACTGCGGTATCTGTCCTAACAGCTGATTGGCTCAGCCAGATTTAACCTCATCTTTGATTCAGCTCCATGTACTATGATCTATTTGTTCTGTGTGTTTTTGTCTGAACATTAATAATATATTTTAAGCCCTAAGATGTCGTTCAAACTTTCTGCATCTTCTAGAGCTCCTGGCACATAACCCAAGCCCCAAAAAAAGCGGTTTACCAAAAAGTGAACCTTTTAAACCTAAACAATAGCATCCCTTCTTCGCGGAAGTCCACATATCTGGAATGTAACTCCCGTGATAATCAAGTTAACACAGTACTCTGTAAATGAATACATTGCCCAGCCTTTGGCTAGTGGTAGTGGCAACGACAAGCCAAAACCTGGAGACCTTTCCATCATTATGGGCGGCGTGGCTCAGTTGGTAAAGTGGCCAAATCCAGCATTCTTGTCACGGCTGTTGTGTTCTTGGGCAAGACACTTCACCCACCTTGCTTCTGCCATCAATGTGTGAATTTGTGTGTGAAAAGGTGAATGCGATGAATAATGTAAAGCGGTTTGGGTATCGTGCAGGTATAGTAAAGCGCATATACAGTAATTACCCATTAAAGTCTATTGTTGAGTGTTCCTGGTAAAATACATAAACAGACAAAGACAAAGGGGACATTACCAAAGCAGTGGGCCAACATGGTTGAATACTGATAGGAACGATGCTGAAAACTGCTGAAAACCCAGTAAAGTTGGCACTCCAGAGAATCTGGAGAAATCACTGCACGTAATTACGGACCTTTGATCCCTCAGGCGGCACTGCATCAAAAAGTGTCATCAGTGTGTAAAGGATATCACCACATGGGCTCAGGAACACTTCAGAAAACCACTGTCAGTAACTACAGTTGGTCGCTACATCTGTAAGTGCAAGATAAAACTCTACTATGCAAAGCGAAAGCCATTTATCAACAACACTCAGAAACGCCGCCGGCTTCGCTGGGCACAAGCTCATCCAAGATGGACTGATGCAAAGTGGAAAAGTGTTCTGTGGTCTGACGAGTCCACATTTCCAATTGTTTTTGGAACTGTGGCCGTCGTGCCCTCCGGAACAAAGAGGAAAAGAACCATCCGGAGTGTTATAGGCACAAAGTTCAAAAGCCTGCATCTGTGATGGTATGGGGGTGTATTAGTGCCCAAGGCATGGGTAACTTACAGATCTGTGAAGGCACCATTAATGCTGAAAGGTACATACAGGTTTTGGAGCAACATATGTTGCCATACAAGCAACGTTATCATGGACGCCCCTGCTTATTCAGGCAAGACAATGCCAAGCCACGTGTTACAACAGCGTGGCTTCATAGTAAAAGAATGCGGGTACTAGACTGGCCTGCCTGTAGTCCAGACCTGTCTCCCATTAAAAATGTGTGGCGCAATCTGAAGCCTAAAATACCACAACGGAGGTTGAACAACTTAAGCTGTACATCATGAAAGAATAGGATAGAATTCCACCTGAAAAGCTTCAAGAATTGGTATTCTCAATTCCAAACATTACTGAGTGTTGTTAAAAGGAAAGGCCATGTAACACAGTGGTAAAAATGCCCCTGCGCCAACTTTTTTGCAATGTGTTGCTGCCATTATATTATAAGTTCGACGCCAAAGGGAATAAGCAGTAGAAAATGGATGGGATGGATGATTATTTGCAAAAAAAAAAGTGTTTCTCAGTTCGAACATTAAATATGTTGTCTTGCAGTCTATTCAATTGAATATACGTTGAAAAGGATTTGCAAATCATTGTATTCTGTTTTTATTTACGAATTACACAACGTGCCAACTTCACTGGTTTGGGTTTTGTATATACTGTACCTTTAAAACTAAAAATCATGCATCAAATGAGAATTGCTGTCATAATCATTTAAATAAACTAAGACAAAAGTTTTAATGTATCAATGCAGAACTTCAGCCAGTAAGATACGTACATTTATTAAAGATACAATAACACTTTTAATGTTACACTAGTCAGTCCCTTGCATCAACAGATGGATAGATTTCAGGAGATAGAGACATTGTTTATTGTATACACACTGCTTTCTAGGTGGAGACATCCTACACATATGCTGTTCTTTCATACGGTTCACCGCCTACCCCTAAGGCCACACACCCAGAATATTATATTTTTACTGAAGCCCCGTGATAAATACATTTAATGTTCCAAGTCACCTTTCATTGATTTGACAATCACGCAAAAAACACAGAAAAAAAATAAAACGGTATTGCCTGAGCTAACATACAAAAACTAGACATTGACACAAATTGTAAACACACACAGTATACATTCCACTAAACCTTAGTATTCATAAGATATTTAGTTAATTTGCATTTTACACTGAATAAAGAAGTACAGTGTGTGAAGCCATGTTTATTGTTGTCATGGTCTTGTCAGACAAGCAGCAGATCATTATGACAGTCCCCATAATGTAAAGCGACAACTGTGCAAAAGATAAACTGGCCACTGTGATGATGCACTCATTCCCACGGGACTGCACTTGAGTGCTTTATGTAATTCAAAGTGTTTGTAATGGCGTAATATGAAAAACATCCCCATTTCAGACGCATTGTTTTTTATGTAACGTGTAATTCATATTACTGTAGGATCTGTAAAAAGACACCTCCGCAGTCATTTAGAAGCCATATTGTGTAACTGGTGTGTTCCCAGGAGTTTGTTTTTTTGGTGAGTATACCGTGTCCCCTGAGAATGTCTATCTGTATTTTGTTTAACAGGCACATGTCCTAAGAGCCCCTCTACCTGACCTGTAGTACAGTTATTTCTATTAGTACCATTTCATGTGCAAACCCATCAGACCAGAATAAAACTTGGTTATGTGATGTGTTGCATATTGAATGTGCCACTTCTTTATTCACATGTGCACAGGTACATGTACACAGGTTGTGTGTGTGTGTATTCTTTTGAGGCACATGTTTAAACATTAGATCTAGGGTTGTACGGTATACCGGTATTAGTATAGTACCGCGATACTAATGAATCACATTCAGTACTATACCGCCTCTAAAAGTACCGGTCCACCACCCCCTGACCCCCTGTTGCCGTCACGTCATGTCATTGTTGGTTTTACGAGCAGAGGAGCATGTTCGGCAGCACACAATCACAGAGTATTTACAAGCAGACACAGTGTGTAGACAGAAAAGGGAGAACGGACGCATTTTGGCTTAAAAACTAAAGATAAAGGTGAATCTAACACGAACGCCCTCAGAAAGAGGGCTTTAAGACATGGCGAGCTTTAGCAGTGCTTTAGCTACTTCTAAATCATTAATCCTTGTCTCCATGGTGACAAATAAAGTAAGTTTCTTACAAGTATCATGCCTGCAGGACGAGGAATATCTAAACATGCTTCACTACACACCGTGGCTACCGGCATCAAAATGTAAACAAATGCCATTGGTGGATCTACACCTAACATCCACTGTAATGATACCAAGTACAGGAGTGTATCTAGTCGATACTACTATGATTACATCGACATTTTTTAGCATCACAAAATCTTTTTTCGTTTTTAAAAAAATGTATATTATATTTATAAACTCAGGAAATATGTCCCTGGACACATGAGGACTTTGAATATGACCAATGTATGATCCTGTAACTACTTGGTATCGGATTAATACCCAAATTTGTGGTATCATCCTAAACTAAAGTATCAAACAACAGAATAATAAGTGATTATTACATTTTAACAGAAGTGTAGATAGAACATGTTAAAAGAGAAAGTAAGCAGATATTAACAGTACATAAACAAGTAGATTATTAATTAATTTTCTACCACTTGTCCTTAATAATTTTGACAAAATTATAAAATGATAATTGACACAATATTTTACTGCATATGTCAGCAGACTAATTAGGAACCTTTGTTTGTTTACTTACTACGAAAAGACAAGTTGTCTTGTATATTCACTATTTTATTTAAGGACAAACTTGCAATAAGAAACAAATGTTTAATGTACTCCAAGATTTTTTGTTAAAATAAAGCCAATAATGCATTGGTATCGGGACAACACTAATTAGAACTTGAAAATCCGAGATTTTCTGGAGAAATGTACCTCAAAGGTGCGCAACTAATTAATGTAATAATAATTGAATAAATGTTGTAAATTCTTGAAAATCACTGCGTACATTGAGCACGTTGGTGGACAGCTGATGGGTCATTGGGAGGAATGTTGAATGTCTGGTAACAGCTGTGTTTTTTTCCACATTTAAGACTTTGAGTTTGTCATAAAGATACCAGGCAAATGTAAAAATAATAGACAGAAAAGCGTCAAGGTCAGACAAAAAAGAATAAAGCTGTTATTTGTTCTACGGTGTCTTGGCCTCGCTCTTTGTATTAATGATGTTTCCCGCCGAGTCAACCTAAATGTCATACAGTCTTATTTCTCAGGTCTTTTGAGCAGGTTTAGTTCACCAAATTCAGCAAAATGGACAATGAGAACATCGATGATTGCAAATGAAATAGGATGGCTACCACCGCTGCCAGCTCACCCCCAAGGCTACCAGGTTAGCCTTGCCTCATGCCTTATACTAGAGCCTGGTGTGTACTCTCACGTCACGTAACATGCATAGTCTTGTCCCCGCCCTGCGTAGCTTCACATAAGGCTTACGTGCACCTCCCAGAAATCCTAGGTTCTCGTCGCCAGCGACACAGAATGGAGAGCTGTTATTGGTCAGTTTTTGCCAAGGAGGTCCCTGAACACAGGCGAGCAGACTTTGTGCATGAAATGCAAAAATTATTTAATAAAATAAAACAGCAGTGGTTAAAGTTTTGCACTAAAACTGATATATATCTCGGTGTGCTCTAAAAACAATAACTGAATGTGTCATTTTTCAGCCTTTTTTTGTTATATTTGCGTCCAGAATAGTCAAAGTACAACACCCTTTTTAACTTTAATTGCCAATCTTGTGCCAACAACAGGTTCAATTCCGACCCATAGTTTTCTCATGCACACACTTCCCATTCAATAATCTTTATGTTCACAAACATTTGTGAACTCTGAGCATGACCATACCGATTAACACCAGCATGTCGTTAATTAACAATAATTATATAACAGTTTTGTTGATTTACAATGACATGATAGCTCTCTCTTGGCCCATTTCCCCAATGGCCGAATAGCGTCGCAAATAATAATAGCGTCCTCTGCCATGACTCGTTCAGAAGTTGCGCGGTCCATCTTCATGGAGGTATTGTCCTCTGGTTTAAAAGTAAACTGAGGATTCTTAATGATTACTTCCAGTGGAAACAAAGGTGTCCATGTTGTGGTTGCTGTCCATCATCACTCTTCACAAGAAGTACATATCTAGCCAACGACAGCTGCAGTTGCTTCTTCTCGACACCCTTAGGGTTTTGGAAGAGACTTACAAGTCCGGCAACACCCCCCATGGAAGAACTATAAATCAAACAAGACGCCGTCAGAGGGGAAGCAAGCTATGTGACGCAAGGGTATATCCCAGCCTTAAGTGCCAGTGCAGAGCAGCTGCAGTCACTCAGCCTTCAGATCGAGTCTATCGACAATCAATCAATCAATCAATCAATCAAAATGTATTTATATAGCCCTTAAACATAAATGACTCAAATGGTTTTACAAACTCACACAAACATCCCCTGATTTAAACCCACATCCTTGGAAGGAAGAGCTATTGATAATAATTATTGCATTTTTAAATAATTAGATAATGTGGGAGTCCAGTTCATTGGTAAAGCCAACAGGTAATCATATAGGGATCCTCCTCCGGGCTAAGCCAGGTCAGCTACACAGAGACGTTCCCAGGTGTGCAACTACAGTCAGCTGGCACTTAATTAAATACTGGCATCGCTCCAGAAATTATCCGTGGCCACCTGGTATCAATTTACTTCCGACTATAAAGCGCACTTAAAATCCTTTAATTTCCTCAAAAATCGACAGTGCGCCTTAAAACCCGGTGCGCCTAATGTACGGAAAAATTCTAGTTGTGCTTACCGACCTCGAAGCAATTTTATTTGGTACATGTTGTAATGATAAGTGTGACCAGTAGATGGCAGTCATACATAAGAGATATGTGTAGACTGCAATATGATGGCAGTAAACAACACCAAAACTTTAAATGTTCCATTTAGAATATAGAACATTACACACGGTGCTCAAAAATCTGTCAAAATGTTTTTAGTCCGACTTTGGTAAGCTATGAAGCCGCACCGCTTGATGGATTGTCGGCGCATTAAAGGCCTACTGAAATTAATTTTTTTTATTTAAACGGGGATAGCAGATCCATTCTATGTGTCATACTTGATCATTTCGCGATATTGCCATATTTTTGCTGAAAAGATTTAGTAGAGAACAACGATGATAAAGGTCGCAACTTTTGGTCGCTGATAAAAAAAAAAGCCTTGCCCTTATCGGAAGTAGCGTTACGTCACCGGAGGAATGACTCCTCACATTTTCCCATTGTTTACAATGCAGCGAGAAAGATTCGGACCGAGAAAGCGACGATTACCCCATTAATTTGAGCGAGGATGAAAGATTTGTGGATGAGGAAAGTGAGAGTGAAGGACTACAGTGCAGTGCAGGACGTATCTTTTTTCGCTCTGACCGTAACTTAGGTACAAGGGTTCATTGGATTCCACACTTTCTCCTTTTTCTATTGTGGATCACAGATTTGTATTTTAAACCACCTCGGATACTATATCCTCTTGAAAATGAGAGTCGAGAACGCGAAATGGAGATTCACAGTGACTTTTATCTCCACGACAACACATCGGTGAAGCTCTTTAGCTACTGAGCTAACGTGATAGTATCGGGCTCAAATGCAGATAGAAACAAAATAAATAAATCCCTGACTGGAAGGATAGACAGAAGATCAACAATACTATTAAACCATGGACATGTAACTACATGGTTAATAATTCCCAGCTTGGCGAAGCTTAACAATGATGTTGCTAACGACGCCATTGAAGCTAACTTAGCAACGGGACCTCACAGAGCTATGATAAAATCATTAGCGCTCCACCTACGCCAGCCCTCATCTGCTCATCAACACCCAAGCTCACCTGCGTTCCAGCGATCGACGGAAGGACGAAGGACTTCACCCAATCATCCGTGCGGTCGGCGGCTAGCGTCGGCTAGCGTCGGCTAGCGTCGGCTAGCGTTGGCTAGCGCGTCTGCTATCCAAGTCAAAGTCCTCCTGGTTGTGTTGCTACAGACAGCCGCTAATACACCGATCCCACCTACAGCTTTCTTCTTTGCTGTCTCCATTGTTCATTAAACAAATTGCAAAAGATTCACCAACACAGATGTCCAGAATACTGTGGAATTTTGCGATGAAAACAGAGCTTTTTTGTATTGGATTCAATGGGGTACCAATACTTCCGTTTCAACGATTGACGTCACGCGCATACGTCATCATATATAGACGTTTTCAACCGGAAGTTTAGCGGGAAATTTAAAATTGCACTTTATAAGTTAACTCGGCCGTATTGGCATGTGTTGCAATGTTAAGATTTCATCATTGATATATAAACTATCAGACTGCGTGGTCGGTAGTAGTGGGTTTCAGTAGGCCTTTAAACATCCATCCATCCATCTTCTTCCGCTTATCCGAGGTCGGGTCGCGGGGGCAGCAGCTTGAGCAGGGAAGCCCAGACTTCCCTCTCCCCAGCCACTCCGTCCAGCTCCTCCCGGGGATCCCGAGGCGTTCCCAGGCCAGCCGGGAGACATAGTCTTCCCAACGTGTCCTGGGTCTTCCCCGTGGCCTCCTACCGGTCAGACGTGCCCTAAACACCTCCCTAGGGAGGCGTCCGGGTGGCATCCTGACCAGATGCCCGAACCACCTCATCTGGCTCCTCTCGATGTGGAGGAGCAGCGGCTTTACCGTATTTTCCGCACCATAAGCCGCACCTAAAAACCACAATTTTTCTCAAAAGCTGACAGTGCGGCTAATAACCCGGTGCGGCTTTTGTATGGATTAATATTACTATTCGTTTTCATAAAGTTTAGGTCTCGCAACTACGGTAAACAGCCGGCATCTTTTTTCCCCGTAGAAGAGGAAGCGCTTCTTCTTCTACGATAAGCAACCGCCCCCATAGAAGCGGAAGCGCTTCTTCTTCTACTGTAAGCAACCTCCAAGGTGAGCATCCGCCCCCGTAGAAAAAGAAGCGCGCGAAAAATACGATTCATTTCTTTTGTGTGTTACTGTAAAGACGACCACAAAATGGCTCCTACAAAGAGACACGCGTACAACGCAGAGTTTAAACTCAAGGCAATAAGTCACGCAGAAGAACACGGAAATAGAGCAGCAGCGAGAGAACTGAACATAAATGAATCAATGGTGTGTAGGTGGAGGAAGCAACAAGATGACCTGCGCCAAGTACAGAAGACAAAACTGAGTTTCCGAGGGAACAAAGCAAGATGGCTACAGTTGGAGGACAGACTCGAACAGTGGGTTGTTGAGCAGAGAGCAGCAAGCAGAAGTGTTAGTACCATCACTATTCGCATGAAGGCAACAGCACTAGCAAGCGAACTTCACTTGGATGATTTTAAAGGTGGTGCTTCTTGGTGTTTTCAGTTCATGAAAAGACGCAATCTCTCCATCCGCACACGGACTACTATTTCACAGCAACTACCAAAAGACTTTCAAGAAAAGCTGGCTACTTTTCGCACATATTGTAAAAACAAGATAGCTGAAAAAAAGATCCGGCCAGAGCACATCATCAACATGGACGAGGTTCCCCTCACTTTTGATATTCCTGTGAACCGCACCGTGGATAAAACAGGAGCACGTACGGTAAATATTCGCACCACAGGGCATGAGAAGTCGTCTTTCACAGTGGTCCTAGCTTGCCATGCTAATGGACAGAAACTTCCACCCATGGTTATTTTCAAAAGGAAGACCTTGCCAAAAGAGAACTTTCCAGCCGGCATTATCATAAAGGCTAACTCGAAGGGATGGATGGATGAGGAAAAGATGAGCGAGTGGTTGAAAGAAGTGTATGTGAAGAGACCGGGTGGCTTTTTTCACACAGCTCCATCCTTGTTGATTTACGACTCCATGCGTGCCCACATCACTGATGGTGTAAAAAAACAAGTGAAACACACTAATTCAACACTCGCTGTCATTCCGGGTGGATTAACCAAAGAACTCCAACCACTGGATATTGGTGTAAACAGGGCATTTAAAGCTCGACTGCGAACGGCGTGGGAACGATGGATGACCGAAGGCGAGCACACCTTCACTAAAACAGGGAGACAGCGCCGGACAACATACGCCAACATCTGCCAACATCTGCCAACATCTGCCAGTGGATTGTAAATGCCTGGGCGGATATATCGGTCTCAACTGTGGTCCGAGCGTTCCGGAAGGCAGGAATCACGGAACTGCTGGACAACAACAGCGACACTGACTCTGATGACTTCGACGAGACCATTTTGGATGCCGTGTTCGCCCAACTTTTTAATTCAGACACCGAAGAAGAAGAATTCGAGGGATTTATGGATGAAGAATAACTTCAGAAAGTGAGCTTTAAATGTTTATTTTGTGTGTTGTGTGACATTATCGTTCGAGCAACGTTGAGTTATTGATGTTGCTATTGCTCTGCTCTGTACTATTTTGAGTGTTACTTTTTTTGTGATTGCACATTTGCACGTTACTTGATTGCACATTACATTTTGGGAGTGAACAGAGTTGTTAGAACGCTGGTTTTTAATATATTAAAGTTTGACTGACCTCCATCTGACTGTTTTTTTGACATTCCCTTTAGCTCAGCGTAGGTGCGGCTAATAACCCCGGTGCGGCTAATGGGTAAACAAAGTTTTGAAATATGCCGTTCATTGAAGGTGCGGCTAATAACACGGGGCGCCTTATGGTGCGGAAAATACGGTACTTTGAGCTCCCCCCGGATGGCAGAGCTTCTCACCCTATCTCTAAGGGAGAGCCCCGCCACCCGGCGGAGGAAACTCATTTCGGCCGCTTGTACCCGTGATCTTGTCCTTTCGGTCATAACCCAAAGCTCATGACCATAGGTGAGGATGGGAACGTAGATCGACCGGTAAATTGAGAGCTTTGCCTTCCGGCTCAGCTCCTTCTTCACCACAACGGATCGATACAGCGTCCGCATTACTGAAGACGCCGCACCTATCCGCCTGTCGATCTCACGGTCCACTCTTCCCTCACTTGTGAACAAGACTCCGAGGTATTTGAACTCCTCCACTTGGGGCAGGGTCTCCTCCGCAACCCGGAGATGGCACTCCACCCTTTTCCGGGCGAGAACCATGGATTCGGACTTGGAGGTGCTGATTCTCATCCCAGCCGCTTCACACTCAGCTGCGAACCGATCCAGCGAGAGCTGAAGATTCTGGCCAGATGAAGCCATCAGGACCACATCATCTGCAAAAAGCAGAGACCTAATCCTGCAGCCACCAAACCAGATCCCCTCAACGCCTTGACTGTGCCTAGAAATTCTGTCCATAAAAGTTATGAACAGAATCGGTGACAAAGGGCAGCCTTGGCGGAGTCCAACCCTCACTGGAAACGTGTCCGACTTACTGCCGGCAATGCGGACCAAACTCTGGCACTGATCATACAGGGAGCGGACCGCCACAATCAGACAGTCCGATACCACATACTCTCTGAGCACTCCCCACAGGACTTCCCGAGGGACACTGCCGAGAGTATAGAGCTGGTCCACAGTTCCACGACCAGGACAAAAACCACACTGTTCCTCCTGAATCCGAGGTTCGACTATCCGGCGTAGCCTCCTCTCCAGCACACCTGAATAGACCTTACCGGGAAGGCTGAGGAGTGTGATCCCACGATAGTTAGAACACACCCTCCGGTTCCCCTTCTTAAAGAGAGGAACCACCACCCCGGTCTGCCAATCCAGAGGTACCGCCCCCGATGTCCACGCGATGCTGCAGAGTCTTGTCAACCAAGACAGCCCCACAGCATCCAGAGCCTTAAGGAACTCCGGGCGGATCTCATCCACCCTCGGGGCCTTGCCACCGAGGAGCTTTTTAACTACCTCAGTAACCTCAGCCCCAGAAATAGGAGAGCCCACCACAGATTCCCCAGGCACTGCTTCCTCATAGGAAGACGTGTTGGTGGGATTGAGGAGGTCTTCGAAGTATTCCCTCCACCGATCCACAACATCCGCAGTCGAGGTCAGCAGAACACCATCCTCACCGTACACGGTGTTGATAGTGCACTGCTTCCCCTTCCTGAGGCGGCGGATGGTGGTCCAGAATCGCTTCGAAGCCGTCCGGAAGTCGTTTTCCATGGCTTCCCCGAACTCCCCATGTCCGAGTTTTTGCCTCCGCGACCGCCGAAGCCGCACACCGCTTGGCCTGTCGGTACCTGTCCGCTGCCTCAGGAGTCCTATGAGCCAAAAGAACCCGATATGACTCCTTCAGCTTGACGGCATCCCTCACCAATGGGTTCTAGGATTACCGCCACGACAGGCACCAACTACCTTGCGGCCACAGCTCCAATCAGCCGCCTCAACAATAGAGGTGCGGAACATGGTCCATTCGGACTCAATGTCCAGCACCTCCCTCGTGACATGTTCAAAGTTCTTCCGGAGGTGGGAATTTAAACTCTCTCTGACAGGAGACTCTGCCAGACGTTCCCAGCAAACCCTCGCAATGCGTTTGGGCCTGCCAGGTCTGTCCGGCATCCTCCCCCACCATCGCAGCCAACTCACCACCAGGTGGTGATCGGTAGAAAGCTCCGCCCCTCTCTTCACCCTTTAAACATACGAGTATTATTATGGTGTGTATAAGGACCGCAAAATGGCAACTATTAGACATATTACCTGGGGTTTTGTTTCGCAATTGTCAGAACGACGTGGACTATGGGGTGTTTGTTTTCCCGAGATGCAAGAATAGAAGTGGACACGGCGTGAAGGTAAGGACATCATTTTATTTTAACACTAACTACAAAAAGGGTACAAACAAAAGGCGCGCTCAAGGCGGAGAAAAACTTGGCTAAGAAACAAAAACTACCACAAAGGCAAAACTATGGACAATAAACAAAAACTTACTTGGAACATGAAAATAGACAAAACTCACTTGGCATGGAACTATGGAAGCATGGGTAACATGGGTAGCAGAAGTCAAACAGAGTTAGTAAGGATAATGTCGCCAGACCGACTGCCTGGCAACTACAAGCTTAAATACTGGTGATATGATTAGTGAAAACAGGTGCGTGACTCAACATGTGAAAACGTGAAGCAGGTGGAACTAATGGTAGTCATGGTAACAAAACAAGCAAGAGTGCACAACCAGGAACTAAAAAGACTCCAAAAAACAAACAACACATGGCCAAACAAAAACATGATCAACAGACATGACAGCAATATTATGTAAAACCAACATTTCTTACCTTCTGGTACCTACTGGTGTGCATTTGGTATCTGCATAAGTCCCGAAAATGCGTGCGCGTCCGCAATTGTAGTCCGTGCCGACTCCATAGTTGATAAGCTTCTTCTTTTCTCTACCTTTTATGGGACATTCATCTTCCACTGTTGCCATTTCTAATATAAAGTAGCGTAAAGTTCCTACTTATATCTGTCAGTAGACTACCTATAAAAGCGCTAAAAACTGTAGTGGGTATACATAATTCACCCACAGAACTTTAGTTATTAAAGGATTCCGGTCAGACTGTTTTTCACGGGACACATTTCCGGCGTTGATGTTGCACTAGTGAGCCACGGATGAGGAGATGCTGCTCCGTTATTGATTTAAGTAAAGTCTGAATGTCATTAAAAGAGTTAGTTCCATCTTTTGACACTTCTTCCACTCCCGTCCTTGCACGCTACACCGTTACAACAAAGATGACGGGGAGAAGATGCTGCCGAAGGTGAGCCACGTAAATAAGACCGCCCACAAAATGGCGCATCCTGAAGAGATGCTCAGAAAGCTACTTGAAGATGATCTGTAAAACATAATTTATGCAACATTTGGACCAAAGAACCACCATTACATGTTAGGTAGATCACAAAATGCTAGGGATGTCCGATAATATCGGACAGCCGATATTATCGGCTGATAAATGCTTTAAAAATGTAATATCAGAAATTATCGGTATCGGTTTCCAAATCATCAGTATCGGTTTCAAAAAGTAAAATGTATGACTTTTTAAAACGCCACTGTGTACACAGACGTAGGGAGATGTACAGAGCGCCAATTAACCTTAAAGGCACTGCCTTTGCGTGCCGGCACAGTCACATAATATCTACGGCTTTTCACACACACAAGTGAATGCAAGGCATACTTGATCAACAGCCATACAGGTCACACTGAGGGTGGCCGTATAAAAAACTTTAACATTGTTACACATATGCGCCACACTGTGAACCAACACCAAACAAGAATGAAAAACACATTTTTGGGAGAACATCCGCATCGTAACACAACATAAACACAACAGAACAAATACCCAGAATCCCTTGCAGCTCTAACTCTTCCGGGACGCTACAATATACACCCCCGCTACCCCCTACACACACACACCTCAACCCCGCCCCACCACCCCCAACCCCGCCCACCTCAACCTCCTCATGCTCTCTCAGGGAGAGCATGTCCCAAATTCCAAGCTGCTGTTTTGAGGCATGTTAAAAAAAAATAATGCACTTTGTGACTTCAATAATAAATATGGCAGTGCCATGTTGGCATTATTTTCCATAACTTGAGTTGATATATTTTGGAAAACCTTGTTTCATTGTTTAATGCATACAGCGGGGCATCACAACAAAATTAAGCATGATAATGTGTTAATTCCACAACTGTATACATCGGTATCGGTTGATTTCGGAATCGGTAATTACGAGTTGGACAATATCGGAATATCGGATATGGGCAAAAAAGCCATTATCGGACATCTCTACAAAATAGTGTTTAAAATTTTGAAACAAAAATCATAATATGACCCCTTTAATGCGCCTTATAATCCGGTGCGCCTTTTGTATGAAAAAAGGCCTGAATAGACCCGCTCATCGGCAGTGCGCCTTTTAATCCGGTGCGCACTATGGTCAGAAAAATACGGTAATGGATGAACTGTGAACTTGTAGGCCGAGGTCAATCACACAACAAGGGAGAGAAATCAGCGCACCAAAACAAGTATTTGTGTACACTTAACGTGCAAGTGTTTGAGTGACTGGTTAAACCAAGGCTGCAGGCAACACTCAATGCCTATATTTAGCATATCTTGAAACCCATTTAGCCTAACTTACTGTAAGCAGGAGAAGGCTGGTCTTACTGAAGAACGAGCAAGTGTTTATGTTGAATACAGTCACGGAAGTGTTTGCACAGATAAACAGCTTTATTTGACTCTCGCGCCACAATGCACCACAACACATGTAATAGAGACACAGACTGGGGTATACAAGCGTCATGTCACTCGAGGAACATTTCTTCGATTGTTGGAATGAACACTTCCATGCATAACAATCACAGGGATGTCTCGCACTCTGATTATATTCTTTATATTGATGCATGCAAAGTAGACACTCCCTGAAAAACAGGCAGCAGATTAGACATTGTTACAGCGACCCTTGTGGGTAATCCTTGCTCGAACGACACACGGAATGTTCGTCTCCCAAGACACAGGTTGGGATTAAAGCGGAGAGTTATCGACATGTGCAGCACATTCAAAGAGAGCCCAATTAACATAGAGAGTGAAGCAAGCTGCACTGCTTTGTGAGAGGAGTGTGGAGCCGAGCTCGTTCTTCTCCATAAACTACTTCCTTAATGAAGAAGTGGGTGATGACAAACTCTTCAACTCCAGCCCACACGCACCACAAGCTTTATTTAAAGGAAAATGACTGAAAATGTAGTCTTTGTTGTCACTGCCATCATACACCCTCCTTCCTGGGAATGCATTCATCAAGCGTCAACAATATAAATGGTCCCTTTTTTGACTTAGTACTTTCGGTGCTCCAACAACATATATCCTTGTTGTGTTTCAGAAAGTAGAACTTTGATAGTCAGTGGTCCACACACCACATTTGTACTTTTGTCTTGGTTTATTTAAATGGTTATGACCAGTGTTGGGTTAGTTACTGAAAACCAGTAACTAGTTAGTTACTAGTTACTTTATTTCAAAAGTAACTCAGTTACTAACTCAGTTACTTACACCAAAAAATAATGCGTTACTGTGAAAAGTAACTATTTAGTTACTTTTTTTCTTCTTCTTTTTTTTTAAAAAGCTCCCATTAATGCCCTTTTAGCCTTCATTTCAGTATTGTTATTGCACTGGAGAATAATACAATCTGTTGATCAACTTGACATGCATTTGCATCATTGAACTCTGCTAAGCAATGTGGTCTACATACAACACACAAAGACAAAGATATGTTTCAAAGGGCCAATTTATTTCAGGCCAGAACAAATTGACAAAACTATTTTAAATAGCTGCAACATAACATACATAAGTAACAAACAGCATAATAACAGCATAGCTGTAAACCAAGGAAGTACTTTAACTTTAACTTTACATACCAAAGCCTAACGAGGCGTTTTTTCTCTCAAGGAATTCTGAAATAAAATCATGTCTGAAGCCCAGAACACTCTACACATTTCCCCAGTTTTAGTTTAGAGATAAGGAAAGATTGGCCTGGCCCACTAGCATCCCTCTTTTTGTTTGTCAACTTTATAGTCTATACATTTAGAGTGATGTGATAATCAAACACTCTAGAAGTCTAGAAATAAAGAATATATAAGAGAATTGACAGAGTGTGTGTACTATAATTCATAATAACATTGATTTTGATTCAATATTATGTTTTGAGCAATGACAGTTTGAAAG
The DNA here is from genome assembly GCF_033978785.1 of Entelurus aequoreus. NCBI lineage: Eukaryota > Metazoa > Chordata > Actinopteri > Syngnathiformes > Syngnathidae > Entelurus > Entelurus aequoreus. Next base: position 24,218,977 of record NC_084749.1, read on the forward strand.
AAAAAAAAGCAGCTTTGTTTTATTAGTCAACATTGCAACTCTTTCTAAATTACATTTCACCTTTAAGCTTTTTTATTTCAATTTTGTTATGTTTTTGTTTATTTTAATAGTATTTTTAGAATGTGCTGTGGGCCTTTAAAACATTAGCTGTGGGCCGCAAATGGCCTCCGGTGCACACTTTTGACACCCCTGCTATTGATAATAAAAAATTAAATCTGATAAATCTATCGATAAAAAGCTGAGCCTGGCAACGCATGCGCGTTAACAACTCTCTCGCTCTCTCTGTCTCCGCCCCTCCCTCACGAATGCTGCTGCGCGCACCCCTCCCCTCCCTCCGTCCCCACACCCAGACACACACACACAGTGCGCCTCCTCCGTGTGACACAAGAGATTCAGAAGAACAACACCGTAGCGCTGCAATAAAACACACTCAGATCTTCTGTTTCTAGCCGATACTACATAAAAAATAACGTACAATAACGCAGTAACGCATCATGTAGTAACGGTAACTGAGTTACTGAATATAAAAAATAACGCGTTAGATTACTAGTTACCGCCGAAACTAACGGCGTTACAGTAACATCCAACACTGGTTATGACAGAAATTCTCATTTGATGCATGTTTTTTAGTTTTACAGGTACAGTATATGCAAAACCCAAAACCAGTGAAGTTGGCACGTTGTGTAATTCGTAAATGAAAATAGAATCACGTAAGCGAAAATATTACGGACCTTCGATCCCTCAGGCGGTACTGCATCAAAAACAACATCAGTGTGTAAAGGGTATCACCACATGGGCTCAGGAACACTTCAGGAAACCACTGTCAGTAACTACAGTTGGTCGCTACATCTGTAAGTGCAAGATAAAACTCTACTAATCAAAGCATAAGCCATTTATCAACAACACCCAGAAACGCGGCCGGCATCGCAGGGCTCAATTCCTCTAAGATGGACTGATGCAAAGTGGAAAAGTGTTCTGTGATCTGACGAGTCCACATTTGAAATTGTTTTAGGAAACTGTGGACGCCGTGTCCTCCGGAACAAAGAGGAAAAGAACCATCCAGATTGTTGTAGGCACAAACTTCAAAAGCCAGCATCTGTGATAGTATGGGGGTGTATTAGTGCCCAAGACATGGGTAACTTACACATCTGTGAAGGCGCCATTAATGCTGAAAGGTACATACAGGTTTTGGAGCAACATATGTTGCCATCCAAGCAACGTTATCATGGACGCCCCTGCTTATTTCAGCAAGACAATGCCAAGCCACGTGTTACATCAACGTGGCTTCATAGTAAACGAGTGCGGGTACTAGACTGGCCTGCATGTAGTCCAGACCTGTCTCCCATTGAAAATGTGTGGCGCAATATGAAGCCTAAAATACCACAGCGTAGATCCCAGACTGTTGAACAACTTAAGCTGTACATCAAGCAAGAATGGGAAAGAATTCCATCTGAAAAGCTTCAAAAATTTGTTCTCCTCAGTTCCCAAACGTTTACTGAGGGAAGGCCATGTAACACAGTGGTAAAAATGCCCCTGTGCCAACTTTTTTGTAATGTGTTGCTGCCATTAAATTCCAAGTTAATGCTAATTTGCAAAAAAAAAGAAGTTTCTCAGTTCGAACATTAAATATATTGTCTTTTCAGTCTATTCAATTGAATATAAATTTAAAAGGATTTGCACATCATTGTACTCTGTTTTTATTTACGAATTACACAACGTGTCTACTTCACTTGTTTTTGGTTTTGTAATTTATCATTATTTATTCATGAAAGAGATGTTTTTGTTAACAAGTTAAAGTTGTTTAATGATAATACAAGGATGTTTAACACATATAGATTATTTTCTTTCATGAAGACAAAAATATAAGTTTGTGTTTTACCTGATTCTGATGACTTGCATTTATTGGAATCAGACAGTAGTGCTGATAACGTCCACATTTTCAAATGGAGGAGAAAAAAAGTCCTCCTTTCTGTCCAATACCACATGAAAGTACTTGGTTTTTGGCATCTTATTTGTCCAGCTTCCATACTCGTTTTTATACACTTTACAAGAAATACATTGGCGGCAAACTTCGCAGCTTGCTAGCTTGTGCACGCCAGCTTTCTGAGACTCTTATTTTGTTAGCGCAGGCAGTATGAAGCACCGCTTTTATTGTGACAGGTAGGAACTGTGCAGTCGATCTTGAGAGTTTCGACGGCAGGTACGGCGCGAGAGTCTGTTGAAATAAAAACTGTTTCTTGCCTTCCTGTTGGTCATTTTTTCTTAATAATGAGTTCACAGCAGCCAGCGTCATCTCACAAGACCCTCGGGTGCCGTGAATGTCAATCAAGTGACGAAAGTGACGTCATAGTGAAGATTGATGATTGCTAATTTTTAGGTGTATTTTTTTAATGCCTGGCTGGCCATCGATTGACACACCCGCCACCATCGACCGGTAGCTCGCGATCGATGTAATGGGCACCCCTGATGTAGTCGTAAGAGGGAGGGCGTGTCTGCAGTCAACTGAAAAGCAGGATCCAGGGCCACAGCGGCGCTTGATTGATTGAAACTTTTATTAGTAGATTGCACAGTACAGTACATATTCCGTACAATTGACCACTAAATAGTAACACCTGAATAAGTTTTTCAACTTGTTTAAGTCGGGGTCCACGTTAATCAATTCATGGTAAAAATATATACTATCAGCATAATACAGTCATCACACAAGTTAATCATCAGAGTATATACATTTAATTATTTACATTATGTACAATCCGAGGGGTGGGATGTGGAGGGGGTTGGGGTGGGGTGGGGTGGGGGGGGGGGGTGGGGGTGTTAGGTTTGGTTGATATCAGCACTTCAGTCATCAACAATGATATCATCTGAGAAATGGACATTGAAACAGTGTAGGTCTGACTTCGTAGGATATGTAAAGCGAGCGGTGAACATAGTAAGCTCAGAAAGCATAAGAACAAGTATATATATTTGATTATTTACATTTGATTATTTACAATCCGGGGAGGTGGGATGTGGTGGGGGGAGGGTGTTAGTCTAGGGTTGTAGTTGCCTGGAGGTGTTCTTTTAGTGCGGTTTTGAAGGAGGATAGAGATGCACTTTATTTTACACCTGTTGGGAGTGCATTCCATATTGATGTGGCATAGAAGGAGAATGAGTTAAGACCTTTGTTAGATCGGAATCTGGATTTAACGTGGTTTGTGGAGCTCCCCCTGGTGTTGTGGTTATGGCGGTCATTTACGTTATGGAAGTAGTTTGACATGTACTTCGGTATCAGGGAGGTGTAGAAAATTTTATAGACTAGGCAAGTTGTTTTACTCTGCCCTCCACCCTGAGCCAGCCCACTTTAGAGAAGTGGGTAGGAGTGAGGTGTGATCTGGGGTGGAGGTCTAGAAGTAACCTGACTAGCTTGTTCTGGGATGTTTGGAGTCTAGATTTGAGGGTTTTGGAGGTGCTGGGGTACCAGGAGGTGATGTACTCCATCAGTTTTCCAAGTTCTATCACAGCACATCGCTTGTGCACCCTCCATCTGCCTTCTGGAGCTGTCAAAAGCGGTGTAGATTTCGCTAATTCAAGCACAGTTTTCACAGATCAAGGGTGATCTTACTGGCATTGCTTACTGTCAAGTTCCTGGCAATCCAGACTTCAGTGCTGAAGGTCTTTTTTGAGTCCCAGGATTTGGAATATATGTTCTCGACAGACAGAGTGTTTTCCACTCTCAGAGCTACTTCCTCTGACCTGCTCCTTCTTTAGCTGTCCTCGAGCCACGGGCAAAGGTGGAGGGCTTGAAAATGTTTTTAAACACATTTAACAACTATCGTAAGGTCCGTTTTACGTCATATGAAAGAGAGACCTGTGTCGTGTGAACTCATTTACCAAATTCCTAAATTCAATATGGACTTTATAATGTAACGACTCTGTAAGGTATGTACCCCAGATGCAGGGGCGGAACAGCAGGTAAAACAAAAATGTTAATTTAACTAGATCCTGAAGAAAAAAATAGACAACTGGAAGGCTGGAGACAACTGGACAAAGACTAAGTATAGCCAAAAATAACAAAGGGTAATTCAGAAAACAATTTGAGTGCTGGCTGACATGTAGAAGAGAAAGAACCAGCAACGCATGGCCCTGACCCCTGAGCTAGATAGTCACGAATCAGGTGTGTGCAATTGCCTTATGGCCTTAACCTCCGCCTAAAAATATTATCAAATAGTATTTCAGAACCGCGCCATCAATTGTCAACAGCAGCTCTTTTTTCTGCTGCTTTTATTACTTTTTCACTTAACGCCCACACTATATCTCTAAGCAGCAACCTTTTTGACTCGGTTGCTCCATTCATTAATAGGCGACCAAAGCCTGCTGGAGAGCCATGGCTTAATGACACTACTGGTGCGAATGTTGTCATGAAGAAAGAAAGTGGCAAACAGATTATCATCATGAACTCTAAGAGACTGTCTAACTGCAGGGTTTTAAATCTCATCACAATACAGAAACAGCTCTTTTGATCCACAATAGAAAAAGGAGAAAGTGTGGAATCCAATGAGCCCTTGTACCTAAATTACGGTCAGAGCGAAAAAAGATACGTCCTGCACTGCACTCTAGTCCTTCACTCTCACGTTCCTCATCCACAAATCTTTCATCCTCGCTCAAATTAATGGGGTAATCGTCGCTTTCTCGGTCCGAATCGCTCTCGCTGCTGGTGTAAACAATGGGGAAATGTGAGGAGCCCTTCAACCTGCGACGTCACGCTACTTCCGGTACAGGCAAGGCTTTTTTTATCAGCGACCAAAAGTTGCGAACTTTATCGTCGATGTTCTCTACTAAATAATTTCAGCAAAAATATGGCAATATCGCAAAATGATCAAGTATGACACATAGAATGGATCTGCTATCCCCGTTTAAATAAAAACATTTCATTTCAGTAGGCCTTTAATTTGTGTCTTTATTGCGAAAACTTTTTTTTGACACTGAATTTGTGTAACCAAATTCTTTGTGCTTGAAATCAAATTATGCTGATAATTTCCATGAAAAAAACTCAGTGTTTTAAAATGTAGTGTTACAATTCAGTGTAAAAAAAAGTCAATGTATATGTGGAGGGAGGTGTGGCCAGCGCTGCCTGCAGGAGCAAAGGTCACCACCTCTGTCTATGGTGTTGAGGGCAGAGCACCATCAGATATAGGGGCGGGGCAAGTGCCGAAGGCGAGACACAGCATTTCCCAGGTGGCACAAGTTAATCTAATTATCTGTTGTCTTTAACAGTAAGCGGCCAGGAACAGGAGGAGAGAGAGGTTACGGAGGTGACTGAAAAGTCACGTCCTGCTGGAGAAACTTTGAGAAATTCTATGTACATTAAAACCTTGCTAAAAACTGCACGCTTGGCTCCTGTGCCGTGTCTAACAGTGGAACTGCTAGGAAGCAACTTCTACAGTATACATTTCAGTGTAAAAAATTAAATGTATAAACATTTATTGTAAAAAAAATTAAAATCAAAATAATTTGCTGCTTCAAAAAGCAAGACTCTCTTCCGGTAAAATAAGGCTAAAGCAATCGATCTTGTCTCAGAACCAGCCAATGAGGTGTCAAGTTTGACGTCTCATGACCCGGGTCTTACAAAACAGCATAAACAAGCAGTTAACGGTGCTACCTGCATGGGCATAGTACAACATAATACAGACTTCAATGCGGCAAACTATAGGAATAATTCCAATGGTTAAAATCTGCACTTTTGAGTGATATATGACCTGAGTTAGTACAGTAAGTGATGTTTCATTATGTTTGTTGTCTCTTAAGAAGTCTGCAGTGAGTAGTCATCAGTGATGTTGTCGAAGGAAAAAACAAACGTGATGTGCTTTTGAAATGAATGCACCGCTGTATGCTTAAAATTAACAAAATACGTACATATTACATGTCATTATGTATGTGCCTGTTATTCCATATAAAACACTTCTGGGAGTGTTTTTTAAGCGCTTTACAGGCAGAATGGAGCAACTCCCATAGCCTCCATTGTAAGCATACTTTTTGTGCTGCCACAGGGATGAATAGATAAAAAAAACAAAAACCCTTTTAAGTTATTTGCCGATGACGTAGAGATGTGTCTACCTTTTCAATTTCCAAACGGACTCACCTAAAGCACTTCTTCATTGGCTGAGATGTATGTAAACGACTGGATGTCCAATAAATGTTCTCAGTTTAAACAACACAAATCTGAAATTTTAATTTTTGGTGAGCCCGATCTCTTCTTTGGCTGAACAGTTCCCTGAGCTCATGTGGTCCTACTGCCACCCTTCTGCAAAAGGTATTGGTGTTTTTATTGATAATTATTTTAATGTTTTCACCATTTTTCAATGGCGACAACTGCCTTCGTTTAGTTTAGATTCCTTCGGAAGCTCAAACCATTCCTGCCCATAACCAGTCAGAAACAGTGGTGCATGCACTGATAACATACTGTACCATTAGGAATACTGCAATTATCTATACTTTGACATTAATCAGTCCTCCACTCGCCACTTATAATTGGTCTAAAAAGCGGCTGCACACCTGCTCACAGAAACGAGAAATCTTAGCTGGACATTTTTAATATTTTTGTTAATGCTTTTTTTTATGGATAGTTCCATTTTTCATATTTCTTTAATTTAATTTCCACTTCTATTTTGTTTTTACCATTCTATTGATTGATTTGTTTAGCTGTGTTTTATAAAAAAAACAAAACCAGTGAAGTTGGCACGTTGTGTAAATCGTAAATAAAAACACAATACAATGATTTGCAAATCCTTTTCAAACTATATTCAATTGAATAGACTGCAAAGACAAGATGTTTAATGTTCCAACTTTTCTTTTGCAAATAATCATTAACTTAGAATTTAATGGCAGCAACACATTGCAAAAAAGTTGGCACAGGGGCATTTTTACCACTGTGTTACATGGCCTTTCCTTTTAACAACACTCAGTAAATGTTTGGGAACTGAGGGGACCAATTTTTGAAGCTTTTCAGGTGGAATTCTTTCCCATTCTTGCATGATGTACAGCTTAAGTTGTTCAACAGTCCGGAGTCTCCATTGTGGTATTTTAGGCTTCATATTGCGCCACACATTTTCAATGGGAGACAGGTCTGGACTATAGGCAGGCCAGTCTAGTACCCGCACTCTTTTACTACGAAGCCACGCTGTTGTAACACGTGCAGAATGTGGCTTGGCCCTGTCTAGCTGAAATAAGCAGGGGCGTCCATGAAAAAGATGTTGCTTAGATGGCAACATATGTTGCTCCAAAACCTGTATGTACCTTTCAGCATTAATGGTGCCTTCACAGATGTGTATGTTACCTTGGGCACTAATACACCCCACATCCCATCTTTGCACCAAGAACAGTCCGGATGGTTATTTTCCTCTTTGGTCTAGAGAACACGATGTCCACAGTTTCCAAAAACAATTTGAAATGTGGACTCGTCAGAACACAGAACACTTTTCCACTTTGCATCAGTCCATCTTAGATGAGCTCGGGGTCAGTTGTTGATAAATTACTTTTGCTTTGCATAGTAGAGTTTTATCTTGCACTTACAGATGTAGCTATGAACTGTAGTTACTGACAGTGGTTTTCTGAAGTGTTCCTGAGCCTGTGTGGTGATGTTGGTTTTTGATGCAGTACCGCCTGAGGGATCGAAGGTCACGGCCGTGCCGCTTACGTGCAGTGATTTCTCCAGATTCCCTGAACCTTTTGATATTACGGACCGTAGATGATGAAATCCCTAAATTCCTTGCAATAGCTCATTGAGAAATGCTGTTCTTAAACTGTTCGACAATTTGCTCACGCATTTGTTGACAAAGTTGTTTGTGAATGACTGAGCATTTCATGGAAGCTGCTTTTTTACCCAATCATGGCACCCACCTGTTCCCAATTAGCCTGTTCACCTGTGGGATGTTCCAAATAAGTGTTTGATGAGCATTCCTCAACTTTCTCAGTCTTTTTTGCTACTTGTGCCAGCTTTTTTGAAACATGTTGCAGGCATCAAATTACAAATGAGCTAATATTTGCAAAAAATAACAAAGTTTACCAGTTCGAATGTTAAGTATCTTGTCTTTGCAGTCTATTCAATTAAATATAGGTTGAAAAGGATCTGTAAATCATTGTATTCTGTTTTTATTTATGATTTACACGACGTGCCAACTTCACTGGTTTTGAGTTTTGTATATTTAAAAAGTGTACATTTTTTAAAAGATATATCAATACATTTTAAGAGGGAAGGAGCGTGTTTTCAATCGCAATCTGCGAGCGCCTTCACAAACTGGTTAAAAAAGTGATGGGTGGCGCAAAATGTCAGCAAAACTGAAACACAAAGATTATCCAAAACATATTTCATTCACCACAAGGAAGGGTTTCCTTTTAACCTTTTTTGACCTTCGGGGCCCAACTTTTCCACTCCAGAGAGGCTCGAAGCCAATTAAAATATTAACACTGAATTAGTAATCTTAATTTAGATGTTAATCCCATTTAATAAATTTATCTAACATACTTAGTTTAACAGGATATTCTTTGTCAAATAATAAGATTATTGTCAAGGTTTAGGTCAAGCTGATAACAAAAATAAATACTAACCAAATATATTGCAAAAGAAGGGACTCCTAAATAATGATGATAAATAATTATTACAATACAAATACCACTTTAGTCATAGTTTTTGCACTTAAGAAACTTCTCTATGACTTTAGCTCCAGACCTCTTTCGTTTGTTTGATATTGTCATTACCGCCACAAGTGGCGGGAAAGTGTATTCCAACTGAGTACCGCTGCCATCCTTACGGACCACAGCTGAGAAAGAGATTATTTTGGTTGCCCCAGCTGGCCCTATGGTAACGATCACACTGATCCATACCACATGACCTCATTAGGTCATAGTGAGCTGTAATCCCAGCCGATTTCAAGTTGGGTACAGTGCACACTGGACTAGTCGTCGGTCAATCACAGGGCACTTACACAAAAAAACATTTAAACTCACATTCCCACCTATGTTTTCTTCAGAGTCACAAATTGAACTACATGTTTCTGGAGTGAAGCAGGAAGCTGGAGTACCTGTACAAAATTAACAAATGCACAAGGAGAGCATGAAAACTCTTCAAAGAGCTGTTCCAACAGAGATTTAAATCCAGATCTTTAGGACACAAGACCACCATGGTGTCCAACAACAACAATCAAAGCCAAAACCAAAAACAAGGGAAAAAGATAAAATGTAAAGCATTACGGGCCTGATCTACAAAAGTTTGCATGTATTGAAATAAACACGAACCGACTTGATCGCGCACGCAACGTTGATAAGCACCGTGCAGAGGATTGCGTCTTACATGAGCAAACTAGAGAGGACAGTCCAGTTAGTCCATTTTGTCCTGTAGGGATCGTATTATTTTTTTTCTACATTTAAAACACTTGCTTGTGGTAGTCTCAACATGTAATGTTGGTGCTTTTGTCCAGTTTGTGCAGAGAAGAAACTTCAGCACCAAGGAGTTAGAGGCTTCTCAAAGGTTACCGTATTTTTTGGACTATAAGGCGCACTTAAAATCCTTTCATTTTCTCAAAACTCAACAGTGCGCCTTATAATCCAGTGTGCCTAATGTATGGAATAATTTTGGTTGTGCTTACCGACCTCAAAAGCTATTTTAATCGGTACATGGTGAAATGATAAGTGTGACCAATAGATGGCAGTCACACACTAGAGATATGTGTAGACTGCACTATGATGGCAGTAAACAACACCAAAACTTTAAATATTCCATTGAGAATATAGAACATTGCAATAATATGCAAAAGCAAATTTTCTTACCTTCTGGTACCTGCTGATCTGTATTTGGGATCTGCATAAGTCCTGAAAATGTGCGTGCTTCCGCCTTTGTAGTCGATAACCTTCTTTTTTTTTCTCTATCTTCTTGTTATGGGACATTCATCCTCCGCTGTAGCCATTTCTAATATAAAGTAGTGTAAAGTTCTTACTTTTATCTGTCAGTAAACTCACCATGAAAGCATAGTGAGTTTACATTATTCACCCAAGGAACTTTAGTCATTAGAGAGTTCCGGTCGGACGGTTTTTCACGGGACACATTTCCGGCGTTGTTGTTGCACTAGTGAGCCACGGATGAGGAGATGCTGCTCCGTTATTGATTTAAGTAAAGTTTGAATGTCATTAAAACAGTTAACTCCATCTTTTCCCGCACTGTGCGATTCAAGAACTCCTTCATTCCGTACTCCATCCAGCTGTATAATCACTCGCCATACAGCAATAGATGACATCTGCCTATTACCTGACACCTGACATGTTAGCTACTTCTCTTTGTTTATAATGCTTATAATGTCTATTTTCTATTTTCTGTTGGACCTACTCTCTATTTTATGCTGCTGCTGTCATATATACTGTATATACTGTAATATTGTACATGGTCATTGGTTTATATTGTATATATGTTATAGACATAATATAATATCTGTATATAAATTATTCTGTACACATATGTATATATTCGTATATATGTAAGATTTTTTTTATAGCTATATTAGTCTATTTATACCTGCATTGTCCTTTCCATCCTTACACTTTCCATCATTGTAACTGAGCTACTGTGTTGAACAATTTCCCTTGTGGATCATTAAAGTTTGTCTAAGTCTAAGTCTTTTGACACTTCTTCCACTCCTGTCCTTGCACGCTACACCGCTACAACAAAGATGACGGGGAGAAGACGCTGCCGAAGGTGAGCTACGTAAATAAGACCGCCCACAAAACGGCGCATCCTGAAGCGACTGTCAGAAAGCGGCTTGAAGATGGTCTGTAAAACATAATCCATGCAACATTTTGACCAAAGAACCACCATTACATTTTATGTAGACCACAAGGAAGTGTTTTCAATTCAGAAAACAAAAGTAATAAGACTCCTTTAATGCGCCTTATAATTCTGTGCGCTTTATATATGAAAAAAGATCGAAACCAGACCATTCATCGGTAGTGCGCCTTATACTCCGGTGCGCCCTATGGTCCAGAAAATACGGTAGTTTAATATTTCTTTCTGTCCTTAAAGTAGACAGGCTACGTGGTATTATAATGTCTGTCTCCCTATTTTAAACAACTATATACATCCATGCAGAAATATTGTTGGAATGCTGTAAAAATCACTAACGTATTATTATATTTGTTAATCTACTGTTATTAGACTTACCGCTTCATTGTATCCACCGCCGCGATACATTGTAGGAACGGCCTCAGCGATTAAATATAGTTTTGGGGAAATCCTTCAGTGTGTGAATGTGTGTGTGTGAATGGGTGAATGTAGAAATAGTGTCAGAGTTTGAGTACCTTGAAAGTAAAAAGGCACTATAGAAGTATAATTCATTTTCCATGCATATTGAACACCAAACGAGGCGGGTGTATCTTAGCCTGGCTCTGTGCTTTGTACACTTCCATTGTCACAAATTATCTCATTGACACGAAACAAACGTTAAACCAGGGGCTTCTTACTTCTTCCAACAGGGCTGGAAAATTGTGTAGTTGCCTGTGCTGGTAATACAAACACTGGATTGCACTGTGGATATAATTTTGTTTGGACAACAAATGCTGTTGGGGAAATAAAAATAAAATTAAAATTAAAACTTTTTGGCATACTTTGACCATTTATGGCAGACCTGGGCAATATACGGCTCGCGGGCCACATGTGGCCCGTTAAGATTTTCAATCCGTCCCGCCGAACGTTCTACATTATTTTTTTAGATCTTTAACATCAAAACTGTAGCCGCCTTTATGATGTGCAGTGCTGTTTTTAAATGATCGTAATTCTTGAACTATAGAAAGTATTTCAATGGTCGAAATCTGCGCTTTTGAGTGTTATGCGAGTTATTACGGTAATCTAGGTCACAGCAGCTCAGACCAGGAACAAACCAGAGTGGGCGGGGTTTGTTTTTAGAGCAGCCAGCCCCAAACGCATGTGTCAGTAACAGATGCGGAAGCAGATTTTTATGTGATGATATATTATTACACTTTGCCTTCATATTTTGCTGTTTTTTGGGTTTTTGTTGTGTTTTGCTTGATTGTAAAAGATACACAACTATTGGTCTGAGAAGTAAAAGAGGAGCGATGTTCATATGTTGTTGATATTCAGTGTTTTATTGTTCATAGTTAATATTGTAAATCCAACTTTCTTTATTTTAATGTACATTTTGGATGTCCCATTCAGTAAAAAACTGTAAAATTCCATTCTGTTTTTCTGAGGTTGTCTGTCATAACATTTTATAAACTCTATCGGACTTTGTGACTAGTATTAGTGTTCCTGAAAATAAGGGACCCAAACACACATACTGTACAGCAGATTTGTACAGCTAAATGTGTATATATTATTTATACACACATACACTTTAGCCCCCCAGACACATTTTTCTCTCTCAATGTGGCCCCCCGAGTCAAAATATTTTTCCAGCTCTGATGTATGGAGATATCCGCTGCAGTAACAATGGCAAAGTACATCGCAATCTTATCAAATTCCAAACAGCCGAAATACACAAAAGGTGCCAACAGGTAAAAAAAAATATTTTCCAAAAACATTTTTAACATAGATACTTCTGATAATATAGATGATCTAGTGCTAAACAATGGGGTTAAAATGCACTAAAAATGGCAAAAGTTTGCACGCCACTGGCGACACTTGGGCCCAATCCCAATGTTCACCCTCACCCACTACCACTACACCCTTGAAATGAAGCAAAAAGGGGTAGAAATGTGTAATCTTACCTAGACATTGGGACACCACTTGCTACGTCACTGCATAGTTTATGTTCAGGCACGTAAGCGACTACGTTGTTACGTTTACACAAACGTCCCACCTGGGGTTGTCCCGATACCAATATTTTGTTAACAGTACATGTACCAAAATTAATATTAATATGTATTTTGATAGTGCAGCACGGTGGAAAAAGGGGTTAGTGCATGTGCCTCACAATACAAAGGTCCTGAGTAGTCCTAGGTTCAATCCCGGGCTCGGGATCTTTCTGTGTGGAGTTTGCATGTGTTCCCTGTGACTGCGTGGGTTCCCTCTGGGTACTCCGGCTTCCTCCCACCTCCAAAGACATGCACCTGGGGATAGGTTGATTGGCGACACTAAATTGGCCTAGTGTGTGAATGTGAGTGTGAATGTTGTGTGTCTATCTGTGTTGGCCCTGCGATGAGGCGGCGAATTGACCAGGGTGTACCCCGCCTACCGCCCGAATGCAGCTGAGATAAGCTCCAGCACTCCCCGCGGCCCCAAAAGGGACAAGCGCTAGAAAATAAATGGATGGATGGATGGATGGATGGATTTTGATACTTTTCTATATTTTTCAAAATAAAGGAGACCACAGACATTGTCATTATTGGCTTGGTTTTAAAAGAAAATCTTATGATAAAGCTTATGATTAAATATATGTTTCTTATTGCACTTAAAGAACAATTTTAGAAGATTGGAATTCAAATTAAAGGACATTAACATTGGGCTTTTCTTAATGCAATCAAAAACCCTTTACAATTTTACATATAACCTTCCATAACCTAGCATCAGGTTAGAATAGAATAGAAAGCTTTATTGACATTGTATTAAATGCTTCTTTATTTATGGTTGCCAATTTTGATCAGTGCTTTAAGACAAATACAATATTTACTAAATAGTGAAAACAATGCAATGGCTAAAAATACACATATGTATAAGACATGTAGCAGGCAAAACACACATTGTAAGGATAAACCACAAATGAAATAGTGGGAATTTGTTTTGAAATTCAGTCATTTCAGTTTACGTTTTAAAAAAAAATCCTGTTTAGCTACTCAGGCAAATCATATTGTTGATATTGATGCTCATATTTGCTGTATAGATTTACTTTACAAAAAAGAAGTGTGGAATACTTCTCCTGATGCCTTATTTGTATTTGGCTTTATTAAATTGATTTATTTAATGTTTGGCGCGGCCGGACCAGAGCAAGAGGGGATAGAGAGAAGAAAAAAAGGTAGACAGATGGGTAAATTGCAGGGACAAGAGGATAAGACAGGAAGACAACATCCATCCATTCTCTACTACTTGTCCCTCTTGGGGTTGCGGGGGGCGCTGGAGAACGAAAACAAGACCAACAAAATAACAACATCATCAAATACTATATGTACAAATATGACATGAGAAATTATAGCAAAGAACCAGTTACTGAAGTAGTTAGTAGTAGTAACACAGAAATTACATTGAACATTGTTGCACTACAAATGGAACAAGAAACACACCAATAGAAATAATACTATTGATTTGGGATGCCGATAAATGCTTTAAAATGTAATATCGGAAATTATCGGTGTCGGTTTCAAAAAGTAAAATGTATGACTTTTTAAAACGTTGCTGTACGGAGTGGTACACGGACGTAGGGAGAAGTACAGAGCGTCAATAAACCTTAAAGGCGCTGCCTTTGCGTGCCGGCCCAATCACATTTTACCTATGGCTTTTCACACACACAAGTGAATGCAAGCATACTTGGTCAACAGCCATACAGGTCACACTGAGGGTAGCCGTATAAACAACTTTAAAGGCCTACTGAAATGAATTTTTTTTATTTAAATGGGGATAGCAGATCTATTCTATGTGTCATACTTGATCATTTCGCGATATTGCCATATTTTTGCTGAAAGGATTTAGTATAGAACAACGACGATAAAGATTGCAACTTTTGGTATCTGATAAAAAAAAGGCTTGCCCCTACCGGAAGTAGCGTGACGTAGTCAGTTGAACGTATACACAAAGTTCCCTATTGTTTACAATGATGGCCGCATGAAGTGAGAGAGATTCGGACCGAGAAAGCGACAATTTCCCCATTAATTTGAGCGAGGATGAAAGATTTGTGGATGAGTAAAGTGCAAGTGAAGGACTAGTGGGGAGTTGAAGCTATTCAGATAGGGAAGATGCTGTGAGAGCCGGGGGTGACCTGATATTCAGCTGGGAATGACTACAACAGTAAATAAACACAAGACATATATATACTCTATTAGCCACAACACAACCAGGCTTATATTTAATATGCCACAAATTAATCCTGCATAAAAACACCTGCGTGTTTGTTATGCTAGCTCCTAGCTCCTCTGCTAGCTCCTAGCGCCATAGAACACGCCAATACAATTCAAACACCTGATCAACACACACAATCACTCAGCCCAAAAGACCATTCACCTAACCCAAGGTTCATAAAGCTTATATATTTTTTAAAAGTTACGTACGTGACGCGCACATACGGTCAAGCTATCAAATGTTTAGCAGCCAAGGCTGCATACTCACGGTACCTGATATTCAGCTGGGAATGACTACAACAGTAAATAAACACAAGACATATATATACTCTATTAGCCACAACACAACCAGGCTTATATTTAATATGCCACAAATTAATCCTGCATAAAAACACCTGCGTGTTTGTTATGCTAGCTCCTAGCTCCTATGCTAGCTCCTAGCTCCATAGAACACGCCAATACAATTCAAACACCTGATCAACACACACAATCACTCAGCCCAAAAGACCGTTCACCTAACCCAAGGTTCATAAAGCTTATATATTTTTAAAAAGTTACGTACGTGACGCGCACGTACGGTCAAGCTATCAAATGTTTAGCAGCCAAGGCTGCATACTCACGGTACCTGGTATTCAGCTGGGAATGACTAAAACAGTAAATAAACACAAGACATATATTTACTCTATTAGCCACAACACAACCAGGCTTATATTTAATATGACACAAATTAATCCTGCATAAAAACACCTACGTCTTTGTTATGCTAACTCCTAGCTCCTATGCTAGCTCCTAGCTCCATAGAACACGCCAATACAATTCAAACACCTGATCAACACACACAATCACTCAGCCCAAAAGACCGTTCACCTAACCCAAGGTTCATAAAGCTTATATATTTTAAAAAAGTTACGTACATACGCAAAAAAAAGTTGCGCATATACGGTCAAGCGATCAAATGTTTAGAAGCCAAAGCTGCATACTCACAGTAGCACGTCTGCGTCTTTGTCATCCAAATCAAAGTAATCCTGGTAAGAGTCTGTGTTGTCCCAATTCTCTACAAGCGTCTGTGTATCGAAGTCAAAAGTCCTCCTGGTTAGAGTCTCTGTTATCCGAGTTCTTCCATCTTGACTGCATCTTTCGGGAATGTAAACAAAGAAGCGCCGGCTGTGTACTGTTGTTGCTGACTACGTTCGAAAAATACGTCCATTTCGCACCGACAACTTTCTTCTTTGCTTGCTCAGCTTCCTTCTCCATAATGCAATGAACATGATTGCAACAGATTCACGAACACAGATGTCCAGAATACTGTGGAATTATGAAATGAAAACAGAGCTTTTTCGTATTGGCTTCAATGTGGAAGGCATACCCGTGTTCCCCGGGTTACGTCACGCGCATACGTCATCCTCAGAGGCGTTTCGAACCGGAAGTTTAGCGGCAAATTTAAAATGTCACTTTATAAGTTAACCCGGCCGTATTGGCATGTGTTATAATGTTAAGATTTCATCATTGATATATAAACTATCAGACTGCGTGGTCGGTAGTAGTGGGTTTCAGTAGGCCTTTAACACTGTTACAAATATGCGCCACACTGTGAACCCACACCAAACAAGAATGACAAACACATTTCGGGAGAACATCCGCACCGTAACACCACATAAACACAACAGAACAAATACCCAGAACCAATGTTCCCTCTAAGCTGCGCGCTTGGGCAGTCGCGCACTGCTCGCACATTCTCAGCGCACAATAAAATCTATGCAGCGCATAAAATAAAATTCAACATAAACGTATTAATTAATATCTAATATTAGTCCTAATCTTATCTAATCAATTAAACCAATAATAATAATAATAATAATCATAATAATAATCATTTTGAGGGCAGCACGGTGGAAAAAGGGGTTAGTTCGTCTGTCTCACAATACAAAGGTCCTGAGTAGTCCTGGGTTCAATCCTGGGCTCGGGATCTTTCTGTGTGGAGTTTGCATGTTTTCCCCGTGACTGCGTGGGTTCCCTCCGGGTACTCCGGCTTCCTCCCACTTCCAAAAACATGCACCTGGGGATAGGTTGATTGGCAACACTAAAATTGGCCTTAGTGTGTGAATGTGAGTGTGAATGTTGTCTGTCTATCTGTGTTGGCCCTGTGATGAGGTGGCGACTTGTTCAGGGTGTACCCCGCCTTCCGCCCGATTGTAGCTGAGATAGGCTCAAGCACCCCCCGCGACCCCGAAGGGAATAAGCGGTAGAAAATGGATGGATGGATGGATGGATAATCATTTTGTTTTCTGTACCATTTTGCAACCTAACTCAGTGAGTGACAGGTGTCCAGCCAATGATACGATTTGGTTCACTTACGCTACGCAGCCAATCGTAGCATTGACACTATTGATATTGACAATAGCAATAACAATTTGACAGTGCTTGCTTATGAACCCTGCCCAGTGACGTGCAGTCAGGTGAGGCGGGGCCTCACGTGCCATCATGGAAAGAAAAAAAATGTAAAAATAAAAAAAAATAATTAAATTGTTATATGTATCCAGTGATTATACTATAAAGTTATTTTCCATTTAACTTCACCAGTTTTAGATTATTTTTCTTCAAAATCGCTGAATTTTCACATTTGCCGTTCAAATACTCAGAAAAGACGGTGCGGTGATCAGCAGCCAGTTGAGGCACGTGTACTGCGTTGTGCCTCAACATGGATTGCGGACTCGGCTAACTGCTGGCCTGCTGTGCAGTGAGACCGTATTGCTATATGAACTATATTATACATTTCCATAGTTTAGTTAGCTGAGGTATATAATGTACAGTGTATTTTGTCAACAACTGTATGTGTGTAAGTATTTCTTGTGCTGAGCAATCATAAAACGGCTGCGAAGACGCACTGGCTGAGGCTCGCAGTAATCCCGCCTCCTGGTGGTAGAGAATGCACCCCCGCCGTAGAATGCACCCCCTGACGGGAGTGTTATATCAACTAAAGCCCACACTTAAACTTTCCACGTGCAAGATTGAATCTATTTAAAAAATGTATTTAATAAGAAGCCAAAAAGTGCAAAAACAATAATGTTCGTGTTGGAGGAGTTGCTAGGCCACAACATTAGGTACACCTGCAGACTGCAGCACGGATTTCATATTTAATTCATTCACAACTCCTCCAACACAAACATTATTGTTTTTGCACTTTTTGGCTTCTTACTAAATAACTTCTTTAAATAGATTCCATCTTGCACGTGGAAAGTTTAAGTGTGGGCTTTAGTTGATATAACACTCCCGTCGGGGGGTGCATTCTACGGCGGGGGTGCATTATCCAACACAACAGCGACGCATGGACTTCATTTATAATTAAAGGTAAGACCATAATAACGTTTTTTTTATTAAATGTGCTTTTTTGTGTGCTACAGTTTGTATGTGTAAAGTTAAAGTTAAGTTAAAGTACCAATGATTGTCACACACACACTAGGTGTAATGAAATTTGTCCTCTGCATTTGACCCATCCCCTTGATCACCTCCTGTGAGGTGAGGGGAGCAGTGGGCAGCAGCGGCGCCGCGCCCGGGAATAATTTTTGGTGATTTAACCCCCAAATCCAACCCTTGATGCTGAGTGCCAAGCAGGGAAGAATGCTGGTATGAGCTTTTAAACATAACCCGTTAACTGCTGCCAATCAAATGGTGAATAAGATACTCTTTAGGGTTCATATGTTTGTAAATCTGACTGTGATGAAGTCAGTGCCTCACCAGCCATGAACCTCTTCGCACGTCACTGACCCTGCCCATTTGCGCCGTGCAAGTTAGCTAGTTAACAACAATGTGGCGGAGTTACGAGACGCAAATGCTAACCCCTTATCATGGTGAAACGAACGGGCAGCGACATATCCACTCACCAAGACATTGTAAAAAAGAAATGCGGTTCTTTTAAGATAGAATGGCTGTCGGAGTACGTTCAAATAGAAGAACAAGCGGTGAGATTTTTTCTTTTTCGAGTGAGAAGGGTCTACTCTACAAAACATGCCATGAAGCTAAAGTAGCAAATGAGCTTTCCGACGGAAAAATGTGGACTGAATGGAAGTTGGACTACCTAAAGCGTCATATTCAGCAGAAAAGTCATTTGAAAGCTGTTGGAATTGTATGAAGACTCAAGATGGTACAGGGCTTGAAGTGGAAGGATGTACAGTGGAGTGACCGTGTCAAAGAGGCAATCATCAGCTGATGGCAGAAATACTGGTGAGATTACTCTTTTCATTAGTAAGCTCTGTGATCACATGGATGCTCGTTTTTCAGAGGATGAATTAAAGGAGTGGTCTGCATTCGACATTGAAGCACTGAGCTCAGACATCAGTTTTGACTATGGATCAGCAGACATTGCCACACTGGCAAAGAAGTATGAGGCCATTCTCCACCACCCACAGTATATGGAGGCCATTAACAGTCAATATGCTGAATTCAAGTACATAATGAAGCAAAAACTTGAACAGGGGTCAATCAGCACATTCTCAGATATGGTTGCTGCAGCACTTAGATGTGAGGAGCTAAAGGAGATCTCACAGGTTGTGGATATTTGTGCTACATTCCAAGCTTCCAGTGCAGATTGTGAAAGAGGATTCAGTTTAATGAATCATATCAAAACAGCATCCAGAAATTGTCTTGAAGTGGCACATTTGGACCAGCTGATGCGCATAAAGTCAGAGCAAGAAGCAGACGAAGCCATCAACCTGGACAAAGAAGTGAGAAGGACAGCCATAAAAAATAAGGTAACATTTAAGTCAGATTTGTGCATATTCTAGTGACATTTATTAAGATTTTTTACTTATGGATATTAATCATTAAATTATGTTAGTACTAGATAATTTATGGGTAGTAGAAATGATAATAAAAAACTGAGTAATTATATATTTTACAGACATAGTTACAGGAATTTACACTGTATCACAAGCTTCAGCACACGTCATTGTGCAAAATGTGAATGTTTTAATGTGAATCAAATGTTATCATTCCAGAACAGGACCCTCACCCAGGCCACAACTGGACCTCTCCCAGGCCAAAGCAAGACTCTTCCTATGACCAAAGCAAGACTCTTCCCATGGCCAAGCAGGACTTCATATAAAACATACTACACATCTCATGAACAACAAGATTTTTGTCTTTTTCCTTTAAAGTTTGTTGAATCACTTATATTAAAAGTAAACTAGTGAAAATTGCTGCTGTAATTTGATTATTTTAATAAGCCATGTAACTTGCTATGATCCAAGGTTTTGAACAGGTGTGATACTGGTGTGTGGCCACAGCGTGCACATCTGATGTTGCTCACAGTGGTCCTCAGTGTGCTCAGGGAGCTTGTGTGTATGCACAGACACATGAAAAATTAGAGGGAACATTGCCCAGAGCCCCTTGCAGCACTAACTCTTCCGGGACGCAACAATATAAATCCCCCCCCCCCACCTCAACCCCACCCCCCCAACTCCGCCCACCTCAACCTCCTCATGCTCACTCAGGGAGAGCATGTCCCAAATTCCAAGCTGCTGTTTTGAGGCATGTTAAAAAAAATAATGCAATTTGTGACTTCAATAATAAATATGGCAGTGCCATGTTGGCATTTTTTTCCATAACTTGAGTTGATTTATTTTGAAAAACCTTGTTACATTGTTTAATGCATACAGCGGGGCATCACAACAAAATTAGGCTTAATAATGTGTTATTCCACGACTGTATACATATATCGGTATCGGTTGATATCGGAATCGGTAATCAAGAGTTGGACAATATCAGAATATCAGATATCGGTAAAAAAGCCATTATCGGACATCTCTACTATTGATGAAAAATAATGAATGAATGAACTGTGTTGTGGTTTGTTCTGCAGTGACTTCACACCTGCTTCTCCTCACCTGTTACTGGTAGGCAATTGGTAGACTCACCCGGTTTTTATACTATTGTCACCTGCTTCTTAACACTGGTTCATTGTTTCCTGTAGACCACTGTGTTCTGTTACATTTTACATGTGTTGCCATCCTGCTGCTACGCCTTGCACCACTCCTTGTTTCCATTCTACTTAAAGAATTCAACTTTTTTACCTGCACGCCGCTTTCTGTCATTCCAAACACACCGCACTGGGACACAATTTGGATTAGCATTGGAGAGAGCACAATAATTTTAAGAAAAATAAAAAAAACCTCCAATGGTGCCAGTGCCTCACCAGCCATAACCCTAACCTCATGTCATGTTAGAAAGTTAATAACACCAATAAACCTATTTTCCTATTTTTGTTGTCATGTCAAATGGTTGGCTAAAGGAAAACCACCAAGTTTGGAGGTTTGAGTGTTGGCGAGAGAAGCGGCTGATTTGGTTTACATTGAAGTTAAAGCAGAGGAATGTGAAACTGCTGTTTACATTTCAGACAGACTGTTCCCGTATTTCCGTCTGTATCCACGGAAAACTTAATCCTAGCAATTATGAAACATGTTCTAACCAATCAAAAGAGGGTGAAACATAGTTTTACATGTATTTTACATTCTGTTGGAGATGCAAAATATGTCCATTTTAGATTTGGTTGAGATTATTTTGGTACTCATTGGCCAGATTTAAAAGTTTTCTTTCTGTAATGACAAAGAGTAACAAAGTGGTAGACTTTGGCTTTAGAGCTAAACATTTTAGAGGATTACCGTATTTTTCGGACTATAAGGCGCACTTAAAATCCTTTCATTTTCTCAAAAATCGACAATGCGCTTTATAACCTGGTGCGCCTAATGTACGGCATAATTCTGGTTGTGCTTACCCACCTCGAAGCTATTATATTTGGTACATGGTGTAATGATGAGTGTGACCAGTAGATGGCAGTCACACAAGAGATATGTGTAGACTCCAATATGATGGCAGTGGACACCAAAACTTTAAATGTTCCATTGAGAATATAGAACATTACACACGTCGCTCAAAAATCTGGCAAAATGTTTTTAGTACAACTTTGGTAAGCTATGAAGCCGCACCGCTTGATGGATTGTCAGCGCATTAAACATACAAGTATTATTATGGTGTGTGTATAAGGACCGCAAAAGGGCAGACATATTATCTGGTGTTTTGTTACGCAATGTTATGCAAAATAAACTTTTTTTTACCTTCTGGTACCTGTTGATCTGTATTTGGGATCTGCATAAGTACTGAAAATTTGCGCGCGTCCGCCGTAGTCGACGTAGTAGTTCTTACTTATATCGGTCAGTATACTAGCTATCAAAGCGCTAAAAACTAGTGGGTTTACATAATTCACTCACGGAACTTTAGTTATTAGAGGGTTCCAGTTGGACGGTTTTTGACGGGACACATTTCCGGTGTGATGTTGCATTATTGAGCCACGGATGGGAAGATGCTTCTCTGTTGTTGATTGAAGTAAAGTCTGAATGTCATTAAAACAGTTAGCTCCATCTTTGGACACTTCTTCCATGCTACACCGCTACAACAAAGATGACGGGGAGAATACGCTGTCGAAGGTGAGACACGTAAATAAGACCGCCCACAAAATGGCGCATCTTGAAGAGACGCTCAGAAAGCTACTTGAAGATAGTCTGTAAAACAATCTATAAAACATATTCACTTTCACCAAAGAACCACCATCACATGTTATGTAGACCAGTGTTTTTCAACCTTTTTTGAGCCAAGGCACATTTTGTGCATTGAAAAAATCCAGAGGCACACCACCAGCAGAAATCATTAAAAAAATGAAACTCAGTTGACAGTAAAAAGTCGTTGTCGCAATTGTTGGATATGACTTTAAACCATAACCAAACGTGCATCACTATAGCTCTTGTCTCAAAGTAGGTGTACTGTCACCACCTGTCACATCACGCCGTGACTTATTTTGAGTTTATTGCGGTTTTCCTGTGTGTAGTGTTTTAGTTCTTGTCTTGCGCTCCTATTTTGGTGGCTTTTTCTCTTTTTTTGGTATTTTCCTGTAGCAGGCTCATGTCTTATTTTAAGCGATATTTCCCGCATCTATTTGGTTTTAGCAATCAAGAATATTTCAGTTGTTTTTATCCTTCTTTGTGGGGACATTGTTGATTGTCATGTCATGTTTGGATGTACTTTGTGGACGCCGTCTTTGCTCCACAGTAAGTCTTTGCTGTCGTCCAGCATTACGTTTTTGTTTACTTTGTAGCCAGTTCAGTTTTAGTTTCGTTCTGCATAGCCTTCCCGAGGCTTCAATGCCTTTTCTTAGGGGCACTCACCTTGGTTATTTTTGGTTTAAGCATTAGATACCTTTTTACCTGCACACTGCCTCCCGCTGTTTCAGACATCTACAAAGCAATTAGCTACCTGCTGCCACCTACTGATATGGAAGAATATTACATGGTTACTCTACCGAGCTCTAGACAGCACAGACACTCAACAACAACACATCATTTTCAGACTATAATTAATGGTTTGCAAAAAATATTTTTAACCCAAATAGGTGAAATTAGATAATCTCCCACGGCACACCAGACTGTATCTCACGGCACACTAGTGTGCCGCGCCACAGTGGTTGAAAAACACTGATGTAGACCACAAGATGTTTTTTTAAATTTAGAAAAAAATCATAATATGACCCCTTTAATGCGCCTTACAATCCGGTGCACTTTTTGTATGAAAAAAGACCTGAATAGACCCGCTCATCGGAAGTGCGCCTTTTAATCCGGTGCGCCAAATGGTCCGAAAAATACGAAATACCACTCGTATATTTGCTGTAGCATGTGCAAGATTACTTTAGAAACCTTTTCTTCCCCACTGGTTTGTCCAAAACATTATAAACACAATTTCACCATTGGCACACCCCCTCCCCTCCCTGGCTGACCTGTACAGCTCCCGCTGTCTCAGGAAAGCACAGAGCATCCTGAAAGACCCATTCCAGCCCGGGCAGTGCCACCTAGAACTGCTACCCTCTGGCTATGGGCGCTATAGGGTGCTAAAAGCGGGCACAATTAGACTAAAAAACAGTTTTTACCCAAGAGCCATAGTAGCATTAAACAGGCTTGAGTGAGCACAATGTGTCCGTCATATCCTCATGTATCATGTCTTTTAATTTTTTCGGACTATAATGTGCAGTAATGTTATATGTGTATATGTATATATATGCATATGTATGGATATATGCATGTGTGTGGATATATACATATATATAGATACATATCTTCTTTTTTATCTTTTTTTTTACTAATTTATATCACTAAATTATTGTGTATGCACCTTAGGGGATCTGCTCCAATTACTTTGTTCTTTGAACCTGTTCACTGTAATAATGACAAATAAAACTCTATTCTATTCTATTCTAACAGTGTTCAGGAAGCAAAACTCTCTACCTAATGCAGGAAAAACTAAGCAAGAAAGAAACAGCCAGTCAGAGACGGGAAGTCAACAAAATAAAGGCATTGCTAAGATGCACATCATTACAACGTTTTTACTGAAAGTGTTTTTAGTGGTCTTAAATGCATATACACCAAAGCATGGCATACATATTGCTTCACAGAATGTCTTTGTTTTTGAGAAAACAAAATACCTACTTACAGGACATTATGCGTACGCTGTCAGACGGCACACAAACAAATTCCTGTACATCACTTTTCTACCTCTGCATGCTTGAGGCGAATGTGACTTAACAACGCATGTATTTACAGGTGTATTTTTGTGTGTGAAAATACAGGTATGCCTCGTCGCCTCTAATTACTTTGGTGGAAATGTGTATGCGTCAGCAGCAGCTGACAGCATAATCAGCCCATGGTTCACTTTTTATAATGTGTAATCACGCATGCACTTACATATACTTGCTGCACACACACACACACACACACACACACACACACACACACACACACACACACACACACACACACACACACACACACACACACACACACACACACACACACACACACACACACACACACACACACACACACACACACACGCAGACAATAGTCTGTCTCTAGGGAGTTCCCACCCTGCATGAGAGTGACACAAGTCTTCCGTGGCCAAGACATTTTTCCATGGTCTTTCTGGTGTAAACTGATTGCATACATTATAATCAAGGCAACATGTTTGAGATGTATATTGTAGCAGACAAATGCATATTTTGTGGACAGTATTTGGTAAATGTGATATATTTTCTATAATTATTCATTAATAATCTTAATATTATTTGGACATGTTAAACTTTGTACTGTTTTATTGTGTAATCTTTTTTCCATGTTCGAATTAACAATTAGTTATAGCTGAACGATTAATTGCATTTACAATATAATCAGAAGATGAAGTAAGTTTCTAATCACAATGTTTCAAGGTCACTCGCAGGTGGTGATACACATGTATCACACATATCTGTGGGATTCTGTTCAGCCCCTAATAATAATAATGACAACTAGACGAGGCAATTCCTGAAGGAATTTGTGTGAATGCTCCAATGCTGAAGTTGAACTGAAATCCTGGAATTTTTTTTAGAATTGTTGAAGTAGAGCACACAATTCCCAAACAGGCTGAATATTTTGAAGTTGGAATAGTTTGAATCAGAAGGAACATGTGGGAGTTGTGGGACTTTGAAGAATGTCCCATTGATTTCAATGGGAATTTCCAAAACATTTGGTAAATTTTGGGAAAAGCGGAAATTTTAAAAAAAATGGTAACAAATTTGAGTGGTCTAAATGTGTTGAAATGGTTGGTGTTGGAATTTTTCAAATCGGCCAAGAAATGTTGAAGTATTAACATGTTGAATTGATAAATGGTATTACGGAATTCCTGGAATTTTGGGAAAACTGGGGATTTTTCCAGTTAAAAAAAACACTTTGTTTTTTGTCCTGATTAAAAGGAATGTTTTGACGTTGGAACGATTGAAATGCATTGAAAAATGTGGAAGGAGTAGTCGCCAGAAAAAAGGGTGGAAATAGGGCTTTGGAAAACCAGGAATTCTGGAAAATCCTGGAATTTTTTTGAACTTGGAAAACAAGGTAGTTTACATTTCCAGGATGGTGGAATGTGTTCAAAGGTGGAATGGTTTGAATCGGTTAAAAAAAATGTGGAAATGGAATTTTGAAAAATGGCCAATTCATTTTGAATGGGAAAAATGTACCGGAAAAGCTGGAATTCTGGGAAATCTGGGAATTTTGGAATTTTTCAAGGGGAAAGCCAGTGATTTCTGAATAGGCTGAACAGTTTGAAGTTGGAACGGTTTGAATCGGGTGAAAAATGTGGAAGGTAGAGCGCGCCAAAATCTGGAGAAGAATAATAAGAAGTTTAATAAATAGATACATTTTGGTGTAGAAAACCATATGTGTGAATGTTTGGGAGCATTCACATAGTAATAATAATAGATTGCATTTATATGGCGTTTTTTGGACACTCAAAGATTCACGAACTGATGGAAATGTGGCTGCCAATTTGTGCCTACAGTCTCGCCAACAGCCACCAAAGATTCATTCCCATTCATACACCGGTGTGAGCCACACTGGGAGCAAGGTGTGTGAAGTGTGTTGCCTAAGAAGTTAGAACACAGTGGCAGTGACAAGAATGGCAGAAGCTGGATTCGCACCAGGACCCTTGAAGTTTCTGGACGCCCCATCTACCAACTGAGCCACGCTGCCACACTATACAGTGGTACCTCAACTTACAAGTGCCTTAACTTACTGTAATCAATTTAAGAGATAAGAGTTGTCTCTCAGCTTTTTATTATGCTTTAAGTCAGATTTGGGCAAAATACGGCACGTGGGCCACGTCCGGCTCATTAAGATTTTTAATCTGGCCTGTCGGACTTTGTACATAATTTTTTTATGTACTTTAACATCAAAACTGTCACCGCCATTATGATGTGCGGTGCTGATTTTAAATGACCGTAAGTCTTGAACTATAGAAAGTATTTCAATGGTCGAAATCTGCGCTTTTGAGTCTTATACGAGTTATTACGGTAATCTACAGTACGTCACAGCATCTCAGACCAGAAACAAAGCAGAGAGGGCGGGGTTTGTTTTCAGAGCAGCCAGCCCGAAACACGTGTGTCAGGAACGGATGCGGAAGCAAATTTTTATGTGATTATATATCATATTGTAGGCGTTTATTACACTTTGCATTTGTATTTTGCTGTTTTTTAAATTTTTGTTGTGTTTTGCTTGATTTTAAAATATACACAACTATCGAGGAGCTGGTCTGAGAAGTAAAAGAGTGACGTTCATATGTTGTTAATATTCAGTGTTTTATTGTTATAGTTAATATTGTAAATCCCACTTTCTTTATTTTAATGCACATTTTGGGTGTCCCATTCAGTAAAAAACTGTAAAATTCCATTCTGTCATAACGTTTTTAGAATTCTATCAGACGGTGTGACTTTTGGTATTGGTGTGCCTGAAAAAAAGGGACCCAAACTCACATACTGTACAGCAGATTTTTACATCTAAATGTGTACATACAATTTATACACACAAACACCTTGGCCCCCCAGAAACATTTTTTTCTCTCAACGTGGCCCCCGAGTCAAAATATTTGCCGAGCTCTGCTTAAGTTAATAGTATACCTTGAGTTACGAGCATTTTCAATGTCGGTTGAAGTAATATTTGCAACGTGGTTGCTGTTCCTGCTTTGTCTGCACAAGAAAACAAAAGCACATTTTGATTACACTGTCTGTGCACTACTCAGAGATTGACATCCTGCCCTCAAACCATTGGAACTAAGAAAGTGTGTAGGAGCAGAAGACCAATGCAAAGAAACAAACCATTAGAAATATGTCCTACCTGTTAGCAACTTACTCTGCAAGAAGCTGCGTGGCATGCGGCCACAAACAACGATCGTGTATCCATAGAAGTATTGAGAAGCTTCCGAAGCTGCATTTAAATGTGTTCTGTTTAGTCCTAGCTCCACAAATTGGGTGGTTGAGCATTACCTTTGGCCCACAGACAATCCATCACTCAAATACGTCCATTTGCAATTTCCTACATTTCCATGGTCTGTGGATCTGGTGTGGTGCGTGTGATCCAGGGAACACGCTTAGGAGAAGTTAGGGAAAGCATTGGAGAATGACTTACAGGCTTTGAAGAGATTCTAGACCAAAATCTGCCCTTTTAGGAAGAGGGAGCGATGCACTGTTACACCAAATATGGTGGGTATGGTGTGCTGCTGATCTCAACTTGGTACGTTGGCAACGGTGGTTGGAATACTTAGAAGACCTCTTCAGTCCCAGCTACACATCTTACTATGATGAATCAGTGCCTTGGGACTCTACGGTGGTCTCTCCTAACTCGAAGGTCTGAGGTTGCTGAGGTAGTCAAAAAG
The DNA here is from genome assembly GCF_033978785.1 of Entelurus aequoreus. Taxonomy (NCBI): domain Eukaryota; kingdom Metazoa; phylum Chordata; class Actinopteri; order Syngnathiformes; family Syngnathidae; genus Entelurus; species Entelurus aequoreus. The sequence goes on from NC_084749.1 coordinate 24,247,273, forward strand.
CTTTTTGATGGCAGGGCTGTATTAGATCTGTCAAGATTTCTTTAAGTGTCTGAATGCTGTGGGGCTTTCTTGGTTGACAAAACTCTGTGGCATCATGTGCCTCTGAATTTGTAGACCTGGGTGGTGTTTCCCATTTTTATGATGGTGTCTAACTATTGAGGGAACACACTCCACAGCCTTCCTGGTACGGGCTATTCAGTGGTACTGAAGAGGATCAATCAATCAATCAATGTTTATTTATATAGCCCTAAATCACAAGTGTCTGATAGTCGGTTCTCAGATTCAAGAGAAGCAGTGTGGTTTTCGTCATGGTCATGGAACTTTGGACCAGACTACATGTGTTTTGTGGACTTGGAGACGTAATTTGACCGTAGACCTCTGGAAATCCTATAGGGTGGTATATATACAGTATATTGTATAGACTGATTTTTTTTTAAGTCCTTCTGGTGGGTTTGTCTGTGTTGTCATCATCTGTCCATGCAAAAGTCTAGTTTTCTTGCATGTTCGCTATGCTTGTCGGCTTGTTATTATGTTTGTATTGCGATAAACCCTCTGTGCGCATGCACTCTTTTTTCTTCTATTACAAACCCCAAAAACAATGGAGTTGGCACGTTGTGTAAATCGTAAATAAAGACAGAATACAATGATTTGCGAATCCTTTTCACTGCAAAGACAAGATACTTAACGTTCGGACTGGAAAACTTATTATTTTTGCAAATATTAGCTCATTTGGAATTTGATACCTGCAACATGTTTCAAAAAAGCTGGCACAAGTGGCAAAAAAGACTGAGAAAGTTGATGAATGCTCATCAAACACTTATTTGGAACATCCCACAGGTGAACAGTCTCGTCTCACAGGTGAACAGACTCATGGTGGGTGCCATGATTAGGTATAAAAGCAGCTTCCATGAAATGCTCAGTCATTCACAAACAAGGATGGGGCGAGGGTCACCACTTTGTGAACCAATGCGTGAGCTAATTGTGGAACAGTTTAAGAACAACATTTTTCAACGAGCTATTGCAAGGAATTTAGGGATTTTACCATCTAAGGTCTGTAATATCATTAAAAGGTTCAGCACGGACTACAGTGGCGGACTTGCACAAATTTTCAGGACTTATGCACATCTCAAATACACATCAGCATCTACCAGAAGGTAAGAAAAGTTGGTTTTGCATAATATTGTGAAACAAAATGGCAGATAATATGTCTGCTAATGGGTGCCATTTTGCGGTCCATATACACACACCATAGTAATACTTGTATCTCTGACTACTGTAGCCGTAATGGGCCGACAATCCATCAAGCGGTGCGGCTTCAAAGTTATACTAAAACATTCTGACAGATGTTTGAGTGCCGTGTGTAATGTTCTTTATTTTCAATGGAACAAATAAAGTTTTGGTGTTTGCTGGCGTTATATTGTATACTACATGTACCAAATAAAATTGTTTCGAGGTCGGTAAGCACAACCTGAATTATGCCGTACATTACACGGGTTATAAAGTGCACTGTCGATTTTTGAGAGAATGAAAGGATTTTAAGTGTGCCATATAGTCCGAAAAATATGTTAATCGAACTACTGTATATGCCTCTGGTCTTGTGCAATTGTTTTCAGAACTAACCAAGACCATCTTTGGAAATAATGTCTCCCAAGTTCACTTTGATTAAGTACAATTATTCGAACAAAAGGTGTTTTGATATAAAGAAGCCTTTGCATAGTAATACATGTGCTAATTTCTGTTTTACAGAAGATACACAAAACAGTAAATGTAAGCTATTCGAAGACAAATGCACTTTTACTGGTTGAGGTAACATGTAACATGCTTTGCACCAGTGCTATGTAATAATACCACTATTGCAGCAATTTTTTTGCAACAGCAGTTGTACAATAATGTATGAAAGCAAAGAATTGCCTTTTCCAAAAGAAATGGACGACAAGCACACAGAAACTGCATAGTGAGCAAACACACCTGAAACACACCCAGTAGGTCTACACATGGTCCAACCATGATTTAAAACTCAACCACAGAAAATATAAACACACTGGGTCAAGTTTGTTGACAATATGTAAGCAAAAGCAAAACATGAAGCCACAGTGTTAGTATATTTGATGTTCCCGTGTCTTTTTTTCCTTCTTTTTTAATCTTTCCCTCAATAGGAGGTAGTCTGAAAGGCAGAGTGGGGAAATGTGGTTTGTGGCAGTAAAACCTGTGGATAACAATAAGCGTTTTACACTGAGCAGGAATTCAAAGAACTTCAAGAGAGCAACACAGAGACAATGCTTTGCTGCGACAGTGTGACGATCAGTCGAACATACTAAATCTCTGCTTTTGTGCCCAAAGCTTTGATCCCAAACTTCCATCGACCCTGTTGTTAAGTCTGTTTGCTCTTATTCCCATATATTAAGACCTTCTATAATGCGCAGGCTTCAGAAACAGTCTGTGGTATTTGCTCAATGATTAGATTACTTAAAAACTTAAAACAGGCCCCAAAACCAGAAGGGAAAATCTTCTATTGACAGTGCCGAGAGGTAATCTATTCAAGGTAGAGGAATTTGGAGACTTTATGAGGGCCTGTATACAGATTTTGTGTTTTTGTGTCTCAGTATCTATTGCTGTCGGATAAATACTAAGTAAGAATAAGAATAAATAGAGGGAAAGTTGTGTAGAAATGTATGTGTAAAGATATACAAATTGATGTTCCTGCTTGCTCTGCTATTAGGTTCACTTACCTTGACCATACTCCTAAAATCACATTATGAACAGCATGTCAACATGACACATGTGAAAGGTATGTAAAACACTACAATGGCAGAGTCACATGATGGGAATGTACAGAGAGAGCATTGCTTATCGTCCAAGTGCACAGTTGATTGAGCAATTACATTGGAGTATGTTCATGGCTTGCATATGAACTCAAACATGAACACATACCACAGACATACTCACCTGTACCATGCCATAATGGGTGGAAGCTGCACCCAGCAGGCAATGAGCAACATTTCACAAGGTCATTCTCTGTTGATTTATGTAAATGCAACAGGTGAGGCATGCTGGTTTGGGTAAGATGTAGTGTTGTCCCGATATCAACATTTTGGTACCGGTACCAAAATGTATTTCGATACTTTGATACTTTTCTAAATAAAGGGGACCACAAAAAATTGCATTATTGGCTTCATTTTACAAAAAAAATCTTAGGGTACACTAAACATATGTTTCTTATTGCAAGTTTGTCCTTAAAATACTGAACATACAAGACAACTTGTCTTTTAGTAGTAAGTAAGTAAACAAAGGCTCCTAATTTAGTATGCTGACATATGCAGTAGCATATAGTGTGATTTTACATTCTATTATTTTGTCAAAATTATTAAGGACAAGTGGTAGAAAATTAATTGTTCATCTACTTGTTTATTTACTGTTAATATCTGATTACTTTCTCCTTTAACATGTTTTATCTTCATTTCTGTTCAAATGGAATAATCACTTATTCTTCTGTTGTTTGATTAGTTTTGTCATGTTGGGGGGGGTCGCAGCTTGCTGCGGGGTCGTTCTCCCAGGAATGCAGACGGACTACTCCGGACATGGCGTGCAGGTAAAAACATGATTTATTCTTAACGAAATCAAAGGAGTACAAAACAGAAAGCAAGCCGACAGAATAACGTGCCTGATCGCACTCAAAGCTAAACTAAAACTTAGCATAAACTATGGATGTGAAAAACTTACTAACTGTAGCAGGAACAAACAAAACTTACTTGTCAAGGCATGGAACGAGCAGAAAGAACAGAGGCATTGCATGAAACAAACAATGACGCCAGGCCGACTGACTGGCAAAGGCAGGCTTAAATAATGCCTCTGATTAGTGCTCGGGTAGCAGGAGAGCGGCCGAATACTAATCAGAGACAGGTGAACATAATTAGCAACCATGGCAACCAAAACAAACTCAGGGAGGTGCACACACAGGAACTAAAAGGAGTCCAAAACTAACATAACATAACTACACAAAACATGTTTTAGACCACAGATCAAAACAAGTTTTGGATGATACCACAAATTTAAGTATCGATCCGATACCAAGTAGTTAAAGGATCATACATTGGTCATATTCTAAGTCCTCATGTGTCCAGGGACATATTTCCTGAGTTTATAAAGTTCAAGTTAAAGTACCACTGATAGTCACACACACACTAGGTGTGGGGAAATTTCCATCTGCATTTGACCCATCCCCTGGGAGGTGAGGGGAGCAGTGAGCAGCAGCGGTGGCAGCGCTTGAGAATCATTATGGTGATTTAACCCCCAATTCCAACCCTTGATGCTGACTGCCAAGCAGGGAGGTAATGGGTCCTGACATCACATGGACAAAGATAAGACCCTCCGGAGGAAAGTTCTGTGGTCAGATGAAACAAAAATTGAGCTGTTTGGCCACAATACCCAGATGTTTGGAGGAGAAAAATTAGGCCTTTAATCCCAGGAACACCAATTCCTACCGTCAAGCATGGTGGTGGTAGTATTATGCTCTGGGCCTGTTTTGCTGCAAATGGAACTGGTGCTTTAACTGGGACAATGAAAAAGTAGGATTACCTCCAAATTCTTCAGGACAACCTAAAATCATCAGCCCGTAGGTTGCGTCTTGGGCACAGTTGGGTGTTCCAACAGGACAATGATCCCAAACACACGTCAAAAGTGGTAAAGAAATGGCTAAATCAGGCTAGAATTAAGGTTTTAGAATGGCCTTCCCAAAGTCCTGACTTAAACGTGTGGACAATGCTGAAGAAACAAGTCCATGTCAGAAAACCAACAAATTTAGCTGAACTGCAGCAATTTTGTCAGGAGGAGTGGTCAAAAAAATCAAGCAGAAGCTTGCCAGAAGCTTGTGGATGGCTACCAAAAGCGCCTTATTGCAGTAAAACTTGCCAAGGGACATGTCACCAAATATTACCTTGCTGTATGTATACTTTTGACCCAACAGATGTGGTCACATTTTCAGTAGACCCATAATAAATTCATAAAAGAGCCAAACTTCATGAAGGTTTTTTGTGACCAACAAGTATGTGTTCCAATCACTCTATCACAAAAAAATAATACTTTTGTAGAAAGTATTGGAAACTCAAGACAGCCACGACATTGTTCTTTACAAGTGTATGTAAACTTTTGATCGCGATTGTATATACATATATGTATATATGTATATGTACATACTGTATATGCATCCTTGGATGCATATGCAAAAGTGCAATATATTTATCTGTACAGTAATGTATTTATTTATATTTGCACCTTATTGCTCTTTTATCCTGCACTACGAGCTAATGCAACAACATTTTGTTCTTATCTGTACTGTAAAGTTCAAATTTGAATGACAATAAAAGGAAGTCCAAGTCTAATATATATATATATATATATATATATATATATATATATATATATATATATATATATAATATATATATTAGGGCTGTGAATCTTTGGGTGTCCCACTATTCGATTCAATATCGATTCTTGGGGTCACGATTCGATTCAAAATAGATTTTTTTTTTTCAATTCAACACGATTCTCGACTCAAAATAGATTTTTTTCCCAATTCAAAACGATTCTCTATTCATTCAATACATAGGATTTCAGCAGGATCTACCCCAGTCTGCTGACATGCAAGCAGAGTAGTAGATTTTTGTAAAAAGCTTTTATAATTGTAAAGGACAATGTTTTATCAACTGATTGCAATAATGTAAATTTGTTTTAACTATTAAATGAACCAAAACATGACTTGTTTTATCTTTGTGAAAATATTGGACACAGTGTGTTGTCAAGCTTATGAGATGCAATGCAAGTGTAAGCCACTGTGACACTATTGTTCTTTTTTACATTTTTTTATAAATGTCTAATAAAAATGTCAAGGAGGGATTTTTAATCACTGCTTTGTTGAAATTGTAACTAATATTGATACTTTTGTTGATAATATTCATTTTTCTTTCACTACTTTTGGTTTGTTCTGTGTCGTGTTTGTTTCTCCTCTCAATTGCTCTGTTCATTGCAGTTCTGAGTGCTGCTGGGTCGAGTTTGGTTTTGGAATTGGATTGCATTGTTATGGTATTGCTGTGTATTTTTTTGTAGGATTGATTAATAAAAAAATAAAAAAATAATAAAAATAAAGAAATAAATATTTTAAAAAAAAATAAGAATCGATTCTGAATCGAACAACGTGAGAATCGTGATTCGAATCAGAATTCGAATCGATTTTCTCCCACACCCCTAATATATATACATATATATATATATACACATATATGTGTGTGTGTGTGTGTAGTGACGTGCGGTGAGGTACATGGCTGGTGAGGCACTGACTTCATCACAGTGAGATTTACAAACATATGAACCCTAAAGAGTATCTTATTCACCATTTGATTGGCAGCAGTTAACGGGTTGTGTTTAAAAGCTCATACCAGCATTCTTCCCTGCTTGGCACTCAGCATCAAGGGTTAGAATTGGGGGTTAAATCACCAAAAATTATTCCCGGGCGCGGCGCCGCTGCTGCCCACTGCTCCCCTCACCTCCCAGGGGGTGAACAAGGGGATGGGTCAAATGCAGAGGACAAATTTCATTACACCTAGTGTGTGTGTGACAATCATTGGTACTTTAACTTAACTTTACACATACAAACTGTAGCACACAAAAAAGCACATTTAATAAAAAAAACGTTATTATGGTCTTACCTTTACTTATAAATGAAGTCCATGCGTCGCTGTTGTGCTGGATAATGCACACCCGCCGTAGAATGCACCCCCTGACGGGAGTGTTATATCAACTAAAGCCCAAACTTAAACTTTCCCAAAAAGTGCAAAAACAATAATGTTCATGTTGGAGGAGTTGTGAATGACTGAAATATGAAATCCGTGCTGCAGTCTGCAGGTGTACCTAATGTTGTGGCCCAGCAGTCATTCACAACTCCTCCAGCACGAACATTATTGTTTTTGCACTTTTTGGCTTTTTATTAAATAACTTTTTTAAATAGATTAAATCTTGCACGTGGAAAGTTTAAGTGTGGGCTTTAGTTGATATAACACTCCCGTCAGGGGGTGCATTCTACGGCGGGGGTGCATTATCCAGCACAAGGAGGCGGGATTACTTAGAGCAGACCTGGGCATTCTGCGGCCCGCGGGCCGCATCCGGCCCTTTGTGCGTCCCTGTCCGGCCCGCGTGAGGCCAATTATAAATTACAAAATACATTTTAAAAAGTATCTATGTCGAGTGTGCAATACAACGGTGCTGCTTTTGTTTTGAAAATCGTTATTTGTATTACTTCCGTGTGGACGTATGCATGTGCGTGATTGTGAGTGAATGTGAACAGCTGCAATCATTAATTACAAAATAAAGTTGAAAAAACATCTATGTCGTGCGCGCAATACAACTGTGCTGCTTTTATTTTGAAAAGTATTATTTATGGGCGTGTGTCCGTGTGTAACCTGCGAGTGAAGGTGCACATGCAGCGACAAGTGATGCACGGTTTACACCCGAGACGCTAAAAAGAGAAAAGTTGATGAAGAATGCCGTGTTTTCAACAAGACATGGACTGCAAAGCAACGTTCCCTCTAAGGTGCGTGCCTGCGCAATTGCGCACTGCTCAAGCGTCTGCTGCGCGCAGCAAATATATGCCGCGCACCAAATCAAATCCCATCTGAATTCTAAATTTAAATTTATTCTATGTAATTTTGCAATGCAACTTTGAGTGACAGTGACAACAAGCGGCCCTAACGGTGTTCGTCAACACCGTTCAATTGAACACCGTTCAATTATTGTAACGTCTATCGAGATGCTTTGAGGACAGGAATTATATCGATCACTTTATTGAGCAAAACTGTTTATATTCGGACATAACCACACCAAAAACATGAGTAAAACAATTCTATCTCGAAAAACTAGTCATTTTCTGCCGTACAAACCAGGCCAAAACCAACTTGTCATCTGTCACCAACACGCATAGCACTAAACCACTGGTGCGTTTATGGCCACACAAAAAGTCGGACAACTCAAACACCACACAAAGTTACACTATGACTCCTCAGTCATACGTGTGCTTATTTTACTGTCATTTATTATTAATGTTAATTTATTTATATTAGTCATGGAATGCTGTCACACACACTATGTTGAAGTATTACTATTATTATTAATTATTATTATTATTATTATTATTTATCTTACGGTATATATCAAAAATAATATTGAGCAAAATTTAATTGAAATATTGTCGATGTGGCCCTCCAGCAGTGCTCGGGTTGCTCATGCGGCCCCCGGTAAAATTAATTGCCCACCTTTGACTTAGAGGCTCAGCCAGTGCGTCTTCACAGCCGTTTTATGATTGCTCAGCACAAGAAATACGTTACACACATACAGTTGTTGACAAAATACACTGTACATTATATACCTCAGCTAACTAAACTATGGAAATGTATAATATAGTTCATATAGCAATACGGTCTCACTGTACAGCAGGCCAGCAGTTAGCCGAGTCATTGCGCAATCCATGGTGAGGCTCAACTCAGTGACGTGCCTCAACTGGCTGCTGATCACAGCAAGTTTCTTCTCAGTATTTGAACAGCAAATGTGAAAATTCAGCGATTTTGAATAAAAATAATCTAAAACTGGTGAAGTTAAATGGAAAATAACTTTATAGTATAATCACTGGATACATATAACAATTTAATTATTTTTTTTTCTTTTTACATTTTTTTTCTTTCCATGATGGCACATGAGGCCCTGCCTCACCTGCCTCCCCTGACTGCACGTCACTGTGTGTGTGTGTGTGTGTGTGTGTGTGTGTGTGTGTGTGTGTGTGTGTGTGTGTGTGTGTGTGTGTGTGTGTGTGTGTGTGTGTGTTGTGTGTGTAAGATGTGAAAATCTGCTGTACAGTATGTGTGCTTGGGTCCTTTTTTTAAGAACACTAACACAAAACCTCACGATAATCTCTGACTGAACGCTAAAAACGTTATGACAGACCGCCTTAAACAGCGGAATTAAAGGCCTACTGAAATGATTTTTTTTTATTTAAACGGGAATAGCAGATCCATTCTATGTGTCATACTTGATCATTTCGTGATATTGCCATATTTTTGCTGAAAGGATTTAGTAGAGAAATTCGACGATAAAGTTGGCAACTTTTGCTCGCTGATAAAAAAAAGCCTTGCCTGTACCGGAAGTAGCGTGACGTCACAGGAGCTAGTATTCCTCACAATTCCCCATTGTTTACAATGGAGCGAGAGAGATTCGGACCGAGAAAGTGATGATTACCCCATTAATTTGAGCGAGGATGAAAGATTCGTAGATGAGGAACGTTACAGTGAAGGACTTGAGAGGCAGTGATGGACGTATCTTTTTTCGCTCTGACCGTAACTTAGGTACAAGCTGGCTCATTGGATTCCACACTCTCCTTTTTCTATTGTGGATCACGGATTTGTATTTTAAACCACCTCGGATACTATATCCTCTTGAAAATGAGAGTCGAGAACGCGAAATGGACATTCAGTGCCTTTTATCTCCACGACAATACATCGGCGAAATGCTTTAGCTACGAGCTAACGTGATAGCATCGTGCTTTAACTGCATATAGAAACAAAAAAAATAAACCCCTGACTGGAAGGATAGATAGAAGATCAACAATACTATTAAACCGTGGACATGTAAATACACGGTTAATGCTTTCCAGGCTGGCGAAGGTTAACAATGCTGTGCTAACGACGCCATTGAAGCTAACTTAGCAACTGGACCGCACAGAGCTATGCTAAAAACATTACCCCTCCACCTACGCCAGCCAGCCCTCATCTGCTCATCAACACCCGTGCTCACCTGCGTTCCAGCGATCGGCAGAAGGACGAAGGACTTCACCCAATGCGTTTGGCGGCCCGGAGACGTAGGAAGTCAAGGTGAGGTCGGCGGCTAGCGCGGCTAGCGCTCCAACAAAGTCCTCCTGGTTGTGTTGCTGTAGTCCGCTGCTAATACACCGATCCCACCTACAACTGTCTTCTTTGCAGCCTTCATTGTTCATTAAACAAATTGCAAAAGATGTCCAGAATACTGTGGAATTATGAAATGAAAACAGAGCTTTTTGTATAGGATTCTACGGGGTACCATAACTTCCGTTACTCTGACTTCGTCACGCGCATATGTCATCATACCGTGACGTTTCAGCCGGATATTTCCCGGGAAATTTTAAATGTCACTTTATAAGTTAACCCGGCCGTATTGGCATGTGTTGCAACGTTAAGATTTCATCATTGATATATAAACTATCAGACTGCGTGTTCGGTAGTAGTGGGTTTCAGTAGGCCTTTAAATTTTAATTTTTTTTTACTGAATGAGACACCCATAATATACATGAAAATAAAAAATGTGGGATTTACAATATTAATAATTATGAACGATAAAACACTGAGTATTGACAACATATGAACATCACACCCCCTCTCGATTGACATATTTTACAATTAAGCAAAACGCCACAAAATGCAACAAACACAGCCAAATATGAACACGAAGGGTAAATAAAAACCCCACCTACAAGCTGATACAACTGATATATCACTAAGCTTTAGAACTTTGTTGTAAAAATCTCTTTCCACGTCTGTCCCTGACAACCGCATTTTCAGGCTGGCTGCTCTGGAAACACTCTGTGGAAACGCTCCCCACCCACACTGCTTGGTGCCTCGTCTGAGCTGCTGTGACTTAGATTACCATAGTAACTAATTAGATTACAATAGTAACTAGTATATCATGCAAAAGCGCAGATTCCAACCATTGAAATACTTTGTATAGTTGAAGACTTACGGTAATTTGAAAACATCACTGCACATCATAATGGCAGCTACAGTTACTTAAAGATCGAAAAAAATGATTTTGGAATGTCCGGGCCAGATTGAAAAGACCCTAGGCCTTAATTTGCCCAGTTCTGTCTTAAACCCTGTGCTTGAGAGGCTTGCTAAAAAGTCATAATCAAAATAAGTAAATAAAAAATTGATTTCTGCATCTACAAGGTCTATATGAATGATATTGAAATCAAAAAGGAGACATTGCTACTAGATAAGAGTGAATAAAGCTGCTTGTTTAGTGGGTTTTAGTCAGTGGCGGGCCGTGCGTTTCTCACCTAGGCCTTCAGTGATGTGATACTTAGTCCGACTTCACCTCTCAAAATACCGTAATTTATGTCACCACATGGACACGGCTGGAGATACTGTACAGAAACACACTTGCACACTACTGGGCATTGGATCCTCTCAACAGTGTACAAAACGGTCTATATCTCGGCGCATTTAACATTCAATAAACCCGCATCAGCAATTAAAACATATCTTACGTGGTACTGTCAACATTTAAAGAACTGCATAAAAAAATGAAACATGAAAAAAATAAAGATATAGAATATTTAAACTCACAATTTGTAGCGTCCATTTGACGCCGCATAAGCCGGTGGTACCCCTCGTACTCGGTTGATCCGTGTGAAAGTGGGTGGAGAGAGGTCAGGAGGGGGGTATACTCCTCCCCTTTAAATTATCCAAAATGTCTATTCACACCCCCACTTGAGACTGGGTGGGAGCACAGGGGAAAAAAGTATGTGCAGTGGGCGGAGCAATAGTCACTGGGGGTGGAGCCAAAGTCACTGGAGGTGGAGCTTGAGTCCTGGAGGACAAGGACAAACCTGGTGAGCGGGTCTGTAAAAAAATGACTTGGTAATGTTTTATTTTGGAATTAAGGTCCTTAGAAGGCGGCTGACAAAAAGAAGCAGAAGATAGAAAAAACAAATCTTGGTCTCTGACGTCATCAGAAGTGGGCGGAGTGACGTCATCAGGGGGCGCCAACGGAATGACGTCATTGTTGCCGCTGTACAGGTGACTGACAGCCCAGTTGGAGAAATGTTTGGCGAAGTGGTCGATTGGGTTACCAAACATCTGAGGAGGGAAAGCCTGGGCTGCTTGTAGCTAGCTGTGTTCCGGAGGGAAACATTGTGGGATCTGTCGCGAGCCGAAGCCTTCTTGTGTGACTTCCGCCTTCGGGCCAGATGGAGTCGATCGGGACCAAAACACCTCCAGGTCTCCACATCATATCGTCCTCTGGAGAACAGCGGAGCGTCTCTGCTTCCATAGCTCGGATCACCATCCACGCACCGTCATCCACTTCCTCCACGCCCGCTGCGAGAGAACTTCTTGTTGCTGGCTCCTACTATGACGACCGGGTCGCATGATGATACGGGGTTTGTTCTCCCAGGATGCAAACGGACTTCGGACACAGCGTGCAGGTAGGAAATGATTTATTTTAGGAATAAATCAGACGGGAACAAAGAAAAAACATGCTCATAGCACAGAAGGCAAAAACCAAAGGGGCTAGCGTGGGAGCTAGCAAACAAAAGAGCCTAGCGTGGAAGCTAGCAGGAATCAAAATTGTCATCGACTGTTGCATAAAGCAAATTAGGAAGCCAGACCGAGTGAGGCCAGGGTCTATACTAAATAGCCGTCTGATTAGTGCCCGGGCAACAGGTGAGCGTCCCGAACACTAACCAGAGGCAGGTGAGTGCAATCTGCTGTCATGGCAACTGAAAAACAAACTCAAGAGGTGCTGAAAACACAAGTGACTCGAAAACGTAAACAGACTATGATCCGGGCAGCGGATCATAACAACACTCATGCAACGATGCTGCCCACTGTACTGGTGTCCAATGGTTTTATAGCGCCTTAGCCACATTATACTGAGCAATCAAGACCAAATTGTTTACTGCCATCTAGCAATACAATGTGTTTCAAGTTCCGGTTCTATTCTCGTCATCACCGTTATTCTATTTGAGGTCACCCTTCTGTTGTGGCGTCATGCAAAAAACAAACAAAAGTTTTCAGCTTAAGTCTGAAAACGTGACGTCGTGATTGTTTAGCCCAGGGGTCCCCAGACTCGCGCCGCAGTGTTGGGTGAGCGCGCGGCAAGTGCACGCTCTTTCAGTCAATATATATATATACATATATATATACAAACCCCGTTTCCATATTAGTTGGGAAATTGTGTTAGATGTAAATATAAACGGAATACAATGATTTGCAAATCATTTTCAACCCATATTCAGTTGAATATGCTACAAAGACAACATATTTAAAGTTCAAACTGATAAACATTTTTTTTTTGCATATAATCATTAACTTTAGAATTTGATGGCAGCAACACGTGACAAAGAAGTTGGGAAAGGTGGCAATAAATACTGATAAAGTTGAGGAATGCTCATCAAACACTTATTTGGAACATCCCACAGGTGAACAGACAAATTGGGAACAGGTGGGTGCCATGATTGGGTATAGAAGTTGATTACATGAAATGCTCAGTCATTCACAAACAAGGATGGGGCGAGAGTCACCAGTTTGTCAACATATGTGTGTGCAAATTGTTGAACAGTTTAAGAAAAACCTTTCTCAACTAACTATTGCAAGGAATTTAGGGATTTCACCATCTACGGTCCGTAATATAATCAAAGGGTTCAGAGAATCTGGAGAAATCACTGCACGTAAGCAGCTAAGCCGTGACCTTCGATCCCTCAGGCTGTACTGCATCAACAAGCGACATCAGTGTGTAAAGGATATCACCACATGGGCTCAGGAACACTTCAGAAACCCACTGTCAGTAACTACAGTTGGTCGCTACATCTGTAAGTGCAAGTTAAAACTCTCCTATGCAAGGCGAAAACCGTTTATCAACAACACCCAGAAACGCCGTCGGCTTCGCTGGGCCTGAGCTCATCTAAGATGGACTGATACAAAGTGGAAAACTGTTCTGTGGTCTTACGAGTCCACATTTCAAATTGTTTTTGGAAACTGTGGACGTCGTGTCCTCCGGACCAAAGAGGAAAAGAACCATCCGGATTGTTATAGGCGCAAAGTTGAAAAGCCAGCATCTGTGATGGTATGGGGGTGTATTAGTGCCCAAGACATGGGTAACTTACACATCTGTGAAGGCGCCATTAATGCTGAAAGGTACATACAGGTTTTGGAGCAACATATGTTGCCATCCAAGCAACGTTACCATGGACGCCCCTGCTTATTTCAGCAAGACAATGCCAAGCCATGTGTTACATCAACGTGGCTTCATAGTAAAAGAGTGCGGGTACTAGACTGGCCTGCCTGTAGTCCAGACCTGTCTCCCATTGAAAATGTGTGGCGCATTATGAAGCCTAAAATACCACAACGGAGACCCCCGGACTGTTGAACAACTTAAGCTGTACATCAAGCAAGAATGGGAAAGAATTCCACCTGAGAAGCTTAAAAAATGTGTCTCCTCAGTTCTCAAACGTTTACTGAGTGTTGTTAAAAGGAAAGGCCATGTAACACAGTGGTGAACATGCCCTTTCCCAACTACTTTGGCACGTGTTGCAGCCATGAAATTCTAAGTTAATTATTACCGTATATTACCAAATAGTAGCCCGGGCGTTTATTTCACAAAATCGATTTTGGAGACAGGCGTTTAAAAGAAGCAGGCGGTTATTTGCACAAGGCTTTTATTTATTTTTGCACCAGCCTGCACCAGGCCATTATTTGGTTACAATGGTTAATGTCCAGTATTTTTTTTTCACACAAAAAACTTTAAATGTAAAAGCTATTGTAAACATACAAACAAAAGAACAAAGAGATCAACATGAGGTAGGCTATCAAAATACAAGATATCAACAAGGCCTCAACATGGCAGTAGTGCAACAATTGTCAAATAGAATACCAATACTAAAAATAAATAAATGTTTTAAATAAAGCAGCCTACCTGGAAAAATTAAATTATGGTACCAAGTACTCAAGTATAAAACCCACCATCAAAACAGAACAATAATACTGTCACTTAAATAAAATAAAGGCTACACTACTCCAAGTTTTAAATAAAGCAGCATACAGGAAAAATAAAATGATGATACCAAGTACTCTATAAAGCCATCAAAACAAAAATACTGCAGCAAACGCAACCTCAGTAGCATTTTAATCTAAATTATGCAAATAACAGCCCATGGGCGGCTATTTGGACATAGGCGGTTATTAGGAAGAGGCGGTTAATTCACAAAATGGGGTCAGACCCCGGGCGGCTATTAGGACACGGGCGGTTATTTGCCGAAGGGCGTTTATTTGGTAATATACAGTATTTGCAAAAAAAAAAAAAAGTTTATGAGTTTGAACATCAAATATCTTGTCATTGTAGTGCATTCAATTGAATATGGGTTGAAAAGGAAATCATTGTATTCCGTTTATATTTACATCTAACACAATTTCCCAACTCTTTTGGAAACGGGGTTTGTATATATACAGTCCAGTCCAGGCCAAAAGTTTGGACACACCTTCTCATTCAATGCGTTTTTTTTTATTTTCATGACTATTTACATTGTAGATTGTCACTGAAGGCATCAAAACTATGAGGACACATGTGGAGTTATGAACTTAACAAAAAAGGTGAAATAACTGAAAACATGTTTTATATTCTAGTTTCTTCAAAATAGCCACCGTTTGCTCTGATTACTTTTTCGCACACTCTTGGCATTCTCTCGATGAGCTTCAAGAGATAGTCACTTGAAATGGTTTTGACTTCACAGGTGTGCTTGAAGCTCATCGAGAAAATGCCAGGAGTGAATTCAGCTAGCTTATGTTGCCATGCTGTACGAAATCTGCCCGGCGCCTTCAGAATCAACAATGCGGGAGTCTGTGCACTGTCAGTGAACGGGGACATACAGTGGCTAGATAATTGCGATGGCCAATCAGATCACGAGTTGTTGTCAGTAAGGCCTTCTACTGGCCTCACTTTGAACGTGACATTTACACGTCCTGTGATTGGATATTCACTGGTTTGAGCCGCGGCGGAACTATGACGGATGAATTTGAGAACACATACAGTTGATAGACAGTTGCGATAAGGTACTGTCAACAACTTGTGATCTGATTGGCTATCTAGGTAGCCTGATGTTAACGAAACTGTGATTGGATACTCACTTGTCATTCCAAAGTGCGTGCACAAGTTGCAATTTCAATACCGGGCTAGCAGAGAAATCACAGATACTCACTTTTTTAACCCACAAAGAAGGAGAACAAAACGTTGATTAGGTGGCAGATATATATTTGCAAGGCCATTTTCAAGAAGGATATTTAAAGAGAAACTACATCTTGTGAGACGATGTCGGCCAACCCCTAAAGCTAGCTCAGCTATCCCGGTGATGAAATGGGGAAATTCCTGCCACTTCCACTCCAATCAACCGACGACAAGGGGTACCATTGGCTTATACGGCGTCGAATGGGTGCTACAAATCGTGAGTTCAAATATTTAATTTTTTGACTTTTAATATGTTTTTTGCAATTTTAATTTTGACAGTACCACATAACATATCTTAATTGCTGATGCGGGTTTATTGATAATTTAAATGCGCCAGAAAATAGCCCGTTTTGTATACTGTTGAGGTGATTCAATGGCCACTAGTGCGTAAATGTGTTTCTGTATAGTATTTCTCCAGTAATGGTCATGTGGTGACATCAATTATGGTATTTTGAGAGGTAATCATTGAAGTCGGACATCACTGAAGGCCTAGGTGGGAAACGCACAGCCCGCCACAGAACACACTGTCCCGGCAGAGGAAACACCCCACACCATCCCCATACGTGCGTACGAACATATATATCCTTCCCCACTTCAATTTGCAAATGCTCCAAAACGATCCCAAACAAATGCAAAAAAAACTAAAGAAAACATTGAATGTGTTTAGAAAAATGTTACGTAATAATGGCATTAGTAACCATTAGTTTTTTTTAGTAACAAGAAATCTAATTAATTACTCTTATGTATGTTACAAAGACGTAACCAATACGTTTGATGTAATGTGACATGCTACTTTTGATGTGGACAAAACAGCTTTAGAATCTCAGCAAGTTAACTTCAGAAGGTGAAGGTACCTCTTTACTAGTACACACACACACACACACACACACACACACACACACACACACACACACACACACACACACACACACACACACACACACACACACACACACACACACACACACACACACAGTGGTTATCATTTGGAATGGGGACCAGGTTTTTCATCATCACTTGTGGAGACAAGGGAAAAAATATATTAGTTTAAACCAGGGGTCACCAACGCGGTGCGTCACCAGGTCGCCCGTATAGA
The DNA here is from genome assembly GCF_033978785.1 of Entelurus aequoreus. NCBI lineage: Eukaryota > Metazoa > Chordata > Actinopteri > Syngnathiformes > Syngnathidae > Entelurus > Entelurus aequoreus. The sequence continues at coordinate 24,264,440 of NC_084749.1, forward strand.
CCAGATGAGTCGCCCGCGGGCCTGTTCTAAAAAAAAAAAAAAAATTAAATGTTTTTTTGTTTTTTTTTAAATTAAATCTACATAAAAAAAACACAAGATACACTTTCAATCAGTGCATCAACCCAAACAACCTCCCCCATGCACACTCATCCACACCCACTCACACAAAAGGGGTTATTTCTTTCTGCTACCAATATTCTGGTTCCCACAACATAGACAACACATCTGCAAGGGACACAGTCCCTGAAGCACACATGATTGTATAGGCTGCTGGTCCACTAACATTTTCATTAATTACTATTTTTTATGTAATTATTTTTATATTGTTTTACTTTCTTTTTTATCCAAGAAAATGTTTTTTATTTATTTATCTTATTTTATTTTATTTTTAAAAAAAGGGCCTTATCTTCAACAGACCAGGTTGCCAATGAAATTAGATTTGTTTAAAGGTTTTTTTTAAACCAGGCCCAGTCCAGATAATGTCCAAGTCGGACTCAGCAACACACACCTTCATTCATGTACACAGAAAACAATTAGGGAACACAACAGATTGCATATACTTTATAAACAAAATTACATTTTCAAAATAAGCATTTATGTACAGTCCAGATTATGTCCAGGTCACTGAAATTAGGGAACACAACAACAGATATCATATAATCTATAAACATAACTATACTTTCAAAATAAGCCTTTGAGGACTTCTCATCTTTTTTTTAATGTTTTTTGGCATCATTATTGTTTTCAACCATGTAACTTTCTAAAGTTAGAAAATACTGAATAAATGTTTTAGAGAAAGTAATACTAAGTGAATATCTGTTTTTGGCCTTAAAAATAAACATTTTACCGAGTACTATAATTAAATTGACTAAATCATGATTGTCAATGAACTCTCCTAAAATAACAGATACCACATTAAGCTTCATAAACAAACCAATCCTTAAACACATTTTTTCAACTTCCACCCAAAACAAAGACACAATATGACAATACCAAAACAAATGCAGGGTGGATTCAGGCTCCTGACAACAAAATCGGCAATCATCTGACTCTGTCATATTCCATAATTTTAACATTTTCCCTGTGGGTAAGAAGTTATAAATAATTTTAATTTGAAAATAACGATTTTGCACATCGATAGTGGTTTTATAGATTAGTTTGAATATGGCATCCCATGGCAACGGGCAGTCAAAAAAGTCCTCCCATTTTCCATTTGTGTTGTATGAGGCAGCCTTCAAAGATTTCTTTATTAAATAAAAATTATATATTTTTCTATTTACTTTAGTTCCTTTTTGCCAACTAGAATTTCTTATTAGAGGTTTACAAACTAATAATTTAGTAGTTCCATAATTAATTATTTGTTTCCATCTTTTCCCAATTACTCCAGTTAGTTGATAAAATGAAATGCTTGAGCAAGCATCACCATACATAGCTCTAAATTCATCATACTTCATAATTTTACCATTCTCATTGATAATATCATTGACAAAATGATTCCTCTTTCAAACATATTTTTCCAAAAGAAAGGCTTTCCATCTATTACAATATTAGAGTTCATCCATATTAACTGCTGCAAAATATTGTCTCTTTTTTCTGGCACATAAAATTGAAAACACCACTACGAGTGGATTGTTTCCTTTATTGTTTCCCAGCAAACTCTCTGGGAGGGGATCACTTGTAAAAAGTATACAATTTCTTTTGATACAGTACATGTTTTTTGTCCAACAGGACATTTGTGTACCACTCAATGTTTAAATACATCTTTGGAACAATTGATGCTTTTAAAGACAGACACATAGCTTCAAGGTTGAGAAGTTTCAGGCCCCCATATTCATACTCTTTGTACAAAACCTTTCTTTTAATCTTTTCTGGTTTGCCGTTCCAGACAAAATCGAAGACCCTCCGCTCATAAATCTTAAAAAAGTTTTGTGATGGAGCTGGTAATGACAAAAACAATTAAATAAATTGAGGAATAATTAACGAGTTGGCAATAGACATTTTACCATACAAGGTTAGGGATTTCCCTTTCCATAATTGCATAATTTTGTCCAGCTTTCTTAGTCGATTATCATAATTTACTGAGCCTAAATCTTCCAGATTTTCTGGGACAACAACACCAAGTATGTTAACTGGTCCATCTGTCCACAAAACAGGCACTTTGCATTCCATTCGAAAGGACGTTCCCTTTAGATTTCCGATCCTTAACATTTTACATTTATCATAATTAAGCTTAAGGCCAGATTGCTGTGAAAATATGTCCAAAAGATTAAGAAGGTTCCGCAAACAATGAGGAAAAATCTTATCTTTGTGAATCAGCCTTTTCTGACATGAACTTCATCAAGAACAAACACAGAACACGCCTCACTGAAGCACATCTGCAAGACTCACTCAGAGTTGCAGTGTCAAGTCACACACCAGAGTACAACACACTAGTTAACAGCATGCAATGCCAGGCTTCCCACTAACTGACAAAGAAACAGATAACAGATTTGGTGTCCAGTTCAAAGTGTGACATGATTTAAAAATTTGAGTTTACTTTTGTATTTTACATGAGTTATTATTTGTACAAACATGGTGCAAAGTAATTCATGATTTGTTAAAAAATATTAGTGGCTAGCTAGTTAAAATGGGATATTGTGATTTCACAAGACTGTCTTAGAAGTGATCATTTGAAAATGTTCAATTTGAAAAATGTGCACTTAGAGAAAATATAAAAATAAAGTGTTGCATATTGATATTTATCTGTTTCTATATATATTTATTGTGAGAAATCATTAAGATGATCAGTGTTTCCACAAAGATAAATATCATTAATTATTAATAATAACAGAGTTAAAGGTAAATTGAGCAAAATGGCTACTTCTGGCAATTTATTTAAGTGTGTATCTAACTGGTAGCCCTTCGCATTAATCAGTACCCAAGAAGTAGCCCTTGGTTTAAAAAAGGTTGGTGACCCCTGGTTTAAACTAAGGATGGATACCATACAGAATTATAGTACTATTAATGCCAGGATAACACATGTTTCACTTTTCAAGAAAACTCATTTAAACTTTAATTTTTACTTTTTATTTTGAACAACATTGAACATAAATAACATTAAAAAAACAAAACTGTTTCACTTCACCAGTCTTGCTGATTATCTCGTAATCTACTATTTTAGCTGCAATCTCCTTTTGTAGGCCGTAATGCGGTTGTACACATAGAACTTTAATGCTTGCCATTTCCGGTTTTGGAGAGCTTCCGGTTCGTCCCTCAAACATTTTAAACAGTCACTCTTTCCTGGTACAATACCAGAAGGGATGAATCGCTTTATGTGCTTCTCGACAGCCTTCACCTCTTTCTGTGTCCAGGGTCGCCTTTTCTGGGCAGCTTTACCTGCAAGTGACCATACAAAATATTTCCAGTTCAATTTATCATCAATCATTATACCTAGAAATTTCGTTTCATTTACTCTTTCAATTTCTTAAGCTTATAATTGATGACAACATACCATTGGAAGAATGTCTCACTGCACAATGTCGTGATGATGCATCCATGCTTTTAAAGGTGTTGTCAGTCTCTCGGGTGGCGGGATGTGTTCATCATCAGGGGTTGGTAATGCCACCTCTGTTGTGGTTTAAATGTAATAAACATTCAGTGTCATGTTTACCATAGGGCACCTTTAATAAACTAGAAAAATGAGTATTAACTTACCATTGTCAGGACATGGATAGTGTCCTTCCTCTCCGGTGATATGTTCCTCTTCAGTTTGCACAACACAATCTGTGGAACACATAACATGTTAAGCTTATAATTGAGTTCAAACCAAACAAACAACAAAGATGACAACTTACCATTTGGACCAATTGTGATTTCATCCAAGTTTTTCCATGGAACTCAGATAATCGACCTTGCTCGAGTGCCATCAAAACTTTGCTGATTTTTGCCAGCTGCAATGTCTTTTCCGGAAGTCTATAGAACTCACGATGGATTCTAATATCATGGCCAAGAAAGTTGGCCAGCTGGTCCATCTCTGTGTTTTGTCATGTTTAGCACAGTTGAAAGGGTGGCAGCATGTTTTCATAGTTTCGTGGATGTAAGGGAAACAGGACACTTTGCATGACATGTTTTTGCATAGTCTCGTATGCAGTCAGAACCTCCGAAATGTGTCATCGCTGTGGGTCTTGCAAACAGGTAAGTGTTGTCTTTGAGAACCCCACACGTTTCCCTGTACTTGATGAGAAGTTCTAATGCACACACAATTTTTGGAGTCAAGAGAATAGGAACAGTTCTGCCTCGTTTTCCCCTGATGACAACCCTTGAAAAATGTCTGCAGAGTTTTTTCCCCACTTCAGAGAGAGCCCAATCAACATCCTCGGGAGGATCAGTTGTGTCTCTTGACAAAAAAAACAGGGGCTGCTACCTCTCCTTCTCTTTGTCTGTTAAAAAGGATGATCTGTGTCAAACATACTTTTGTCAGGTGTGACCAGGCCTTTGTGGAAGAATTTTCAGATAGCGCACTGCTGCACTCATCATGCATTTGACTGAGAAACTGATGCATTTTTTGAACATCCTCAGTGAAGGGCATAAGTTGTGGTACATTCCATTTTTCTTCGGCTATATTCCTCAGGGCTGTTGCAGAGATCAACTCGTTCCACTTCTCACGATGGACATCTTGGAACTGAGTGGCATTCCTGACCAAATCTTCATTTTTGTTTATCAAACCTTGTGCTTTCAAAAGTTTGCTGACTTTAACCAGGGAATTCCAAAGTTTAGTTGCCAGTGATGGAATGCAGAATTTGTTAGTGTCACTATCATAGCCACAAGTACATTTGACAGCTTTGACCATCTCCAAGTAGTTCTTAGGATTCACAAAATCCTCCATTTTTTTCAAGGTAGTTACTCTCCTGGCATTATGAATCAGTCTTCCTAATTCCCGCATCTTCTCTCTGACACATTGTTGATTTTTTGCTGACATACCACTTTTGTTCAACAGGTGCTGCCCAACATCTGTGATGAAATGGTCATTTTTTATTATTTCTGTGATTGGATCAGGAATAATGACACTTATAACTCCCCACAGTTGTTTGGATACACTTGAAGGCACAGGCCCAGTATATATGCAGAGAGACTGGACACGGTTCTTTCCTGGTGTTCGGGTGACTGATGAAGGTTTGAGTGGGCAACTTCGCATGTGTCTCCACAGTACCTTTCTGGTAAACAGTCATTGGCAATGTGCACAGTGCATGACATCATTTCCTTTAGCTTCATTAGGTGGTCGTTTGAATGGCACTAGTTCACCCTTCCCTAACTCCATAATAGCAGCATTGTGAGCGTAGTTCCCTTTATTACGAATAATCTTTAGCTGCTTCCTTCTCTCCATGGAACTCGTTGGAAAGCTAAGAGCTGTGGCTACTTCCAATTTGTTTTTGTGTGCACTTTTTAGAAGTTGTGCCAGCTTGGCATAAGGCTTACTGCAATACAAAAATAATGTCTTTTGTTGTAAACTCTTTTTCCATGTTTTGTAATGGGAGGGCGAACAACTACATTGTGAATTGTTTCCTGACTTGAGCAGTATTCCTATGTTACAGTTACATCAGGTGTTATGCTGTTTATGTCCAAGTCCATGTGGTCTACTGTACATATGTCTTTCATCTAAAATGTGTGAAACAAAATCAATGTGAGGTTTTTAAAATGTCCTTAATCTCCAATGCCCATCATAACTATACATATAACTTCTTAAAAGTCCTTATAGACAACCAATTAGCATGAAATTAGAGCTACTATGACTATAAACCAGTCCAAATGCCAAAAAATCAAAAACACAAAGTGATTCACAAGCTTTTTTTTGAGCAAGGCTCATGTTCTTAATTAAATGCACCCGTTGGAAAAGGTTTGCTTCGCTGCTAATTTGTTGGCTTAACTTGGTCATAAACACATTAATCTTTTACAAATGATAGTCAATAACCTCCATTTATAAGAAATATGTTCTTACCTTTTAGGTTAAACGACTTGCTTCCGTGTCTCGACGTCCGAAATGTAGAACTCCTGCGCTCACGCTGCCTCTGTGTGGCGCGCCAGGTGTTAATTGTTAAAGTAATCAATGAAGGACCAGCCAGTGCAGTACCAGCTGCAGCCCGATTAAGGGGCTTAAAAATCACTTAGGCATCTTCAGAATCGATCTGACTATTATTCAAAAAGGTTTCCCTTTAGGAGACCTGTTTTTTTGTCCCCATAACGTCAAAGGTCCCCTAAAGTGACTTTGTAAACAGAGCGATGTCCCCAATAAGTAAGCATTGCCAGAACACACACACACACCAGCGCGCATGCCAATACTAATAATTTAAAGTTAAAGTACCAATGATTGTCACACACACACTAGGTGTGGTGAAATTTGTCCTCTGCATTTGACCCATCCCCTTGATCACCTCCTGGGAGGTGAGGGGAGCAGTGGGCAGCAGCGGTGCTGCGCCCGGGAATCATTTTTGGTGATTTAACCCCCAATTCCAACCCTTGATTCTGAGTGCCAAGCAGGGAGGTAATGGGTCCCATTTTTATAGTCTTTGGTATGACTCGGCCGGGGTTTGAACTCACAACCTACCGATCTCAGGGCAGACACTCTAAGCACTAGGCCACTGAGTAGGTACTATGAGGAAATAATGAACATTAAATAAAGTGACAATCATCAACAATAATAATCCTATAATACCCAGAGTGAAAACATTCAGTACATTCCATTCATGCTTCACTTGGCAACATACACCGACTTTTACAGGTACACACTCAAAATTAAAGAAAAAGTAACGCATGAATTACGTTCCCTTGTAATTAATTAGATAATTAGAGAATAATTATGTTAGTAATTCAAGTAACTGGAAATAATTACTTTTTTAAAGTCATTTTCTTAACTGCATACGACCAAGACATGGGAATGTGTCTTTAGCACCGTGACAACACAGTCAGCACTGCATTGACATTAAAAGATGAAATAGGATTATTTAATCAATTAATTAATTAATAGATGTGTGTCACAATTACCATGGCTTTTGTAATGTTATATAGCATGTTGACTCGCTTTTTATTCAATAAAGTCTTAAAAAAGTTAAAATATCAAATGTGTGAAGATTTAAAGGCACAACAAGGTGATGGAACAATTAATGGCAGTAAATAAAAACATGGCTTTATTTAGACACCTCAATGGCTCTCAGAAGAAAATGACCTTGTTTTTATTTCCATAATGAAGGTTGTTGTGACAGCTTGACCAATACCCCCACTTCTAATACCCCCTCCCTTTCTCTGCAGACCAGAAAGGGTCAAACCCCTGCTAAGTTTCTCATGCTACGTATAGCAGGCCTGCACGGGCACACAAACACTTAAGCAAAGGCTGCATGTATACTCACATATGCTGTTACTTGCTCAATGTAAAAGAGATAAACATTTATTTGTGAAATAATCATGACGCGTAACCAGCATGTTTATAACCTGTAGTTATGTGGCCAAGACAAAGTTTATGGTAATACTCTCCAATCCACAACCTTTATGAGATCGTCCAAACCTGCACAGTGGTCCCCAAACTACGGCCCGCGGGCCTCATCCAGCCCGCCAGCGTCCAAACTCCGGCCCAAGAGAAGTCCCAAGATAAAAGAAAAAAATTAAAACATTATTTTTCAAATTGATATTAATGTAATTTGCAGAAAATAGCACAAAAAAAATATTAAAACAAATACATTTTTAAAATCCGTCCTTTCTTATTAATTTTGTACCGCTTGTTACTCTCAGTGTCTCCTAGCCAATCAGTCTAAAATGCATTTTCCCATAGTTAACGTGACATCCTTGCGCGTGAAAAGTGTGCGCTCTTTCATTCAATTAGTGCGCGATATGTACACCTATAAATACATATACATATATGTACACATATATACATACATACATATATGTATACATACATACATATATGTATACATACATACATATATGTATACATATATGTATACATATATACATATATGTACACATATATATATACATATATGTACACATATATATATATACATATACATACAGTATATGTACACATATACATATACATATATGTACATATATACACATGTATATATACATAGATGTACATATAAATACATAAATACATGTATATATATATATATATATATATATATATATATATATATATATATATATATATACACATACATATATACATGTATATATATACATGTATACATACATGCATATATACATATATACATTAGGGCTGCAAATAACGATTAATTTGATAATCGATTAATCTGTCGATTATTACTTCGATTAATCGATTAATAATCGGATAAAAGAGACAAACTACATTTCTATCCTATCCAGTATTTTATTGAAGAAAAAAAACAGCATACTGGCACCATACTTGTTTTGATTATTGTTTCTCAGCTGTTTGTACATGTTGCAGTTATAGATAAAGGTTTATTAAAAAATAAAAAAATAAAAAAGCCTCTGCGTATGCACATAGCATAGATCCAACGAATCAATGACTAAATTAATCGGCAACTATTTTATTAATCGATTTAATCGATTAGTTGTTGCAGCCCTAATATACATACACGCATACATATATACACACATACATACATACATACATACTATACATACATATATACAATATGTACATACAGCTAGCCTAAATAGCATGTTAGCATTGATTAGCTTGCAGTCATGGATTGACCAAATATGCCTGATAAGCACTCCAGCAAACCAATACAATCAACAAAGCTCACCTTTGTGCATTCACACACAGCATGCAACGTTTGGTGGACAAAATGAGACAAAGAAGGAGTGGCATTAAACACGTCTTTCTGTGGCAGAATCGGAGAAAGTTGTACATGTAAACAAACTATGATGAGTTCAAGGATCACTGAAATTAGTAGGACAAAACGGTGCTTGCCAAATACTCATCAGTGAAGCATGTATAACATAAACAGTGGGATTTTTAACAATTAGGAAGATTTGTGTCATGTTTGTCCTCCTACAGAAACTATATTAAAACAAAACTTTTTTTTTTTTCTTCATCTTTTTCCATTTTCACACATCTCTGAAAGAGGTCCAGTGAGCCACTAGGGCGGCGCTAAAGAGCCAAATGCGGCTCTAGAGCCGCGGGTTGTTGACCCCCGGACTACTGCAGTGAATCACACCTGAGCCATCATACATGAATCAAATCTTTAATAGATGTGTGAAAGTAAACAATGTGATAAAGAACATTTTACAACAATCATTCTAGGAATCTACATATCTGGTCAGGACACTCACTCTTTTACCTTCACCTTTATTGTCCATTCTTGAGTAACCCCTCGGCTAGGCCGAAAAGGGTTACTGATGGTAGGGCCTAGTCAAAAGGCTTAAGGCCAATAGGGGGCATGCAATCCACTGCAAGTCCACGGCACACAAACTAATAGTGTAAAACCAAATAATCAAACGATAGGTAAAGGTATAATGAATTCAAATAAAACAAACCATAAATGAAATATGCAAACAATCTGACTTAGGCTAAGCCTGTACGCATACAACCCTCACACCATTGCATGTGGCCCAAATAAATAAATAAAACATATCTTTACATTGACACAAGTTTACAGTGGGAAAAACAGTGATAAATAGTGTGCTCCTCCCCGTGGGCAGGTATCAAGACATTAGCAAAAAGCAATACAATTCAACAAATACATCAATAATGTACACTAAAACATAATCTAAATATACACACATTATCAAAATAAAGTTCAATACCTTTTAAAACCAGGCCTGCCAGCTAATACTGGAGACTGGAGAGACTGACCGGGTAACTGAAAGTTACAGGGGTAGTAAAAGTTTGAATGAGCCAGATGGACTTGAATGCAGCAACCATGTATACAATTCAAATGACATGTTCCCCATACCTGAAACCGCTACTACTGGTAACCAATCACACAGTGCACTTCAGAGCTACAACCAGAGCTTAAAAGCTCAAACACACTGTGAAAGGGGTGCACATACTAGTAAAACGGAATAATTAAAATGGAGTAACCCAACAAAGGTCATTCTAAAAGCTACACCTACCACAATATCAGGCAGGCAGTGTATGTGCACACAACTCCACACTTCTACCAGGGTATTGGGTTTATGGTTCACACTATAAAAGGGGCATGTGCATTATTATTAAAATGTAGTGGTTGCCAACATCAAACAAAACTCATAAAACCAAAATCAGCACCTACCCAGTAGCTAGCAGGTCTGCTCACCAAACACTCAAAGTCAGGCTTTGGGGCAAAGGAAAGGCCGCAGAGCTTCCTCTCTTATTTATAGCCTCCCCAGGGCCCTAAAGGGCTACCTGTTCTAGCACCCTCTACCTGTCACATTAGGATGGAATTACCCTTGGTGAGGTGCCCCGTTAATCTTTAAGGGTGGCACCTGAAACCAAAAGTGCCTGTATCTGTCATCAGCATTGCTGACCCCTCGTTCAGGGATGTTTTTCATCTTTGCCATAGCTGGCCTCCCTTGATCCCCTTTCTAAACATTCGTCTTTTCTGTCCAGAATTTCAGAGATTTTATTTTAATGCAATACAAGCATTGCGTTTTGTCAGATAGACACCATTTTTTTTACCTTGTTTTTTTGTTGGTGAACTTCATGATGATGACAGGTGTGGTGTTACATTCTACCAGCCATCAGAATGTCCATGTTGACATCCACATCCACCTCATTGGATTGCAAATATGTTGCCACTTGTTGCTCTGTTGAAGCAGCAGAGTTTTGTTCTCCTCTGCTATCAACTGTTTGACATTACAGTAGGCATAGATGTATTCTGGAGACAATCACATTGTTCATACATCAGACCCTTCCACATTATTTGTGATATAATTTGATCCTTTTCATCATTTTGCTTCTTCAAGACCTTCACTTTCTTTTCCAACCCATCTTTTTTGTTTAAAGATCAATGCAGCATCATCCCTCACTTCCTTAAGGTTTTTTGATAGAAACGTAATGTCCAAATCTACCAGTGACGTGCAGTCAGGGGAGGCAGGTGAGGCGGGGCCTCACGAGCCATCATGGAAAGAAAAAAAATGTAAAAAGAAAACAAAATAATTAAATTGTTATATGTATCCAGTGATTAGACTATAAAGTTATTTTCCACTTAACTTCACCAGTTTTAGATTATTTTTATTCAAAATCACTGAATTTTCACATTTGCCGTTCAAATACTGAGAAGAGACGGTGCAGTGATCAGCAGCCACGTCACTGCGTTGTGCCTCAACATGGATTGCGGACTCGGCTAACTGCTGGCCTGCTGTGCAGTGAGACCGTATTGCTATATGAACTATATTATACATTTCCATAGTTTAGTTAGCTGAGGTATATAATGTACAGTGTATTTTGTCAACAACTGTATGTGTGTAAGTATTTCCTGTGCTGAGCAATCATGAAATGGCTGCGAAGACGCACTGGCTGAGGCTCGCAGTAATCCCGCCTCCTGGTGGTAGAGAATGCACCCCCGCCGTAGAATGCACCCCCTGACGGGAGTGTTATTACAACTAAAGCCCACATTTAAACTTTCCATGTGCAAGATTGAATCTATTTAAAAAAGTTATTTAATAAGAAGCCAAAAAGTGCAAAAACGTTCGTGTTGGAGGAGTTGTGAATGACTGCAGGGCCACAACATTAGGTACACCTGCAGACTGCAGCACGGATTTCATATTTCATTCATTCACAACTCCTCCAACACGAACATAATTGTTTTTGCACTTTTTGGCTTCTTATTAAATAACTTTTTTAAATAGATTCAATCTTGCACGTGGAAAGTTTAAGTGTGGGCTTTAGTTGATATAACACTCCCGTCAGGGGATGCATTCTACGGCGGGGGTGCATGATTAACAACAGCACAACAGCGGCGCATGGACTTCATTAATAAGTAAAGGTAAGACCATAATAAAGTTTTTTTATTAAATGTGCTTTTTTGTGTGCTACAGTTTGTATGTGTAAAGTTAAAGTTAAGTTAAAGTACCAATGATTGTCACATTCACACTAGGTGTAATGAAATTTGTCCTCTGCATTTGACCCATCCCCTTGATCACCCCCTGGGAGGTGAGGGGAGCAGTGGGCAGCAGCGGCGCTGCGCCCAGGAATAATTTTTGGTGATTTAACCCCCAATTCCAACCCTTGATGCTGAGTGCCAAGCAGGGAAGAATGCTGGTATGAGCTTTTAAACATAACCCGTTAACTGCTGCCAATCAAATGGTGAATAAGATACTCTTTAGGGTTCATATGTTTGTAAATCTGACTGTGATGAAGTCAGTGCCTCACCAGCCATGAACCTCACCGCACGTCACTGAAATCTACCATATCCAAAACATCATTATAAATTTTTGTTTTCTGTCTGTTTCCTTGGCTCTTTTCCATGTCTTTCTCCTCTGCATTTGTTGCCTTTTATATGTCCATTTTCTTGATGGTTTTAAAGACTATGAAGTTCGGAGGTTTGCGATAGTTGGCTTGTCTTGCCAGCACTTGTCGGCAGTCGTCCAAGGTTTTTATTTGTAATTTTTTGATCAGTTAGTATATTTCACTAGATAGTAGTGTCATATCTGTAATTATGGGTCCTTTAGTTGGCGATAGCTTGCAGGCCTCGCCGGATCTACTGAAGGTTTGTGTGTACTAAAACACACGCAAACTTGATAGAGCACACAAAGCTGATCTGCTAAACTTGTGCAAAGTGGATTGCTTCTGTTAAGTAAGCAGAATAAGGAGCACAATCTATTTTTGGTCTCCATACTCATGACTGTGCAGAATTGATGCTGATTATATGAACACTGCAGCGGTTGATTTAAGGACATAATTCACCACACCTGTTACTTGACTTTGTCATCATTATTCACTGTATTGTTCGATTGTGCACATAACAATGTTGTTCTTGTTTAGCATTCATATATGCAGTTAAGAGCCGGTAATTCGGAGCGGCCCCTTTAAGGAGATTCTCCCAAAGGTGGGGGTTTGTTGTTCCCGCCATTTTTGAGTGTGTGATGTAAGCGGTCATTCATTCTTGCTTTGATGAATAAATGACACACACGTTTTTGTGTGTCAAAGATACTTCAAGTTGTCTTGCTTTCACGCTACAAGCGCAACACTGGTGACCCCGGCGCTTCACTGAACGGATTCAGTGAATATTATCGACCATGACGCCGAATGCGGTGTCTCTGAAGCTGCCCGAGTTCTTGGAATCTTCCGCGACTGCATGGTTTGCCCAGGCCGAGGCACAGTTCGCCCTGCGTGGTATCACCGAGGACGACACTAAGTTTTATTACGTCGTTTCCTCCCTCGGTAGCGCGACGGCGACCAGAGTGGTTAGCGTCCTCACACACCCACCGGAGAGGAACAAGTACGTCACGTTGAAGGCTCACCTCTTAAAGACATTTGAACTTTCCGACGCGAGCCGCCTTTTTTCGTTGCAGGGGCTTAGGGATTGCAAGCCCTCTGAACTTATGGACAAAATGCTAGACCTCTTAGGTGAGCACAGGCCTGATTTCCTCTTCGTGCAGCTTTTCCTGAGACTCCTGCCTTCTCAGGTTCTGGCTGCTTTAGCCAACACGGCAATTTTGGACTGCTGCGAACTAGCTGCTGAAGCTGATAAGTTATTTTTAGCCTCCCAACCGACTTATGTTGTGGCTGCATTCTTTCCGGCTGGGGCAGAAAGACCCATGGCGGATACTTCCACTCTCACTGCTGCTGCTGCTGACGCTGCTGCTGCGCCCCCCCAGGCGGCAACCGGATTCCGGACTATGTTTTTTCCATGCAAAGTTCGGGACCAAAGCCAGGCGGTGCCGTCCCCCGTGCAGTTTCAGTGGACCGCAGCCGGGAAACGCCAGGGCCGGCGCTCAGCAGTGTCCATGAGCGTCGGCAGTACTGGTAGACTGCTATTTATCCAGGACTCCCTCTCTGGACGACGGTTCCTGTGTGACACGGGCGCGCAGAGGAGCGTCCTGCCAGCATCAAGGTTGGACATGCTGTCTGAGTCCCATAGCCCCCCCATGGAAGCGGCCAATGGCAGCCCTATCTGCACTTAAGGTATATGTTACGTGGAGCTGTGTTTTGGTGGACAGCATTTCAGTTGGAACTTTGTGACTGCAAAAGTGACGGTACCGCTCATCGGTGCAGATTTTCTCTGTGGTTTCGGGCTTCTTGTGGATGTAAAAAAACAGGCGCTTGGTGAACGCGATTACGTTTTGCTCGTACAAGTGCAGTCTCAGCGCGACGGACTCCATCAGGCTTTCCAGCATGCTACCCACCGCGGACGTTTTTCTTCGCCTCCTCGCTGAGTTCCCCACCCTAGCGCAGCCCACATTCTCCTCATCTACCGCCAAGCATGGTGTGGAACACCACATTGCCACCACAGGCACGCACGAGCCCGGCGCCTGGACCCTGCAAAGCTCTCCATCGCTAGAGCTGAATTCAAGACCATGGAACGCCTCGGGATCATTCGCCGCTCAGACAGCCCGTGGGTATGGTGGAGAAGCCTGGGGGTGGTTGGCGACCATACCAACCACTCAACGATGCGACTACCCCGGACCGTTATCCAGTCCCCCCACATACAAGATTTTTCCGCCAACCTGGCTGGTAAAACTTTGTTTTCTAAGGTAGATCTCGTCCAGGGCTACCATCAGGTGCCGGTCCATCCCTCTGATATCCCAAAGACAGCGGTCATCACCGCATTTGGAATGTTCAAATTTTTACGTATGCCTTTTGGCCTTAATGCGCCGCACAGACTTTCCAGCGGTTGATAGACCCTGTTTTACGTGACTTGCCGTTTCTGTTTGTCTACTTGGATGACATCCTTGTAGCGTGCACCTCTCAGGCCGAGCATGTTACCCACCTCAGGACCCTTTTTCAGCGCCTTAGCCAACACGGGCTCATTGTTAACCCAGCTAAGTGCAAGTTCGGGTTGTCTGTTATCGACTTCCTCGGACATCGCATCACGAAGTGCAGAGCAGTTCCCCTTCCAGCGAAGGTTGCTGCCATCGCAAACTTCCCCCGCCCGCTCACGGTTAAGGCTCTTCAGAAGTTCCTTGGCATGGTAAATTTTTACCATCGTTTCATCACCCAGGCAGCTGACCTCATGTGGCCGCTGTATGATGCGCTTATAAGGGCTGCTCCCAAGCACATGGTAGACTGGTCTGACGCGCGGCACAGTGCTTTTGTGGGGGTCAAGTCTGCCCTAGCTAACGCTACCCTGATGCTCCTATTGCAATCACCACGGACGTGTCAGACTATGCTGTAGATGCAGTGCATGAGCAGTGGGTGGGTGGCTCTTGGCAACTTTTGGCTTTCTTTAGCAGGCAGTTGCGCGCCTGCGAGCAGAAATATAGCACGTTTGACAGTGCTATAAATGCCGCGTAGCCGGCGGCGTTTCTGGGTGTCGTTGATAAATGGCTTTCGCTTTGCATAGTAGAGTTTTAACGTGCATTTACATATGTAGCGACCAACTGTAGTTACTGACAGTGGTTTTCTGAAGTGTTCCTGAGCCCATATGGTGATATCCTTTACACACTGATGTCGGTTTTTGATGCAGTACCGCATGAGGGATCGAGGGTCCGTAATATCATCGCTTACGTGCAGTGATTTCTCCAGATTCTGTGAACCTTTTGATGATATTACGGACAGTATATGGTGAAATCCTTATATTCCTTGCAATAGCTCGTTGAGAAATGTTGTTCTTAAACAGTTCGACAATTTGCTCACACATTTGTTCACAAAGTGGTGACCCTCACCCCATCCTTGTTTGTGAATGACTGAGCATTTTCTGGAAGATATTTTTATACCCAATCATGGCACCTACCTATTCCCAATTAGCCTGTTCACCTCAACTTATTCCTCAACTTTCTCAGTCTTTTTTGCCACTTGTGCCAGCTTTTTTGAAACGTGTTGCAGGCATCAAATTCCAAATGAGTTAATATTTGCAAAAAATAACAATGTTTTTCAGTTCTAATGTTAAGTATCTTGTCTTTGCAGTGTATTCAATCGAATATAGGTTGAAAAGGATTTGCAAATCATCGTATTCTGTTTTTATTGACCATTTACACAATGTGCCAACTTCACTAGTTTTGGGTTTTGTATAATGTAACTTGTTTAGCATGTCCAAAACAAAAAAATCAGACCAATAAACAATAAATCAGACAATCAAACAATGCCCATTGTTGAAACTCCAAGGAATATGTGTTTTGGGAAAGGACCATCATTCAGTTTTAATCACACTCCATTTATCAAGCAAAACTGCTTTTAAAGAGAGTCTCAGCACAAACAAAAAAGGATGTGGCTTGAAGTCACAACTATAATTGTAGGTTTTGAGTTGTTTTTGCGAAATGTATTCAGAACGCTAGCATGTCTGACAAAAAACAATAAGACTAACGCTTGCATCATGAAGGCCACGCACAAACATGTACTTCTTACCTTGTATCCAAACCTTTATGAATAATACACATATGATTCACTCATCTTAGTTGATGCTTGGTTGAAATACAATCACATAATCTAAATTTAGAAGGAATAGAAACTTTGTTTTGTTCTGGCAATGGAGGGAACCCCCTCTGCCTGGTGATCCCTGTGCTATTGATATCTGTCAAAACAACATTTCTGAAGAACTGGTTTTTAATTGCACCCCGAAGACAAATACACACATGCCAAACCTCAACAGCTCAACATACACGCAAGGACATTCTCTCAACAATGACTCACAGCTATTACCTGAACTATTAAGCGTTGTGAAACACTATCTAGGTTGCCCACAAAGTTATATACTGACACTCACTGTTTATTCATATTTCACATTAATCCCTACTTCGGACAAACACAGGTGAACAACCAGTGGCACAAGTATGTTTGGGAAAAAATGACAAGGCTTCTTGTCATTCTGTCCCATTCACTGTACATAAACCATCAGTGCGCATAAGCCTCTCACAATCACAAAGGTCAGACTGATAAGATACAAGATAGGGGCTGCAGTACACCAGCTGGTGGGATAAGCGGAAGCCTGGGTCAATGCTTTTCACAAAACATGCTCAACCTGTGATAAAGAGAGGGCACAAAACATGTTGTTAGGTACATTTCTATTCAAACATTGCATAAAGGTAAGAGCTGTCTGTTAAGCTTGGGATATACTCTGGCCTCATGTAACTTGCGTAAGCTCAGCCATATTGTGTACTGTCCCACAGACCCTGGTGTGCACCTTGCCAAAATTCTAGCTTCGCGGACCGCAGAGTTGTGATTGGTCAGCATTTGCCAAGGAGGGTCGAGGAGCACAGGAGAGCAGACGTTGTGCTTGAAATGCACAAATTATCATATGAGATAAAACAACAGTGATTAAACATTTGCATGCAAACTGATAGTGTACTTAATATCTGATTGCGCCCAAAAAACAATTCCTGAATTCAGCTTGTTGTGTTTTTTATGGCCAGAAAAAGTACCAAGTAGCACTCTTTTTAATGTTTATTGCCAATCTTGTGCCAACAGGTTCACTTCCGACACATACTCTTTCTCAACCACACGTGTCTTTCTCTCACACACACAACACTTCCTTGTTCTCCATCGATCACCTTTCAGGCACGGTATGTTCACAAACTTGGCAACTCTGAACATCAATAACACATGAACGTAAACATTCAAATCAATCAAAGTTTATTTATATAGCCCTTAATCACAAGTGTCTCAAAGGGCTGCACAAGCCACAACAACATCCTCGGCTCAGATCCCACATCAGGGCAAGAAAAAACTCAACCCAATGGGATACAATGAGAAACCTTGGAGGGGACCGCAGATGTGGGGAACCCCGCCCCCTGGGCGATCGGTGAAATGGATATCGAGAGGATCTAGTTAATAGTGTGAGAGTCCAGTCCATAGTGGGGCAAGCAGGGGATCATCTTGAGTGGAGACAAGTCAGCAGCGCAGACGTCCCCAACTGATGCACAGCTGAGTGGCCCACCCCGGGTCCCGACTTTGAACAGCTAGCGCGTCATCTGTGGTCACCTAATCACCTCTCCACGCAGGAGAGGGGGGCAATAGATCATTAGTAAATTTTTGCGAGGGCTGTCTCCGCAGAGTGATTTACCCTGAAACCGGACTAAAAGGGTTCACAGAGATTGTTAGACGCTAGGTGTTCATTTAGCTGCTGTGCAACAATTTTTTCGGTAGTTTACCATGAGGTCAGGATTAGGTATTTTTAGCAGAAGATGAATAACCACTTTTTTGAATGCTAGGGGAACAGTGCCAGTGGACAGTGATAAGTTTATAATATTAACACTAGTAATAATATTAAGTTGATAAACATTAACACTAGTGGGTTGTTACAATAGTTATTTCACAGTTGTGTATATTTTCAATTACATGTTGTGTATATTTTCAATTACATAGCTCTCTATTGTCTTTTGTCCCAAACGGCCAAATAGCGTTGCAAATTCTCCCGTGTTCAAGGGTTGCACAGCTCACCTTTGTAAAAGTCTTCTCTTCCGATTTTGAAGCAATGTGTACATAAAAAGTGATCGTCGACTCGTTTCAAAAGGATTAGTTAAGGATTAGTTCCAGCTCCAACAGTAAAGCGTGTGTCCCTTCAGATGCCATTAATTGCTATTGTTTACAATCACTACTACACCCAGGAATGTCTCTCTCCTTCAAGAAGATAGTCAACAAGAGTTCTGGTTGGTCGCACAGACACTGCCTCATAGGGTTTTGGAAGAGAATTGCAAGTCAAGAGCTATAAACGAACCAGGATGCCGTCAGAGGGCAAGCCAGCAACATGACGCGAGAGTATATTCCAGCCTTTGGTGTGATCCCTAACCTCCCTTGATGATAAGAAATGTACTTGTGTAGGTGTAAGAAAATATTTTTTCACCATGCCATTGTTTTGTAGCTCAGCAATGAGAGAAGCCCGTGTCTCTGTGGAGCCTAATATATTGTATATAATATTGTAACTACACAGGTACATGATCAATCTTTCAGATAGTGCCTCAATAGATTCAGTTGCCTCTTTTCCATATTTGCATATTACTGTGACTGAAAACCTATATTATATTAACTTTGATTCCTTGCAATTTATTCAAAAACAAATACATGTTGGTACACACCCCTCCACATGTCACGTCACTGTCACATGTTAATGCGAGGATCGTTTTCCCAGGATACAGACGGAACTCCGGAGGCAGTGTGCAGGTAAGACAATTATTTATTTACCATAAATCAGTCAGGAAATACAAATCAAACAGAAAAGCAAGCCGATAGCATGGGAAGCTATGGCGAAGCTTAGTCCAAAAACATGAATCACAAAGGTATTCACACGTAACTTGTTGCATGGAGCAAACAAGACAGCCAGCCTGAGTGTGGCGAAGAGGAGGAATATATAGCTCTCTGATTAGTGCCCGGGAGCAGGTGAGTGTCCCAAACACTAATCAGAGACAGGTGAAAAAAAGAAAACAAACCCAACGGTGTTGAAACAGAACTAAAGGAGTCTTTAACTAAACTAAAACATGATTCTTGCAGCGGATCATGATTCTACATAGATTTCTAAGTGTGAACAGGTTGGGCTCTTTACTGTTCGAGCATGACGCCTAATTTACAAAGTTAAAGTTAAAGTACCAATGATTGTCACACACACACACACTAGGTGTGGTGAAATTTGTCCTCTGCATTTGACCCATATCCTTGTTCACCCCCTGGGAGGTGAGGGGAGCAGTGGGCAGCAGCCGTGCCGCGCCCCGGAATAATTTTTGGTGATTTAAACCCCAATTCCAACCCTTGATGCTGAGTGCCAAGCAGGGAGGTAATGGGTCCCACGTTTATAGTCTTTGGTATGACTCGGCCGGGGTTTGAACTCACAACCTACCGATCTCAGGGTGGACACTCTAACCACATATATTGCAAGCCAGATACATCACCCTATGCTTATGTTGACTTCATTTAGTCATATATAGCCCATTTAAGACTTTGGTTCCCTATTTTTTTTTAAACACTGTGCACATTAAGAACATGTTTGTGATGGTTAGGATTTGTGTGTGTTCTCTCTCAGTTTTGTTGGTAAATAACCAGTTCACAACAGCTCTCTTTAGCCACTCTACCATTGTGTCCTTTGATCAATACACTTCAACTACCACCTTTAAAGATCAGATATAACAACTAAAAGCTAGAAAACCAACATTTGTGAATTGATCAACATGTTGCAAACTTTGTGCTGGCAGTCTTCTGTTGCGTTTGGGTCGCATGTTTGAGGTGGTTGTTTCCACAAGATGCAAAAGAACGTCAGGAAGCAGCTTCCAGGTAAGCTGCTGAGGCAGGTATAAATAGCTCTGTGATTAGTGCAGGTGAGCGTCCCGACTACTAATCAGAGAGAGGTGCAGGAAATCAGCACCCCTGGCAAGAAGAAAACCTAAAGAGGGCGCTGAAACAGAAATAGACAGTAAACTAAAGATAATATTACCAAACTAAACATCACAAACATTACCTGGGCAACGGGCCATGACAAATCAAAGTTTATTTGTATAGCCCTTAGTCACTGGTGAAGGGCTCCACAAACCACAAAGACAGCCCCTGATCCCTCTGGAAAAACTCCAAAAGCCCAAAATGGGAAAAGAAGAAACCTAGAGAAGGGGCTGCAGCAGATACCAAGTGGGAACGTCATTGACATATTCATGATAATGTAAGAGTCCAGTCCATTGGGAGGCTAGCAGAGGGTCCTTGCATGTCCTCTTCTTTGTCATAGAGGTCCATCCCGGGTCACGACTTAGAATAGCTAGCGCATCCTCCAGACTGGTACCTCTACAGAGATTATCCGTGGTAACCTCATAACCTCTCCATATAGGTTGCTGGTAGGTTATTCCATAATACTGGAGCCCGAATAGAAAACGAAAATAATATGTTACACTCATCAAAACTAGACGTAACAAATGCTTGTACAATGATTTCTGCGTCACTGGTGGACAAAATGGTACGGGTTTTAGTGATATTACAGAGATGAAAAAAGGTTATTTTAGTACCAATCGTAGTGTGTAATTGAAACGAGAGAGTGGCGAAAATAAAACTTTTAAAAGAAAATTTCACCGAGTCGCTTTGTATGATTACATTATTGTCAAATTTAAATTTGGTATCCATGAACAAGTGACTGTGTCAACAATCAACATTTCTGTTTTTTTAGCGTTAAGATGTGAAATGTTTCTAGAAAGCCATAATTTAATATTATTAAAACGTGTCTCCAAATGACTACAATTCAGGTGTGTGGGTTAGCTT
The DNA here is from genome assembly GCF_033978785.1 of Entelurus aequoreus. NCBI lineage: Eukaryota > Metazoa > Chordata > Actinopteri > Syngnathiformes > Syngnathidae > Entelurus > Entelurus aequoreus. The sequence goes on from NC_084749.1 coordinate 24,285,708, forward strand.
TAAGGATGTAAATTTGGGTGTCATCAGTATAACAGTGAGAAATATCACTGTATTTATCTATGGTGTCACGTAGCGGCAGCATACAAATTCTGTTGAGTGCAGGGTCAAGAACGGAACCCTGTGGAATTTCGCATGGAACTTTAACATTCATGGGATACAGAGCATCTATCCATTTTCTACCGCTTGTCGCTCTCTGATATTACAGCTGCATTTGGGTGGAAGGTGGTGTACACCCTACCCAAGTCGCCACCTCATTGCAGTGCCAACACAGATAGACAGCCAACATTCACACTTACATTCACACACTAGGGCCAATTTAGAGTTGCCAATCAACCAGGTGCATGTCTTTGGAGGTAAGAGGAAGCTGGAGTACTCAGAGGGAACCCACGCAGTCACGGGGTGAACATGCAAACTCCACACAGAAAGATACCGAGTCCCGGGATCGAGCCCAGGACCTTCTGATGGCGAGGCACAGGCACAAACCCCTGTGCTGCCACAGAGAGCATCCTTTCAGTGAATTAGGAGTAAAACCAAGAAAAAGCTAAATCTGCCTGACGACACAGGACTTGAGCGTTTTAATAGAATGTTTTGATCAACGGTATCGAAAGAAGCACTGAGATCAAGCAGCAGAAACACAGATGATGCACCAGCTTTTGTAGCTAACCATAAACCATTAGTCACTTTTGCGAGGGCCGTAGTAGATTGATTTGCCCTGAAACCAGACTGAAAAGGTTCACAAAGATTGTTAGACGCTAACTATTCATTTAGCTGCTGTTCCACAATTTTTCTAGGATTTTAGAGATAAAAGGGTGGTGCCACTAGCTGGTAGTTTAGCAGGAGGTCAACAAGGAGCCTGAGCTGGTGCGCGAAGAAGAGAAGTTCCAGCTAGATCTAGTAGGTCTCACTTCGACACAAAGCAAGGTCTCTGGAACCAGTCTTCTCGATTGGGAGGAACGGCCGCCCCGATCTGAACCAGAGTGCTGTTTTGTTATTGGAATGTTGTGCTTGTCACAGATAGTCCATAGCAAACATTATGTTCAAAAATAAAGGTGTCCATATGTGTACTTGGCACCAGGATACCCTAGGTCGCAGTTTGATGATTGACTTTGTGGTTGTATCATCGGATTTACAGTCTCATGTTTTGGATTCTCTGGTGAAGAGAGGGGCGGAGCTTTCAACAGATTAGCACCTGGTGGTGAGTTGACTCCAATGGTCGGGGAGGATGCCAATCAGACCCGGCAGGCCCAAACGCATAGTTAGGGCCTGCTGGGAATGTCTGGCAGAGTCTCACATCAGAAGAACTTTGTGTCACACCGTGGTGAGGGAAGTCCTGTTTTGGGGTTGTCTGGCACATTTCCTGTTTTATTTTGAAAGTTCTAATCCTCCTCTCGTTTCAGGCCACTTGCCCTTCCTCCTGTGTCACTGGTCTGATGTCTCTCCTGATTGCCTGATTGTGTCCACCTGTGTCACCCTCCCTCATGTGTATATAGTCCTCGTCTTCCCCTGTCTTGTTGCCAGAGTATATCGTCTCGCTACGTACCTCCAGCCTTGTCCACAGCCTTGTTCACAGCCATCAACCAAGTTTGTTAAGTATTGTCTCGCTTTGTTTATTGATTCCTTTGTTCCCTCTGAGAGAGTGATTTTCTTTTGCTAAAGTTTTTTGGTCAAGTCTTTTGTATCAATTTTCATAGTGCCTTGTATTCCTTTTTTTTCCCCTCCTTCTGGAGCGCTTTTAGTTTTCAGGCCTCTCAAATTCTTTATACATACTTTCTGTTTATAGCGTCTCAACCTTTTAGCATGAGATAATTTCCTTTTTTGTAGATAATTATAGATTGTTGGTTTTTTTTGTGTATTCGACTCATATAACTTTTTGGCTATTGCCGGTTCCTCCTTATGGAGTGATTTTCTGTTTATTGCCTTATGTCCTATGCTAATACCCTATAAGTGCTTGAATATATCTTAGATAGATTTTGTAGCCACTTTCTTTAATCACTCTGTCCTAGAGATAGCAAGGAATTGTTTAAATAAAGGCCTGAGTCAATTGTCACTCCTCTGCATCTGAGTCCTCATTTACGCCAAGTATTAACAGTATACTCTGGCCAGTATGGACTCAGCAGAGGCTAAACAACTGACGGAAATCCTGCACACCCAGGAATCACGGCTCGCCCGACAGGAGGAGTTTCAGACGGCGATGGCAGCAAACATGGGTCACCTGTCCTCCCAGCTACAAGGACTACTTGAGCAGTTTGCTCGACCGATTCCGGCGTCCCAGCCCCCCACGCCACCCGCTGCTCCCACCCTGTCTTCACCTCCTCCCGGAGCCGGATGCAAGCTGGCTCCTCCGGCGCCATACGCTGGCGCTCCCGGTTTGTGCAAGACCTTTTTGATTGACTGTGCTATTCATTATGAACTGATGCCCCATGCATTTCCCACTGACCGCTCCAAGATTGCTTTCATGATTTCCCATCTTACGGATAGAGCCAAAGCGTGGGCTTCTGCCGAATGGGGGCGGAACTCGTCACTCTGCCACTCATTTAAAGACTTTCAAGCTGCTCTAACAAGAACTTTTGACCCGGTGTCCTCCAGCAGAGAAAAGGCACAAGAGCTAAGCAGCATAAAGCAGGGCAGCGGCTCCGTGTGCGACTACGCCATCCGCTTCCGCACGCTGGCAGCTGAAAGTGGGTGGGACGACATGGCGCTCTATGATGTTTTTCTTAAGGGGCTCGGAGCTTCCATACAGGACCTCCTCATTCCCCTGGACCTACCCGATAACCTAGATGCCCTCATCGCGCTCGCTATCAGGACGGACAACAGACTAGCCCAGCTCAAACGACAGCGAGGAGGAGGATCGGAAGCTGCAGGTAGAACCACCCGTCCTTTCGCACCTAGCTGGTCGACGACTCGGCGCCCACCTCCGGAGCTACTTCCTCACCTACGCACAAATCAGGAGGAGGAACCCATGCAGCTGGGGAGAGCCCGACTGACCCCAGAGGAGCGACGCAAGCGGCTGATGGAGGGAAGATGTTTCTACTGTGGAGAGGGTGGCCATCTTGTCGGTTCGTGTCCAACCAAGGGACCCCAGGCGGTGAGTCACGTTCCGGCTGTTCCTCAGATGCCACGTATTCTTACCAAGATCACGATAACTCATCACACGACCACAATTCTAGAGGCGCTAATAGACTCTGGGGCAGATGAGAGTCTGATGGACTGGGGTTTAGCTAGGAGACTAGGACTCAAGTCAGAACCACTAGCTAAACCTATTAGGGCCAGTTCTCTAAATGGTAAGGAGCTTTTCACCATCACACACATCAGTGAACCTTTCCAAATGAACATAGACGGCCATCAGGAACAAATTCGTCCATACCTGATTATTTCTCCCTCTCATTCGCTAATTTTGGGGTATCCATGGCTGTACCAGCATAACCCTCGTGTTGACTGGAAAACAGGGAAGATCAGTGTATGGGGAAGGGAATGTACCCAGAAATGTAGTTTTTCTACTGCCCAAAAGAAAAATGTCAAGGAAATTAATCTTTTTTCTGCCAATCCTGCCACAGACTCAGAATTTCCGGACCTGAATTCTGTTCCCTCCTGTTACCACCACCTACGACAAGTTTTCAGCAAAACTAAGGCTCTGTCACTTCCACCCCACCGTTCATACGACTGTGCCATTGATTTACTGCCCGGGGCCACTATTCCCAAGGGGCGCCTGTACTCTGTTTCTGGTCCAGAAAGGGCAGCCATGAATGAATACATCTCTGCATCACTGAAAGCTGGCTTGATCCGCCCGTCATCATCGCCAGCAGGAGCAGGGTTCTTCTTTGTGAAGAAGAAAGACGGGTCGTTAAGACCCTGCATTGATTACAGCCCACTCAATGACATTACTATTAAGAACCGTTACCCTCTTCCCCTCATGTCCTCTGTCTTCGACCAACTCCAACAGGCCAAAATATTCACCAAACTGGATCTACGCAACGCTTACCATCTGGTCCGAATTAAAGAGGGAGACGAGTGGAAGACTGGATTCAACACACCCAGCGGCCACTATGAATACAGGGTCATGCCCTTCGGACTCACCAATGCCCCCGCCGTGTTCCAAGCTATGATCAATGAAGTTCTAAGAGACTTCCTGGACCATTTTGTGTACGTCTACCTGGACGATATATTGATTTATTCTCCTGACAGTGACACTCACCAAGTCCACGTAACCCAGGTTTTAAAGAGACTTTTGGACAATGACTTGTATGTTAAAGCTGAAAAGAGTGTTTTTCATGCCGACACTGTCTCCTTCCTGGGCTTCATTGTAGCTCCTGGAAGAGTGCAGATGGATCCGGCTAAAGTTAGCGCTGTGGCCGATTGGCCTACACCTGACAACCGCAAGAAGGTTCAGCAATTCTTGGGTTTTGCTAACTTTTACAGGCGGTTTGTCAGAAGCTTCAGCGCAATAGCTGCTCCTCTCCATGCTCTTACCTCTCCCCAGGTGCGGTTCCACTGGTCTCCGGAAGCAGAGAGGGCCTTCCAGACACTCAAACTCCGCTTCACCTCAGCGCCCATCCTCACCATTCCGGACCCGCAGCGCCAGTTCGTCGTGGAGGTGGACGCTTCTAATGAAGGAGTGGGAGCGGTCCTGTCTCAACGTTCTCAACAGGACGGCAAGATGCATCCATGTGCCTTTCTGTCGCGGCGGCTGTCCAAAGCTGAAAAAAACTATGATGTCGGCAATCGTGAGTTGCTGGCGGTGAAGCTCGCCTTGGAGGAATGGAGGCATTGGCTCGAGGGGGCCGAACACCCGTTCATCGTCTGGACAGATCACAAGAACCTGGAATACATAAAGAAGGCTAAGAGACTCAACTCTCGCCAGGCCAGGTGGGCGCTCTTTTTTAATCGCTTTTCCTTCTCGCTCTCCTACAGGCCGGGGTCCCGCAACGTCAAGCCAGACGCCTTGTCACGATTATTCGACCCCGAGCTTGAGGCCAAGCAACCTGAGACTATCCTTCCACTAAACTGTGTGGTAGGAGCGGTAACTTGGCCAATAGAAACAGAGGTAAAGCAAGCTAACGGTGTGGCCCCGCCACCTAGGGGATGTCCTGTTAATCGATTGTTTGTCCCCACTGAGCTGCGTCCCCGGGTGATTCATTGGGCTCACACCTCGCTGCTTTCGTGCCATCCGGGAGTTAAAAGAACCATGTTTGTGATCTCCCGGCGGTTCTGGTGGCCAGCCATGGAGACGGAGGTCCGGGAGTACGTAGAGGCCTGTTCGGTCTGTGCCAGGAACAAAATGTCTTCCAGGTCTCGCATGGGACTTCTCCAGCCGCTCCCCATTCCCTCCAGACCGTGGTCAGACATCTCGATGGACTTCGTTACAGGCCTCCCGGTCTCACAAGGTAACACCACCGTCCTCACCGTGGTCGACAGATTCTCCAAAATGGTCAGATTCATTGCTATGCCTAAATTACCATCCGCCAAAGAGACGGCAGAGACTATGATGACTAATGTATTCCGAGTTCATGGATTTCCCAAAGACATTGTTTCAGACCGGGGACCACAGTTTGTATCACGGTTCTGGGGGGAGTTCTGCCGACTCATTGGAGCCAAGGCCAGCCTGACATCAGGATATCATCCAGAAGCCAACGGCCAGACCGAACGACTTAACCAGCAGCTGGAAACCGGCCTCCGGTGCTTGGTCTGCCAGAACCCCTCCACATGGAGCAAACACCTGGTCTGGGTAGAGTATGCGCACAATTCGCTGCCTACATCAGCCACCGGCCTCTCTCCCTTTCATTGTGCCTTAGGGTACCAGCCCCCTCTCTTCCCAGAGAATGAGTCAGAAGTGTCGGTCCCCTCCGCCCATGCCATGGTCCGACGTTGTCGCCGCATTTGGGCAGCCGCCCGTCAAGTATTGACCAGACAACAAGGTCGGATGAAGAGAGCGGCAGACCGCAAGAGACGACCTGCGCCTGCATACGAACCCGGTCAGAGAGTCTGGCTTTCAGCCAAGAACTTACATCTCAAGGTCACATCAAGGAAACTGGCACCACGCTTTGTAGGTCCATTCCCAATTACCAAGCTCGTCGGACCTGCAGCGGTTCGGCTTCGTCTGCCTCGATCCCTCCGCGTCCATCCCACCTTCCACGTCAGTCAGGTCAAACCAGCCAAAGAAAGCACCATGGTCCCAGCCACCACGTCCCCTCCACCACCCGAGGTAATTGAAGGTGGACCAGTCTACAAAGTTAAACGCTTGTTGGCAGTGCGCAACCGGGGTCGGGGCAGACAATTCCTGGTGGATTGGGAAGGATACGGACCTGAAGAGAGACAGTGGGTTCCTTCCCGCCACATTGTCGACCCCACTCTCATCAGGGACTTCTACAGAGACCACCCCGAACAGTCTGGGCCGTCCGGAGTCGGCCATAGAGGGGGGGGTACTGTCACACCGTGGTGAGGGAAGTCCTGTTTTGGGGTTGTCTGGCACATTTCCTGTTTTATTTTGAAAGTTCTAATCCTCCTCTCGTTTCAGGCCACTTGCCCTTCCTCCTGTGTCACTGGTCTGATGTCTCTCCTGATTGCCTGATTGTGTCCACCTGTGTCACCCTCCCTCATGTGTATATAGTCCTCGTCTTCCCCTGTCTTGTTGCCAGAGTATATCGTCTCGCTACGTACCTCCAGCCTTGTCCACAGCCTTGTTCACAGCCATCAACCAAGTTTGTTAAGTATTGTCTCGCTTTGTTTATTGATTCCTTTGTTCCCTCTGAGAGAGTGATTTTCTTTTGCTAAAGTTTTTTGGTCAAGTCTTTTGTATCAATTTTCATAGTGCCTTGTATTCCTTTTTTTTCCCCTCCTTCTGGAGCGCTTTTAGTTTTCAGGCCTCTCAAATTCTTTATACATACTTTCTGTTTATAGCGTCTCAACCTTTTAGCATGAGATAATTTCCTTTTTTGTAGATAATTATAGATTGTTGGTTTTTTTTGTGTATTCGACTCATATAACTTTTTGGCTATTGCCGGTTCCTCCTTATGGAGTGATTTTCTGTTTATTGCCTTATGTCCTATGCTAATACCCTATAAGTGCTTGAATATATCTTAGATAGATTTTGTAGCCACTTTCTTTAATCACTCTGTCCTAGAGATAGCAAGGAATTGTTTAAATAAAGGCCTGAGTCAATTGTCACTCCTCTGCATCTGAGTCCTCATTTACGCCAAGTATTAACACTTTGAACATGTTACGGAAGAGGTGCTGGACATTGAGTCCGAGTGGACCTTGTTCCGTGCCCCCTGTGGCCGCAGGGTGGTTGGTGCCTGTAGTGGCTGCAACTCCAAAACCCGCAGGTGGACACCAGCAGTAAGGCTGAAGAAGCAGTCGAATCGGGTCCATTTGGCTCATGAGACTCCGGCAGCAGACAGGTACAGGCAGGCCAAGCGGCGCGTGACTTTGGAGATCGCAGAGGCAAAAAACTTGGACATTGAAGCCATGGAAAACGACTTCTGGACGGCTGTGAAGCAATTCTGGACCACCACTCGCCGCCTCAGTAGGGTGAAGCAGTGCACTGTCAACACCGTGTATGAAGGGGAAGGTGTACTGCTGATGTCAACTGTGAATGTTGTGGATCGGTGGAAGGAATACTTTGAAGACCTCCTTAATCTTACCTACACACCTTAAAATGAGAGGGCAGTGCCTGGGGACCCTGTGGAGGGCTCTCCTATTTCTGGGGTTGAGGTTGCCGAGGTAGTTAAGAAGCTCCTCGGTGGCAGGGCCCAGGGGGTGGATGAGATCCACCCGGAGTTACTTAAGGCTCTGGATGCTGTAGGGCTGTCGTGGTTGACAAGACTCTGCAGCATTGCGTGGACATCGGGGGCGGTGCCTCTGGATTGGCAGATCAGGATGGTGGTTCCTCTATTAAAAAGGGGAACTGGAGTGTGTATTCCAACTATTGTGGGATCACACTCCTATTCAGGTGTGCTAGAAAGGAGGCTACACCAGATGGTCAAACCTCCAGGAGGAGCAGTGTGGTTTTCGTCCTGGGAGTGGAACTGTGGACCAACTCTATACTCTCGGCACAATCTTTGAGGGTGCACGGGAGTTTACTACACGTGTTTTGTTGACTTAGAGAAGGAATTTGACCGTGTCCCTCGGGAGATCCTGTGGAGAGTGCTCAGAGAGTATGGGGTATCAGACAGCATGATAGTGGCGGTCCGCTCCCTGTATGATCGGTGTCAGAGCTTGGTCCGCATTGCCAGCAGTAGGTTGGACCCGTTTCCAGTGAGAGTTGGACTCCGCCAGGGCTGCTCTTTGTCACCAATTCTGTTTGCTACTTTTATGGATAGAATTCCTAGGCGCAGTAAGGGCGTTGAGGGGATCCAGTTTGGTGGCTGCAGGATTAGGTCTCTGCTTTTTGCGGATGATGTGGTCCTGCTGACTTCATCTGGCCGCGATCTTCAGCTCTCTCTGGATCGGTTCGCAGCTGAGTGTGAAGCGACTGGGATTAAAATCAGCACTTCCATGTCCAAGTCCATGGTTTTCGCCCAGAAAAGGGTGATGTCCCAAGAGTTGATCGTGAGATCGACAGGCGAACAGGTGCATTGTCTGCTGTGATGCTGACTCTGCATTGGTCAGTCGAGGTGAAAAGAGAGCTAAGCCGGAAGGCAAAGCTCTCAATTTACTGGTCAATTTACGTCCCTATTGTCATCTATGGGTTTAGGGTTATAATAAAAAGGATAAGATTACGGGTGCAAGTGGACAAAATTAGTTTTTTCTGTCAGGTTGTGGGGCTCTCACTTAGAGATAGGGTGTGCGCTCTTATTCGGGAAAAGCTTAGAGTAAAGCCGCTACTCCTTCACATCAAGAGAAGTCAGATGAGGTGGTTCGGGCATCTGCTTAGAATGCCCCCCGTTGGGGAGGGTTTAAGGCGTGTCCGACTGGTAGAAGACCTCGGGGAGGACCCAGGACACGTTGGCAAGACTATGTCTCCCAGCTGGCTTGTGAACGCCTCGGGATCCCTTGGGAAGAGCTGGACGAAGAAACTATGGAGAGGGAATTCTGGGTTTCTCTGCTTACGCTGCTGTCACTGCGACCCTACTTCAGATTAAAAGAAGATAATGGATAGATGGATGGATTGACAGTTCCTCTAATGTAACTTCTTCAAAATGAGAGGGAGCATTTGTCGTAATGCATACATTTGTATCTGTGTGGAACGCAGTTGGAGCTGGGACGTGTCTTTAATATAATTTCTAATTAGCTCAATTTTCTTCGTAAAGAATTGCATAATGTTGTCAGCCAAGTGGGTGGAGTTAGCGATGCAACTGCGTTAAACAAATATTTAGGATTGTCTTTAGTGAGGTGGATGAGATTAGAGTATTATTTACAAAGCCCAAAACCAGTGAAGTTGGCACATTGTGTAATTCGTAAATGTCTATTCCAGGGTGCTGGAGAGGCCCTTAGTCCAACCTTGGAGTCAGGAGAGACAATGTGGGTTTGGTCCTGGTCGTGGAACACAGGACCAGATTCATACCCTCGCTAGGGTACTGGAGGGGGCATGGGAGTTTGCTCAACCAGTCCACATGTATTTTTTGGATTTGGAGAAGTCATTCGATAGTGTCCCTCGCAGTGTCCTGTGGGGGGTGGTCCAGAAGTATGGGGTCCAGGGTCTGTTGCTACGGGCCATTTGGTCCCTGTACAATCAGAGCAGGAGTCTGGTTTGCATTGCAGATATGTTTACAGTGGACGTTCGACAAGGCCAGGGCTGCCCTTTGTCACTCGTTCCTTTTCATTACTTTTATGGACAGAATTTCTAAGCGCAGTCATGGTGTGGAGGGTTTCCAGTTTGGCGGCCAGATTATTGCATCTCTGCTTTTTGCAGATGATGTGGTCCTGTTGGCTTCATCAGGCTGGGACCTTTAGCCTTCACTGAGGCGGTTTGCAGTCGAGTTTAAAGCTGCTGGGATGAGAATCTGCACCTCCAAATCTGAAGCCATGATTCTTAGTCAGAAAAGGGTATACTGCACCCCCTGGGTTGAGAGCTAAGTTCTGCCTCAAGTGGAGGAGTTCAAGTATCTCAGTGTATTGTTCAAGAGTGAGGGAAGAATGGAACTCAAGATTGACAGACGGATCGGTGCAGCGTCGGCAGTGATGCAGTCACTGTACCGGTCTGTTGTAGTGAAAAGGGAGCTGAACCAGAAGACAAAGCTCTCGATTTACCAGTCAGTATATGTTTGTACCCTCACCTATGGTTACGAGCTTTGGGTAATGACCGAAAGGACAAGGTCGCAAATACAAGCGGCATAAATGAGTTTCCTCCACAGGATGTCTTGGATCAGCCTCAGAGATAGGGTGAGGAGCCCGATCATCCGGGAGAGACTCAGAATAGAGCCGCTGCTTCTTCATGCTGAAAGGAACCAGCTGAGGTGACTCGGACATCTACTACGGATGCCTCCTGGACGACTCCCTGGTGAGATGTTTCGGGCATGTCCAGCCCGTAGGAGGCCTCGGGGCAGACCTAGGACTCGCTGGCTTGATTATGTCTCACAGCTGGCCTGGGAATGCCTCGGTGACCCCCCGGTAGAACTAAAGGAGGTGGCTGAGGACAGGGAAGTATGGGCATCTCTGCTTGGACTGGTGCCCCCGCGACCAGGATACGTGGTGGAAATGGATGGCTGGATAGACATTCCAGGAATTGACACGGTGGGAAACTGGAGATTACTTGCTTGGTGCTGCGGTTCATTTGTGACCTTAAAATTTGCTTGGAACAAAGTCACAAGGTAGTCCAGGAAGTGGAGACATTGGAGTTTTTGAATGATAATTAATTGGCATGGCATCCACCTGCCTTGATGTTCTGCCCTAGTCATCAGATCAAGTTGCCTGCAAACAGAGCAGAGGACAGAAAATACCAGACAGACAGGAGAACTTGAACAAATTAAAGGTTTTTTAGGATGTAGATCATAACATATTGGCATGATTATTAATATGACTGTTTGAAGCATACTAACTATTATTTATATGAAATATGGCACTGTATCATAATGTTTCAACATTGTTGAGGTAAAAAAGGCAAGTGTTTTCCTTTGAGAGAAAGAGCAGATTTAAACGAAAAAAACATTTTATATATTTCCATTTGTCCTCAGTGTAAATCATGTTGAAAAACACCGTTGCTGATTGTGTTTGGATGGAAATTAATGTGTTTCAGTCCAGACGGGGAAATCTTTAATTGTGGGAAACAATTATCACTAGAAAACCAGCAATATGTAAATATTTAATTGGCAGATGTTCAGACATTCTGGTATAGGTGATGCAGTGTGCAACAGCAGGCCTTTGAGACATAGCTAAAAAGGCTTTTACATGTGTACCACCTGGGTGATCTGTTTATGGAGGTCATCCCTGCGTTGACCCTGAGCTCATCCAAGCCTCTTTTGCTTACAAAACAACAATTTCTAATATCTACTGCACAGTCTTGTTCAATCAACCTAGTGCTTTCAGTATGAGAATATGTTCTTATATACGACCACCTATGAATTAAAGAATCACTTCAGTGTCTTTGATGAACCATTTTTGTTGATTTACTATTGCCTCTGAGAGAAATATCCTAAATCTCTAAAACAATTTTATTCTGAGCTCCCTAAAGACCATCGTGAAAAAAGAGGAAGAGGTATTGCGTGTGTGTTTCCTTCCAGGCTGGTGTTTTCACTGTAAAGGGGCAGCTCCCACTGTTATCATACGCTGCAGAGATTTGTTTTGCCCCTGTCGTGAAAAGTGTTTTTGAGTTAACCCAAACACAGGCTATAGTAACATTGATATTATCTACCTGAGCATGCAGAGCCCACCTGCAGGGCTATGACACGGAAAGGGAAATGTTTTACCTTGTTTGCACGAATAGGATCAAAGCGTATGTGCCTGTGTTGGGGGTGGGGAGGGGACAAGTAATTTTACAAGCTAACACTCTTGCTGTTTGGACAGGTTGAATCTGCAGGTCTGCTAACTTTCCAGCAGCTATTTTTTTCTTTGCTCGAACAGTCAAACTATAATTATTCCGATGTCTGGAAACACACACAAGTGTTATATTCAAGACCCTTTATCTGGTTTAATTTCTGGTCAGGAGTGTAGCTGTAAAGTACAGCCTGTTAATTTTCTTACAATAAATCAAGTTTATCTTAAGTGGCAAAAAACTTCTTTAATGAGACCCCTTGGCAACACAACTACAATGTACCAAAGTCAGCTAAGAAAAGCATCAGGTTACCCACGACCGTAATGAGAATAAGCGGTATGTAATACCCTACGAATAAGCAGTATAGAACATGGATGGAAGGATGGATAGATGGATGGATGGATAACTACAATTATTTTCTTGTACTTTTGCAAATATGTTTGCTACATGACTTACTACCTAGCCACAGCAGTGGATACATATTGCAGAATATCATGGTTATGCCACCTGTGCTATAAGAAACTTTGTGTCCCATCCATTCATGTGGCTGACTGTCATCTTAACCAAGTATGCTTCTATAGCCTAGGTGTCAAAGTCAAGGCCAGTGGGCCTTGAATACATTTTCTATGGCCCCTGGATAATATTTGATTAGTATTAGAACCGGACCGCAGGCCACAGCCGCCTGCTGCTGTTTTGCACGCACCAATACTCCATTCCCCACAATGCAACGGTAGCCCGCAAACTCACTGCAGCGCCGTAAGTGGGCCTCGGCTTCATTATTCATTCAGGGCATATGTCAACTTTCAGCAACCCCCTTCCCCAATTATGGCTAAATGGAAGGTGGACAGTGAGAACAGGGGGTTTCAAGCCAGGTGGGAGGCAGAGTACATGTTCACGGAGGTAAAAGGCAGATCTGTGTGTCTTCTGTGTGGAAAAAGTGTGGCTGTAATGAAAGAATATAATCTCAGGATTAAATTCAAGGTCTCCCTGCTAACCCACCAGTCCCTTCATGGAAATGCCCCCCTCTACCTCAAAGAACTACTCACCCCCAAATCCTCCACACGACACCTCCGGTCCGGACAGGCAAACCTCCTCCAACCTCCGAGGACAAAGCTACGAACAATGGGGGACCGGGTTTTCTGCTCCGCCGCTCCCAGTCTGTGGAACGCTCTCCCTGACTATCTGAGGGCACCGCAGACTGTGGATGCTTTTAAAAAAGGCTTAAAAGCACTTCTTTTTAAAAAAGCCTTTTTTTAGATATGTGCATACTAGCTATAACTATTTGTCTGTTCTAGTTTTTATTTTTATTTATTTATTTATTATCTTTTTTTATTTATTTTAAATAAAATTAAAATAAAAAATTTAAAAAAAAAAGAGAATCGATTCTGAATCGCACAACGTGAGAATCGCAATTCGAATTCGAATCGATTTTTTCCCACACCCCTAATATATATACATATTTTAATTTCCCCTCAGGGATTAATCAAGTATTTCTGACACACATATATATATATATATATACATATATATATACATATATATACATATATACATACATACATACATACATACATACATATACATACATATATATATATATATATATATATATATATATATATATATATATATATATATATATATATATATATATATATATATATATATATATATATATATATAACCGTTCAAAAGTTTGGGGTCACCCAATAGCCTTCATTTTTAAGAACTGTCACGACTGGGTCTATGGCGTGGTTTGTTCTCCCAGAAGGCAAAGGAAAATTGGCGCGGGCAAGGCGTGAATTTAAATACATTATTTATTTTTTAACACTAATAAACTACAAAAAAAGGAAGCAAACAAAAGGCGCACACAAAGGCGGAAATACAAACTTGACTATGAAACAAAAGACATGCACGTGGGCACAAAAACTATGAACAATAAAACAAAAACACTAACTGTGGCATAAATGAACAAAACTTACTTGGTAAAGAACTGTGACAAGACATGGAGCAGAGTGATGAAATAGTGTGAGGACGCCAGGACGAACAACAGAAACAGACAGATTTAAATAGTGACGTGATCAGTGAAAACAGGTGCGTGACTCGAAACAGGTGCGTGACAAGACAGGTGAAAACTAATGGGTGACCATGGAAACCAAACCAAACAAGGAAGTGCAACCAGGAACTAAAAAAAGAGCCCAAAACCCAAGCAAAACAAAAACATGATTAACACAGACATGACAAGAACAAGAATAGACTGTCGAGTTTCAGATGAAAGTTCTCTTTTTCTGGCCATTTTGAGCGTTTAATTGACCCCACAAATGTGTTGCTCCAGAAACTCAATCTGCTCAAAGGAAGGTCAGTTTTGTAGCTTCTTTAACGAGCTAAACTGTTTTCAGATGTGTGAACATGATTGCACAAGGGTTTTCTAATCATCAATTAGCCTTCTGAGCCAATGAGCAAATACATAGTACCATTAGAACACTGGAGTGATAGTTGCTGGAAATGGCCCTCTATACACCTATGTAGATATTGCACCAAAAACCAGACATTTGCAGCTAGAATAGTCATTTACCACATTAGCAATGTATAGAGTGTATTTCTTTAAAGTTAAGACTAGTTTAAAGTTATCTTCATTGAAAAGTACAGTGCTTTTCCTTCAAAAATAAGGACATTTCAATGTGACCCCAAACTTTTGAACGGTAGTGTATATACACACATACACACGTTAGGTCAGAGGTTCTTCAGGGGATTTTCCAATCCCCTAAAGAGCAGTGAAACCTGCGAAACAGGCTTGTAGGGATGAAATAGTTTATATACATATGGGCAGCACGGTGGCAGAGGGGTTAGTGCGTCTGCCTCACAATACGAAGGTCCTGAGTAGTCGTGAGTTCAATCCCGGGCTCGGGATCTTTCTGTGTGGAGTTTGCATGTCCTCCCCGTGATTGCGTGGGTTCCCTCCGGGTACTCCGGCTTCCTCCCACCTCCAAAGACATGCACCTGGGGATAGGTTGATTGGCAACACTAAATTTGTAGCTGGGATAGGCTCCAGCGACCCCCGCGACCCCGAAGGGAATAAACGGTAGAAAATGGATGGATGGATGGATGGATGGATATATATATATATATATATATATATATATATATATATATATATATATATATATATATATATATATATATATATATATATATATATATATATATACTGTATATATATATATATTCATTTATTAATTTTTTACCATCAAACTGATATGTTTTTTCTTCTATATTGTTATTTATTATATTATTATTATTATTAACAACCATAAGTCAAATGCACATTATCTACTCTGCTTGACTGGGAGAATAAGAGAGATGCAACCAAGGCAAAAGGCGACCACACATATTAGCTTTATTTGGACATCCTGCGACTAATAGACTTTCACTGCATACAACGATTCCGGATGGACTGTTTGACCATCATTTAATTGTACTATTTCCCAAAGTGGAAATACATATATAAAATGTAACCAATTTTAATCAGTTGATCTGTTTGCTTTTTGACAGTTAATATCCAACGGTCAGGTGTCACTTTTCCCCTTGTAAGCAAGGGGAGACCAAGTCCATCTTAACGGGTCACGGCTTCAGTTGTACCAAACAGTGCTCTTAACTTTACACGTATCACGGCCAGCACAAGTGAAACAAAGTTTTATCTACAGAGTTGCATGCAGCCGGACGAAGAAGCTGTTGCGCGTGCACACACATTCTCAAACAATCATGACGACACATACATGACGAGCACTGCCTGGATTTAAAGTATTATCTTTTTTTCTGATTTTATTGACATTTACAAGTGTTAAAATGTTCCATGATTTTCAAGGCAAAGTCCGCTTCACTGGTGAATAAATTACCTGAGCCCGCCTTCATTCACAATTTACAGACGAGCGTGTGTCTTCTTTAGGCAGGGTGGGCATTAGGAGTGTGGGAAAAAATCGATTCGAATTTGAATCGCGATTTATCATGTTGTGCGATTCAGAATCGATTCTCATTTTTTAAAAAATCTATTTTTTATTTATTTATTTTTTTATTTATTTATTTATTTTTTTATTTTTTTATTTTTTTATTTTTTTAATTAATCAATCCAACAAAACAATACACATCAATACCATAACAATGCAATCCAATTCCAAAACCAAACCCGACCCAGCAACACTCAGAACTGCAATAAACAGAGCAATTGAGAGGAGACACAAACACGACACAGAACAAACCAAAAGTAGTGAAACAAAAATGAATATTATCAACAACAGTATCAATATTAGTTACAATTTCAACATAGCAGTGATTAAAAATCCCTCATTGACATTATCATTAGACATTTATAAAATTTTAAGAAAATGAACAATAGTGTCACAGTGGCTTACACTTGCATCACATCTCATAAGCTTGACAACACACTGTGTCCAATATTTTCACAAAGATAAAATAAATCATATTTTTGGTTCATTTCATTTAATAGTTAAAACAAATTTACATTATTGCAATCAGTTGATAAAACATTGTCCTTTACAATTATAAAAGCTTTTTACAAAAATCTACTACTCTGCTTGCATGTCAATGTGATTATCTTGTGTGATGACTGTATTATGATGATAGTATATATGATAGTATATATCTGTATCATGAATCAATTTAAGTGGACCCCGACTTAAACAAGTTGAAAAACTTATTCGGGTGTTACCATTTAGTGGTCAATTGTACGGAATATGTACTTCACTGTGCAACCTACTAATAAAAGTCTCAATCAATCAATCAATCAGTCAGCAGACTGGGGTAGATCCTGCTGAAATCCTATGTATTGAATGAATAGAGAATCCTTTTGAATCTGGAAAATATCGTTTTTGAATCGAGAATCGCGTTGAATCGGAAAAAATCGATTTTGAATCGAATCGTGACCCCAAGAATCGATATTGAATCAAATCGTGGGACACCCAAAGATTTGCAGCCCTAGTGGGCATGTCCCTGGTCTGGATGGGAGAATCCAAATTAGAGAAACGTGCCTAACTACAAAACCCAAAACTAGTGAAGTTGGCACGTTGTGTAAATCGTAAATAAAAACAGAATACAATGATTTGCAAATCCACCAATCCTGCCTTCTCTGCATCTTGGGGTTCGTCACCAACACCATGTGACAGTTAAAAGAAAAGGCCATGTAACACAGTGGTAAAAATGCCCTGTGCCAACTTTTTAGCAATGTGTTGCTGCCATTAAATTATAAGTTCATTATATTTTGCAAAAAAAAAAACATGTTTTTCAGTTCGAACATTAAATATCTTGTCTTTGCAGTTGAATAGACCTGGCCTGCCGGTTCTGGACTGGTCTGGAACCCGTACTCTTTTACTATGAAGCCCAGCTGTTGTAACACGTGGCTTGGCATTGTCTTGCTGAAATAAGCGGAAGTGTCCATGAAACATTGCTTTGATGGCAACATATTTTGCTCTAAAACCTGTATGTACCTTTCAGCATTAATGGTCCCTTCACAGATGTGTAAGTTAGCCATGCCTTGGGCACTAATACACCCCCATATCATCAAAGGTGGGGTTTTGAACTTTGCGCCTATAACAGTCCGAATGGTTCTTTTCCTTTTTGGAACGTCCACGGATTCCAAAAACAATTTGAAATGTGGACTCGTCAGACCACAGAACACTTTTACACTTTGCTCATCTTAGATGAGCTCGGGCCCAGCGAAGCCGGCAGCGTTTCTGGGTGTTGTTGATAAATGGCTTTCGCTTTGCATAGTAGAGTTTTAACTTGCACTTACAGATGTAGCGACGAACTGTAGTTACTGACAGTGGTTTTCTGAAGTGTTCCTGAGCCCATGTGGTGATATCCTTTACACACTGATGTCGCTTTTTGATGTAGTACCGCCTGAAGGATCGAAGGTCACGGGTATTCAATGTTGGTTTTCAGCCTTTATGCTTACGTGCAGTGATATCTCCAGATTCTCTGAACCTTTTGATGATATTACAGACCGTAGATAGTGAAATCCTTAAATTCCTTGCAATAGCTGGTTGAGAAATGTTGTTCTTAAACAATTTGCTCAGGCATTTGTTGACAAAGTGGTGACCCATCCTCGTTTGTGAATGACTGAGCATTTCATGGAAGCTGCTTTTATACCCAATCATGGCACCCACCTGTTTCCAATTAGCCTGTTCACCTGTGGGATGTTCCAATTAAGTGTTTGATGAGCATTCCTCAACTTTCTAAGTCTTTTTGCCACTTGTGCCAGATTTTTTGAAACATGTTGTAGGCATCAATTTTCAAATTAGCTAATATTTGCAAAAAACAACAACCTTTTCCAGTTTGAACGTTAAGTATCTTGTCTTTGCAGTCTATTCAATTGAATATATGTTGTAAAGGTTTTGCAAATCATTGTATTCTGTTTTTATTTACGATTTACACGTGCCAACTTCACTGGTTTTGGGTTTTATATAAACAGTAGGATTGGGCCCTACATTTTTACGTTCACAACCTCTGCCAAAACTCATTTAGTTCAAGATGAGCTGTCTTCATGCTAGACTTATCAAATATGCACATCCATTGTGCATTTAAGGCCTTATTCTCCCGTTCGCGCTTAAGTGTCAAGCACACTTCTTCTCTTCCCATTAAGCAGAGACAAAGCCAAGTAAATGATGTGCATTTTTTGCACAACATGCCATTTCTATCAAGGCGTCGAATGGCAAAATTCATATTTTTGTGTCAGTAGTGTATGTTTAATATAGGATTTTCTTAAAGTTCCTCTTAATTGTGAGCGTAGTTTTAAAATATTTTCTTTCAGTGCAATTTCATAAGCAATTTTTAACATTTGAAAGATTGAAATTGCACTTGGCCTGTAAGTTATTTGGACAAATGGGTTAAGATACAGGATTGAAAAGATCCAGGGCTTATCCCAGATGAGTAATGTGCAAAAAAAAAAAGATTCTGCATTTCAATTAAGTTTTTGCAGACAAAAAACACTGGATTACACTTGTAAATGAATATGTTTCAAAGATGTGCGGTCAGGATAGGCAGTGGCAGAGCCTCACTTGTTATGATGAAAAATGAAAAAAACTAAGAATTTTAACATTAAAAAAATATTAAGATTTGTCCATTAAACTGTGTTTTAAATGTATTTTCTGTATAATTGCAATAATTTTTGCACATTTACTTCATTGCAATAATGTGTGACATCATCACGAGCAAGGAAGCCAGTGGTTGTGTTTTTGTTTTTTCGGCAAATCCAAGAACTTAATGATTTGCAGAAGTAATTAATAAATTAATTTGGCTGCCAAAATGGACGATTACATTATATATATCCAAGTTAAACTACTTCTCTAAATTTGAGACAAAACAGATGTGATCATACAATGTATATGTTTTCATGAAGGATAGTGCATATATACTTCCAATACAAACACAGTAGAGCGTAAGAACGACTCCAAATATATGTGTTTTTAATTTATCAAAGTAAATACATGGGACAAATACATTTTGATTTTGAAATTTGATAACATGTTTATGACATTTTAATAAGTCTTTTCTTTTTCTTGTTATCATCTTATTGAGTAAACTGCATTTACAGTGACAAAAACATATTAATGTAAGAAAAAACAAAACTGCCTCATCTGGTGTGAAGGTCAACACACGTCATTGATACGGTTTAATAAAGCAAAATCATTTGCCTTCTTTGTACCAAAACCTTACGGATAGTAGCCTAACATTTAGCAAACCAGCTAAACGTCAAACACTTTTCAAAACGTTTAACACGCCTGAATCATCACCCGTCACAGCTGGTGTTGTTTGGTTTTTGATGGGAAAAAACCCATCCTAATATCCATGTTTACAGTTTTCCCATTTTTACAGTGCTGCTGAAGTGTTCAGATGGTTGGGTTGGCTGTATGCAGGCTACTTGATGCAGCTGCGGCTGTTACCTCACAAAATGTCAGATTCTGGGCTTTTCAGAAAACATATGGGATTGAGTCAACATAGTCACCCTCTAACACAGGCCTGGGCAATTATTTTGACTCGCGGGGTCCAAATTTTGAGAAAAAAAAATTGTCTGGGGGCCGGTATATCTATGTTTAGGAACACTAATACTAAACCTCACATTAATGTCTGATTGGATGCTAAAAACGTTATGACAGACCGCCTTAAAAACGGAATGTTATTTTACATATTTTTACTGGATGAATGTACAGAATGTACATGAAAATAAAGAATGTGGGATTTACAATATTAACTATGAACGATAAAACACTGAATATTGACAACATATGAACGTCACACCCCCTCTCGATCGACATATTTTACAATCAAGCGAAACGCAACAAAAATGCAACAAACAGACAAATATGAACCCGAAGGGTAAAAAAACACCACCTAAAATGTGATATATCTGATGTATCACTAAGCTTTACAACTTGGTTGTAAAAATCTCCTTCCGCTTGTCTCTGGCTGTTTTCAGGCTGGCCGCTCTGGAAACACTCTGTGGAAACGCTCCCCACCCACACTGCTTGGTGTCTTGTCTGAGCTGCTGTGACTTAGATTACCATAGTAACTAGTATATAGTGCAAAAGCGCAGATTCCAACCATTGAAATACATTTGAAAACATCACTGCACATCATAATGGCAGCTACAGTTTCCATCTTAAAGATCTAAAAACATTATTTGGGGATGGCCAGATTGAAAAACTTAACGGGCCTTAATTTTCCCGGGTCTGCTCTAACGCTACCCCTGATGCACGACCAGTTATTCACACTTTCAGTAAATGAACTTGTCCAGTTACAAAGAAATACATGGTGGTTAGCACATTGGCCGCACATACGTCTTCGAATCTCCTTTTGTGCATCTACGTGTGGAGTTCTTCCCCGCGTGCCAGGGTTTTCTCCGGGTACTCTGGCTTCCTTCCACATATACTGTATATGTTTGGTCAATTGCAGACTGTAAATTGTCTATAGGTGTAGGTACCCCTTGTAGGACTCGAATTTGCCACACTGTGAGAAATGGGGCGCTACAGTAGGAGATGCATGTCTCTTATCAGCGAGGAAGAGTCAGTCTTTTGTATCCTTTTTGTATGTGCTGTTTAAATTTAAGAGTTCAAGATTTCAAACCAAATATTGCATCAATTTTACATGAATCTGGCTGTGAGCAGGCTACTGTATGAACACATTTATTTGTAAGTTACAGAAATTATATTTATTTTGGGGATAATCAGTCATGTGCTCCTACCTCTTCTAAAGCTTTACATATCATTACAGCGACTGTCTGGGGTAGGTACTACTTTATCTATGGCCCCCTTGCCTATTTTGGCCGTATCCATATTTTTCTTCTCCACTCATCCTCGCACAGTTTATCCCACTCAACCCTCTTCACTTCAGCAAGAAGCCCCTCCTACTCAGCTGTGGATTTGGTCCATTCTTTGATCAAAAGAAGGAAACCGCACCGAAGAGGAAAAAGAGCGGGAGCCCTCGTCCGTCTCCGCAGACGAGGATTACACACGCCCTTACCTGGCATCTTTCTCTCCAACGTCCGCTCACTTCCCAACAAGATGGACGAGCTCGCGTTGCTGATGAGAAGAAACAAGGACTTTTCCTCATCTTGTGTTTTGTGCTTCACGGAAACGTGGCTGAGCGCGAGTGTCCTGGACAGCGCAGTTCAACTGGAGGGCTTTCATCTTCTCCGGGCGGACCGAGACCCAGGGCTCTCCGGCAAAACAAGAGGCGGTGGAGTCTGCTTCTTCATCAACAGCAACTGGTGTACAGACATGACGGTGATATCCCAACACTGAAGGTTGAACCTACGCCAGGATCCTATTTGTGGACTTCAGCTCTGCCTTCAACACCATCCTCCCTGGACTGATACGAGACAAGCTCTGCCAGCTCAGCGTGCTCGACTCCCTCTGCAGTTGGATCAATGACTTCTTGACGGACCGAAGACAGCACGTGCGGCTGGGGATGATTGTCTTGGACAGTCGAACCATGAACACTGGTACTCCACAGGGCTGTGTACTTTCCCCCTGGCTCTTCTCCCTGTATACAAACTGCTGCACCTCCAGTCACCAGTCGGTAAAGCTTCTCAAGTTTGCGGACGACACTACCCTCATCAGGCTCATCTCGGATGGCGACAAGTCCGCATACAGGAGAGAGGTGGACCGGCTGGCGTTCTGGTGCAGCCTCAACAACCTGGAGCTGAACGCCCAGAAAACAGTGGAGATGATCTTGGACTTCAGGAAAGTCAAAGCCCCACCATCCCCCATCACCCTGATTGACTCTCCCACCCCCGTCTCCATTGTGGACTCCATCCGTTTCTTGGACACCACCATCACCCAGGACCTCAAGTGGGAGCCGGTCATCAGCTCCCTCATCAAGAAGGCCCAGTAAAGGATGTACTTCGTGCGGCAGCTGAAGAAACTGAAGGTGCCGACCGAGATGCTGGTGCAGTTCTACTCAGCCATCATTGAGTCCATCCTCACCTCCTCCATCACAGTGTGGTTCCCCGGCGCCACAGTCCGGGAAAAGCATCGACTGCAGCGCACCGTACGTGCTGCTGAGAAGGTGATTGGCTGAAAACTCCCACCCCTCCAAGACCTATTCTCCTCCAGGATCAGCAGGCGTGTGGGTCGGATCACAGCTGACTCTTTTCACCCTAGACACAAACTATTCTCCCCTCTCCCCTCAGGCAGGAGACTATGGTCCATCCAGACCCACACCTCCCGCCACCTGAAATTTTTTTCCCCTCGGCCTTCAGGCACATGAACAATAACAAGATCTGATAGCTCAGTTACAGCTCATGTTATTCTATTCTGTGTTATATGTTGCACGATTGCACAAAGTACAATTCCTAGTTTGTGAACCCGTTCTCAAACAATGGCATTAAAAACTTCAGATTCTGATTCTACTCCTTGTTAGTGAATTGTGATTGGGCACAGTGTGGGATTTAGGGTGCATGGCCAATTTGGATATGATTTGATGAATGGGGGCATGGCCAGAGAATGGCCAGCTGCACTTCAACATGTTGATCGGGATGTAAAAAAGGAACTTGCTCGGATGAATACAAGAGTACCTTGAAGGTAGAAAAGCGCTATACAAGTATATACTTGTATAGCGCTTTTCTACCTTCAAGGTACTCAAAGCGCAATTGACAGTATTTCCACATTCACCCATTCACAAACACATTCACACACTGATGGAGGGAGCTGCCATGCAAGGCGCTAACCAGCAGCCATCAGAGGCAAAGGGTGAAGTGTCTTGCTCAAGGACACAACGGGCGTGCCTAGGATGGAAGAAGGTGGGCATTGAACCCCAGTAACCATCAACCCTCCGATTGCTGGCACGGCCACTCTACCAACTTCGCCACGCCGTCCCCATTTTTGTATTATATCACCAATAAAGAATTATTTCTGTTGAAATCACTATCACAAATAAATAATTAATTCTGTTGAAATTTCTGTTTGAGTGTTATTCCTGACAATATAGCATAAAAACAGATGTAAATAGCATGTTCCTAAACAGTTCCCTAAACGTTCTAGCCAAACGTTCTTGGCTAACGTTCTGCTAACCAAGCAAGAACTCCACAACCAAACGTTCTTTGAACGTTATAAACGAACGTTCCCAGAACAATGCCACAACGTTCTCCTAACGTTCACATAACGTTCCCTTGTTACCTGGGTTAGGCTTCATAATGCGCCACACATTTTCAATGGGAGACAGGTCTGGACTACAGGCAGGCCAGTCTAGTACCCGCACTCTTTTACTATGAGGCCACGTTGATGTAACACGTGGCTTGGCATTGTCTTGCTGAAATAAGCAGGGGCGGCCATGGTAACGTTGCTTGGATGGCTACACATGTTGCTCCAAAACCTGTATGTACCTTTCAGCATTAATGGCGCCTTCACAGATGTCTTGGGCACTAATACACCCCCATACCATCACAGATGCTGGCTTTTCAACTTTGCGCCTATAACAATCCGGATGGTTCTTTTTCTCTTTGGTCCGGAGGACACGACGTCCACAGTTTCCAAAAACAATTTGAAATGTGGACTCATCAGACAACAGAACACTTTTCCACTTTGTATCAGTCCATCTTAGATGAGCTCAGGCCCAGCGAAGCCGACGGCATTTCTAGGTGTTGTTGATAAACGGTTTTCGCCTTGCATAGGAGAGTTTTAACTTGCACTTGATGTAGCGACCAACTGTAGTTTCTGACAGTGGGTTTCTGAAGTGTTCCTGAGCCCATGTGGTGATATCCTTTACACACTGGTGTCGCTTGTTGATGCAGTACAGCCTGAGGGATCGAAGGTCACGGGCTTAGCTGCTTACGTGCAGTGATTTCTCCAGATTCTCTGAACCCTTTGATGATATTACGGACCGTAGATGGTGAAATCCCTAATTCTTTGCAATAGCTGGTTGAGAAATGTTTTTCTTAAACTGTTCAACAATTTGCTCACGCATTTGTTGACAAAGTGGTGACCCTCGCCCAATCCTTGACTGAGCATTTCATGGAATCTACTTTTATACCCAATCATGGCACCCAACTGTTCCCAATTTGCCTGTTCACCTGTGGGATGTTCCAAATAAGTGTTTGATGAGCATTCCTCAACTTTATCAGTATTTATTGCCACCTTTCCCAACTTCTTTGTCACGTGTTGCTGGTATCAAATTCTAAAGTTAATGATTATTTGCAAAAAAAAATTTTTTTATCAGTTTGAACATCAAATATGTTGTCTTTGTAGCATATTCAACTGAATATGGGTTGAAAATTATTTGCAAATCATTGTATTCCGTTTATATTTACATCTAACACAATTTCCCAACTCATATGGAAACAGGGTTTGTACATCTGAAACTGTTTGTGCATACTACCTTTTCTAGATTTGAGTGTACACCCTTTTTTTGTGGGAAATCCGTTCAACTCCTCATAAATGAGGCCACAGATAAAAAGGTCTGTGAGGCGATACCCCAGGAAAACTTCTGTGATCTCATCTCATCTCATCAGCCAAGACATCATAGCGCATGTTGTGACTTGTCTTGAGACAATTCACAAAGGGTGCATCAGGTTATGATTGCATTTTTGCACTTGGATTGTTATTATCTAATCCTCCGCATGTTCTTGAGGTTCTGTGGTTTCTTACGTTTGCTATCTTTTTAATGAATCTATGAACTGCAATATTTTATTATCATTGAATGTGCGGTATAAGTCTTTTCTTTAATGTTTTGAGCAGTGTTACTTCATTTGACTTCCTCTTAAACCTTGGGTAAGAGCACCATTCTGCTCTAAGGATACATATCCAAAATAAGTGGATTTTTTCTCTGCATCTACACGACTGATATTGGTATCAAAGTGGATGGTTTTGATGGTTACTGTGGCATTTGTTTTTATATATTTTGTATTGTTTGAATACTTCTTGCATTTTTACTTGTTTGTGGTTTGAATTGCCTCATTATTTACATATTGTTCAAATACAATTTTCTGTATCTTCGGCCGTGTTTGTAGTTACTTCTTATTTTGACAGAAAAGCAATCGAATTTCTAACATAATTACTCATTATTAAGTATAATTTAACACTAGGGGAAGTAATTATTGTGTTATTTTAAAAAAAACAACTTTAAAATATCTGGCATATGCAGTTGAGATGATCATGAGACCAGAGAGTGTGTATGTGCCTTTTAAAAGATGGTGCCTGCTGCTAAGTAACGTGTGACATCAGCGCCCAGACAGAGCAGCATTAGCTCAACTGTGTTTGTTAGCTTAGCAGCGGCATTTTGCCGGCAGTGATGGCACTCTGTTGTATCTCTTCACTGGATGTTAGCGCTAGTTAATAAAGAGATTGAATGTGCTCCAATGGCTGTCCTGTCTTCTTGACTACAAAAGGGGTATTGTAGGATTGCACTTCACTTCAATCATTTATTTGTGGTTCTTTATTCCTTCGTAGTAGTAGGAGTGTGTATGTGTGCGTGTACTTAAATGTTGTGTATTGTTTGCTGTGTGATGTTGTCCCCTTTTATTTGGTATCAAGTTCATTTTAGTGTGGTGCTGCCTGTTGCTTTCATTGGTAAAAATACATTTCCTGCACTGAACTTGCTGTGCTTCTGACCACATCAAAAGTAATGGGCTAGGTTACATCAAACGTCTCGGTAACAGCATTGTGACACACAGGCCAAAGGTTTGGACACACCTTCTCATTCAATGTGTTTTCTTTATTTTCATGACTATTTAAATTGTAAATTGTCACGAAGGCATCAAAACTATGAATGAACACATGTGGAGTTTTGTACTTAAGAAAACAAGGTGAAATAACTGAAAACATGTTTTATATTCTAATTTCTTCAAAATAGCCACCCTTTGCTCTGATTATTGCTTTGCCTACTCTTGGCATTTTTCTCGATGAGCTTCAAGCACACCTTTGAAGTGAAAACCATTTCAGGTGACTACCTCTTGAAGCGCATATAAAACATGTTTCAGTTATTTCACCTTTTTTTGTTAAGTACATAACTCCACATGTCTTCATTCATAGTTTTGATGCCTTCAGTGACAATCTACAATGTAAATAATCATGAAAATAAAGAAAACTCATTGAATGAGAAGGTGTGTCCAAACTTTTGGCCTGTACTGTACATACAAACCATCATACCAACTTTATTCATAACGCTATCATATAATGCCATTATTCAGAACACTGTTCTTCTGTATTATATAAAAACTGAATAAAATAATGCAGTATGCTCTTTAACATTCTTAACTATTTTGGAAGTGTGAAAATAACTTAGGATCGGATAGGTAGAATAGAATTTATTCATCCCTCACCTACAAAATTCTGTGGTTGCGGTGCAAATTGTACATTCAGCAACAAAAATAAAACATTGAAAAAATCAATTAAAAACTAAACATAAGTTATAAATAATAGCACCACTGTGCACATATATACATATTGTTATAATATAGTTAACCACTCTGTATAAAAACTTGAAAACAATAAACTGTAGTCAGTCATAATAATGGTGTTGTGTTACAGACTGACATATGGATGGATACAGTACTTGAGTTTTATTTTCAGCCCTGATGCTGTTGTTTGCTCCTGTGGATCAATGCAGTATGGCGATAATAAAGCTGTAGGAAATGTTTTTACAATGAAACATTCGATTTTTAATGATATGAATTATCACCAAATCAATATACTGTGTAATAACACTGTGTACAAACAGGAACATAGCCATAAGCCTTGGTTTGTAATTACCCTTGCAATGAGCCATGTGTACTCTCTAAATATTAGCCCTCTATCTCAACAAACACCAGTGTCTTAAAAAAAAATGTTTTTTAGATTAGCGACATACATTTTTTCTTTATTCAGTGTGTTGCAGCGCTACACTAGCCAGTTTTTGTGGAGAGATAAATTACAACATATTTTAACTAGAGTTTGTTGTAAGTCGTAATATTTATAGCAGGGCTGTCATATGAATACAATTTAAATCAGATTAATCACAGTTTACATCTACTGTATGTCTAAATCATGCAAATCCCATGGAAGTGGAAGTGTAGGAAGCCAACAGCTCCATGTTGACCATTCGGTTAATGGCGGCCTTGCATTCACGGTGGTAGTTCTGCTATTATTAAACAGAGTTGGCGTGACTGTTGACCCCACGTTATTAGCCTGGAATGTCATGTCACAAAGAATAATATATAATAAATAATATCCCACTCCACTCAGTATATTACATACTTGGTTTACCAAGTTTGTATGGTTTGTGGCATTCACTTCTGCAGAATGATGTTGTTGTCCATTTTTAAACAGGACAGAACACAATTTTATATACCGTATTTTCCGGACTTTAGGGCGCACCGGATTATAAGGCGCACTGCCGATGAATGGTCTATTTTTTTATATTTGTTATATATTAGGCGCACCGGATTATAGGGCACATTAAAGGAGTCGTATTATTATTATTTTTTATTTCTAAATTAAAAACTCTTCCTTGTGTTTTGCATAACGTGATGGTCAAAATGTTGCATAGATTGAGTGGAAGAAGTGTCAAAAGATGGAGCTAACTGTTTGAATGACATTCAGACTTTACTTAAATCAACAACAGAGCAGCATCTCCTCATCCGGGAACAACCACACAGGAAATGTGTCCCGTGAAAAAATGTCCGACCGGAAGTTCCTTGGGTGAATAATGTAAACTCACTACACAGGTATGTTTTAGCACTTTCATGGCGAGTTTACTGACAGATATAAGTAAGAACTTCACATTACTTTATATAAGAAATGGCAACAGCGGAGGATGAATGTCACATAACAAGAAGATAGAGAAAAAGAACAAGCTTATCGACTACGGCGTCGGCGCGAACGCGCGCAATTTTTCAGGATTTATGCAGATCTCAAATACAGATCAGAAAGTACTAGAAGGTAAGACAAGTTGCTTTTGCATAATATTGCTAAACAAAACGCCAGATAATATGTCTTACCTTATACACACACCATAATAATACTCGTATGTTGAAGCACAGTACAATCCATCAAGCGGTGCGGTTACCATCAAGCGTGCGGTTACCATCAAGCGGTTACCAAAGTCGTACTAAAACATTTTGATGGATTTTTGAGCGCCGTGTGTAGTAATGTTCTATATTTTCAATGGAGCATTTAAAAATTTGGTGTTGTTTACTTGAGTCATATTGCAGTCTACACGTATCTCTTATGTGTGACTGCCATCTACTGGTCACACTTATCATTTCACCATGTACCAAATAAAATAGCTTCGAGGTCGGTAAGCACAACCAGAATTATTCCGTACATTAGGTTATAAGGCGCACTGTGGAGTTTTGAGAAAATGAAAGGATTTTAAGTGCACCTTATAGTCCGAAAAATACGGTACAATACAGTTCCATTCCATAAAACCAAAATTAAAAAGTGTGATTAATCTGATTTAAAAAATTTAACATTCGACATCACCAAAAACATATTGAGAATGCATTTAGCTTATGTAAAAACAATGTATAATTACAGGCAAAAAAAAAGCTGAGGACTAGGTCTGACTCAGAGACGACTATTATTAATCAGCAATGTGTTTGTTGGGATGACTCCTTGGTAACGGCTCAAAATCAGAGCTATATTTGCAGGTAAACCCCTCAGGTTATATGTTCCGCCTCTCAATCACAGGCAAGAGAGGGCGGTTAAGGTTCAGACAGAGCAAAAATAGCACTAGGGAGCCCCGCGGTAGGTTGAGAAGACAAGCAAAGGATCTCGTGCAAACCACTATGCGTGAGTAGAGTGTTTGGATCCTATTTCAAGTTTAGACAGAAACAGGCTGAATTGCTGCCAGGTAAACAGTGTAGCACAGGTACTGATTTGGCCCTGCACTTATGCCCACACAAAAACAGCATACAGCCCTGCTGAATGGAGGTAGGTTCGATCAACGGTGACGATAAAGCAAGGTGTCTACAGTTGAGATCAATGATTGCCCCTTTTTCTTCTTTATTCTTTCTATTCTAGCCAAACACACATGGCAGCATGGCATGCAAGGGAAGCCTCGCGTGTGAAGAGATTAACTGTCTGATAGTGTCAGACAGAGTTTGTGTTGCCCTCATAGAAGAGGTTCAGTGAAAGGCATGCACAAACAGTAACATTTTGCAGGCAGGGAGAATGGGATGTGCTTAGTCTGCTATGATTTAAAAAAAAAAAAAAAAAGATTTAGCTGGAGTCTCCAGAAAGCACCAGAAAAAAAAATGAAAAGGTGATCAGGCAAGTCTGTCTACCTAGCAACACAATTTAGTTCACTTTGGTGAACACAAATTGATGTGTTTCCATCCCATACATCAGGGCTGTTCAACTACATAATGTAGAGGGCCACAGTTTCAAAAGCCCAAGGGGTAGGGGGCCGTACATCGAAATATGGATGTTTCGTCAGAAAGTGCCTCCGTAGGTTACATTACTTTGAGACTGCGTTTTCTTAATTGAAAAGTAAACACATCGTCTTTCACACTGCACTGTCAATAAATTGTTTATTCTACTTGTTTCCAGCGTATGCAGCTAGTTAACAGTATAAAGTTCCAGTTTTTGTTGAGGATTGATGTTCCTTCATTTGAATTTTTTTTCTTCCTTAGTTTTATTTCTTTACACTTCTTCCTTCATTTAGGTTTGTAAGACTGAAAATAGAAACATAACAAACATGTATCGTCCATTGTGTACTTTACACAAATAAAATAGGTTTAGTGTTAATATATTCACACAATAAACTACACATGTTTACACATATAGAAAGTACAAAACATTCACACACCAAACATTGTATGTGACTGTAAGCGTTGTCGCCCTATAGTGGTCAAAATTAGCAATGCATTTATTAAACCTTGATCGTTACTTTCAGATAAAAAAAACACAACCACAAATACAAAATACATCACAAAGTCAGCAATTTTAATACAAAACAAACTAAATATAGTTTTGCACAATATCTACTTAGAAATGTTTGACCTAGTTTCGTGATGAAGCTTCCACGCTGGGATTTCGTATCACTGTTGCAGCTTGTCTGGATCAATGTGTCCGTCGCTTTAAAAGGTCCACCAGGAAACAACGGGTAGAACATTCATACTTTTTTGTCCAGTCGTTGATAAAAGTCTGATTTTTGCAATTTATTTAGATTTTTTTTCCAGGATTAAATGTGTAGTCATCTTCTACTCACCCCACTGCTGCTTCACTGTGACACATATGTCTCGCTGTTGCCCCCTACGGGGTGGATGGAGTACTGCATACATTATCAACCCGAGTTTTAATGGTTTCATCAAACCTATTTGGATGATGTTCAGCGTGCAGTGGTGTGGTCCCCAAATAGAGGACATTGACACGACTGGTTAACAGACAGTTTGAATTCACGCACAATCACGGGATAGAAAAAGGAAGAACGCAAAACACTTTTTTTCTTTTACAAAAAAAGGCTTCTCCTCTGAACACTCGTAACACAAAACAAATGGATCCATTGTTGCCCTTTGTTTACTTTATTACTCTTTTTTAAATAGGTTGCATGTAGGGATGTCCGATAATATCGGACTACCGATATTATCGGCCGATAAATGCTTTAAAATGTAATATCGGAAATTATCGGTATCGGTTTCAAAATTAGCGGTTCCAAAAGGTAAAATTTATGACTTTTTAAAACGCCGCTGTGTACATGGACGTAGGGAGAAGTACAGAGCGCCAATACACCTTAAAGGCACCGCCTTTGCGTGCCGGCCCAGTCACAGAATATCTACAGCTTTTCACACACACAAGTGAATGCAAAGCATACTTGGTCAACAGCCATACAGGTCACACTGAGGGTGGCGGTATAAATAACTTTAACACTGTTACAAATATGCGCCACACTGTGAACCCACACCAAACAAGAATGACAAACTGCCAAAATGTGGACCTTGGGGTGTTGTGTTTTCCCGGAATGCAAAGGAAAGTTGGCGCGGGCAAGGCATGGAGGTAATGAGATCTTTATTTTAACACTAACAAAAGGAATAAACAAAAAGCACGCACAAGGGCGGAAGTACAAAACTTGGCTATAAAAACAAAAACTAGCACAAAGGCAGAACTATGGACAAAAAACAAAAGATACTAACTTGGCATTAACGGCCTACTGAAATGAGATCTTCTTATTTAAACGGGGATAGCAGATCCATTCTATGTGTCATACTTGATCATTTCGCGATATTGCCATATTTTTGCTGAAAGGATTTAGTAGAGAACATCGACGATAAAGTTCGCAACTTTTGGTTGCTGATAAAAAAGCCTTGCCTGTACCGGAAGTAGCGTGACGTCACAGGTTGTGGAGCTCCTCACATCTGCACATTGTTTACAATCATGGCCACAAGCAGCGAGAGCGATTCGGACCGAGAAAGCGACGATTTCCCCATTAATTTGAGCGAGGATGAAAGATTTGTGGATGAGGAAAGTGAGAGTGAAGGACTAAAGGGCAGTGGAAGCAATTCAGATAGGAAAGATGCTGTGAGAGGCGGGTGGGACCTGATATTCAGCTGGGAATGACTAAAACAGAAGACATATATATATACTCTATTTGCCACAACACAACCAGGCTTATATTTAATATGCCACAAATTAATCCCACATAACAAACACCTCCCCCCCTCCCGTCCATGTAACCCGCCAATACAAATCAAACACCCGCACAACACACTCAATCCCAAAACCCAAAGTACCGTTCACCTCCTCAAAGTTCATACGGCACATATATTTCCCCAACGTTACGTACGTGACATGCACATAGCGGCACGCACGTACGGGCAAGCGATCAAATGTATGAAAGCCGCAGCTGCGTACTCACAGTAGCGCGTATCCAACTCAAAGTCCTCCTGGTAAGAGTCTCTGTTGTCCCATCTCCACAAGCATGCGTATCCAACTCAAAGTCCTCCTGGTAAGAGTCTATGTTGTCCCAGTTCTCCACAGGCCAATGGTAAAGCTTGACTGTCATCGTTCGGGAATGTAAACAATGAAACACCGGCTACAACGTAGCCGCTACGTGTTTGTGTTGCTGCAGCCGGCCGCTAATACACCGCTTCCCACCTACAGCTTTCTTCTTTGCTATCTCCATTGTTCATTAAACAAATTGCAAAAGATTCACCAACACAGATGTCCAGAATACTGTGGAATTTTGCGATGAAAACAGACGACTTAATAGCTGGCCACAATGGTGTCCCAAAATGTCCGCTACAATCCGTGACGTCACACGCAAACGTCATCATACCGAGACGTTTTCAGCAGGATATTTCGCGGGAAATTTAAAATTGCACTTTACTAACCTAACCCGGCCGTATTGGCATGTGTTGCAATGTTAAGATTTCATCATTGATATATAAACTATCAGACTGCGTGGTCGGTAGTAGTGGGTTTCAGTAGGCCTTTAATAAACAAAACTTACTTGCGATGACGTGAACTGGGCAGCATGGACTATGAAACAAGCAGCGTGAACTAAGCATGAAACCGTAAACATGACATGAAGCAGAGTGAGTAAGGATAATATCACCAGGACGATCAACAGAAAAAGACAGGCTTAAATAACAGTGACATGATTAGTGACAGGTGCGCGAGGGCAAAACGTGAGACAGGTGACATGAGGACAGGTGAAAACTAATGGGTTGTCATGGAAACAAAACAAACAAGAGTGCACAAAAGATCCAAAAACCAATCCGAACATAACCAAAACAAAACATGATCACACAGACATGACACAAACACATTCCGGGAGAACATCCGCACCGTAACACAACATTAACAAAACAGAACAAATACCCCGAACCCCTTGCAGCACTAACTCTTCCGGGAAGCTACAATATACACCCCCCCCGCGCTACCCCCCCCCACACACACACACACAACCCCGCACACCTCAACCTCCTCATGCTCTCTCAGGGAGAGCATGTCCCAAATTCCAAGCTGCTGTTTTGAGGCATGTTAAAAAAAAGAATGCACTTTGTGACTTCAATAATAAATATGGCAGTGCCATGTTGGCATTTTTTTTTCCATAACTTGAGTTGATTTATTTTGGAAAACCTTGTTACATTGTTTAATGCATCCAGCGGGGCATCACAACAAAATTAGGCATAATAATGTGTTAATTCCACGACTGTATATATCGGTATCGGTTGATATCGGAATCGGTAATTAAGAGTTGGACAATATCGGAATATCGGATATCGGCAAAAAAGCCATTATCGGACATCTCTAGTTGCATGTCGTTGTATTGTATTTACATAGGTGATGAAGCATCATATCCAAACAAACCTGGGGTGAAAATGTAATTTAGACCAAAATGTCTACTAAATTTACAATGGCAAGCCTAACTGAACTTTTAGTGAAATTGTGGCTTTCGACCACCCTAAGTGTGCTTGGACTTGTGGTGAAGTACTAATCATCTGAGAACAATATTGGCTCTTCAGTTTTCTAAAACGTAACTGCTCCATTAACCAATTTAAAATGCAGCACATGCCAGTCCACATCCATCACCACCAGTTGTTGCAGTAGGACTGATTTGTCCTTTAAAATGAAATCTTCAATATGCATGTTAAAGGCCGACTGAAATGAATTTTTTTTATTTAAACGGGGATTGCAGATCCATTCTATGTGTCATACTTGATCATTTCGCGATATTGCCATATTTTTGCTGAAAGGATTTAGTAGAGAACATCGACGATAAAGTTCGCAACTTTTGGTCGCTGATAAAAAAAGCCTTGCCTGTACCGGAAGTAGCGTGACGTCACAGGTTGAAGGGCTTCTCCCCATTGTTTACAATGCAGCGAGAACGATTCGGACCGAGAAAGCGACGATTACCCCATTAATTTGAGCGAGGATGAAAGATTTGTGGATGAGGAACGTCAGAGTGAAGGACTAGAGTGCAGTGCAGGACGCATCTTTTTTCGCTCTGACCGTAACTTAGGTACGAGGGTTCATTGGATTCCACACTTTCTCCTTTTTCTATTGTGGATCACGGATTTGTATTTTAAACCACCTTGGATACTATATCCTCTTGAAAATGAGAGTCGAGAATGCAAAATGGACATTCACAGTGACTTTTATCTCCACGACAATACATCGGCGAAGCTCTTTAGCTACGGAGCTAACGTGATAGCACATCGGGCTTAAATGCAGATAGAAACAAAATAAATAAACCCCTGACTGGAAGGATAGACAGAAAATCAACAATACTATTAAACCATGGACATGTAAATACACGGTTAATGCTTTCCAGCTTGGCGAAGCATAACAATGCTGTTGCTAATGACGTCATTGAAGCTAACTTAGCAACGGGATCTCACAGAGCTATGATAAAAACATTAGCGCTCCACCTACGCCAGCCAGCTCTCATCTGCTCATCAACACCCGTGCTCACCTGCGTTCCAGCGATCGACGGAGCGACGATCATAGATGCGGTCGGCGGCCCGGAGACGGAGGAAGTCAAGGTGAGATCGGCGGCTAGCGCGTCTGCTATCCATTTCAAAGTCCTCCTGGTTGTGTTGCTGTAGTCCGCCGCTAATACACCGATCCCACCTACAACTTTCTTATTTGCAGTCTTCATTGTTCATTAAACAAATTGCAAAATATTCACCAACACAGATGTCCAGAATACTGTGGAATTTTGAGATGAAAACAGAGCTTTTTTGTATTGGATTCAATGGTGTACCAATACTTCCGGTTCAACGATTGACGTCACCATACATAGACGTTTTCAACCGGAAGTTTAGCGGGAAATTTAAAATTGCACTTTATAAGTTAACCCGGCCGTATTGGCATGTGTTGCAATGTTAAGATTTCATCATTGATATATAAACTATCAGACTGCGTGGTCGGTAGTAGTGGGTTTCAGTAGGCCTTTAAAGGAGGTCGTAGGTTAACCCCTGAGTGACTCACACCAGAGTTTTAGGTTAGACAGTAAATTCAAATAATATAAGTTTTAGTGTCATCTAAGTTCGAACAATGCGAATATATCTGCACCTTGTGGTTTGCCTTTAATCTGGTGTTTACACTGTGTTAGGCTATACCACTGGGTTTTTTTTAATAGTGGGTTGGGAGTAGTACCCTCTGAGGGGTCACAGTGAAGTGTCAGGAGGCTCCAACTACAAAACCCAAAACCAGTGAAGTTGGCACATTGTGTAAATTGTAAATAAAAAAATAATACAATGATTTGCGAATCCTTTTCAACTTATATTTGAATAGACCGCAAAGACAAGATACTTAACGTTCGAACTAAGAAACTTATTTTTTTTTGTAAATAATCATTAACTTAGAATTTAATGGGAGCAACACATTGCCAAAAAGTTGGCACAGCGGCATTTTTACCACTGTGTTACATGGCCTTTCCTTTTAACAACACTCAGTAAACGTTTGGGAACTGAGGAGACCAATTTTTTAAGCTTTTCAGGTGGAATTATTTCCCATTCTTGCTTGGTGTACAGCTTAAGTTGTTCAACAGTCTGGGGTCTCCTTTGTCGTATTTTACGCTTCATATTGCGCCACACTTTTCAATGGGAGACAGGTCTGGACTACAGGCAAGCCAGTCTAGTACCAGCACTCTTTTACTACGAAGCCACGCTGTTGTAACACGTGCAGAATGTGTCTTGGCATTGTCTCACTGAAAAAAGCAGTCCATGAAAAAGACTTTGCTGGGATGGCAACATATGTTGCTCCAAAACCAGTATGTACCTTTCAGCATTAATGGTGTCTTCACAGATGTGTGAGTTACCCATGCCTTGGACACTAACACACCCCCGTACCATCACAGATGCTGGCTTTTGAACGTTGTGCCTATAACATGATGGTTCTTTTCCTCTTTGATCCGGAGGACACAATGTCCACAGTTTCCAAAAACAATTTGAAACACTTTTCCACTTTGCATCACTCCATCTTAGATGAACTCGGCCCAGCGAAGCCGGCGGCGTTTCTGGGTGTTGTTGATAAATGGCTTTCGCTTTGCATAGCAGAGTTTTAACTTGCACTTACAGATGTAGCGACCAAATGTAGTTACTGACAGTGGTTTTCTGAAGTGTTCATAAGCCCATGTGATAACACACTGATGTCGGTTGTTGAAGCAGTACCGCCTGAGGGATCAAAGGTCATGGGCATTCAAAGTTGGTTGCAGTGATTTCTCAAAATTCTCTGAACCTTTTGAACATATTAAGGACCGTAGATGGTGAAATCTCTAAATTCCTTGCAATTGCTCGTTGAGAAATGTTGTTCTTAAACTGTTCGACATAAGCTCATGCATTTGTTCACCAAATGGTGACCCTTGCCCCATCCTTGTTTGTGAATGACTGATCATTTCATGGAAGCTGCTTTTATAGCCAATCATGGCACCCACCTGTTCCCAATTAGCCTGTGGGATGTTCCAAATAAGTATTTGATGAGCATTCTTCAACTTTCTTAATCTTTTTTGCCACTTGTGCCAGCTTTTTTGAAACATGTTGCAGGCATCAAATTCCAAATGAGCTAATATTTGCAAAAAATAACAAAGTTTACCAGTTTGAACATTAAGTATCTTGTCTTTGCAGTGTATTCAATTGAATATAAGTTGAAAAGGATTTGCAAATCATTGTATTCTGTTTTTATTTACCATTTACACAACGTGCCAACTTCACTGGTTTTGGGTTTTATAACAAGGGATATTTTCACTAGTTTTGTCTACACTCTAGTATGAATGTTAGAACAATACACAAGCCTGCAGATAGGCAGAGGCTGTGCTCAAGGGACGGCGTGGCATAGTGGGTAGAGCAACCGTGCCGGAAACCTGAGGGTTGCAGGTTCGCTCCCCGCCTCTTACCATCCAAAAATCGCTGCCGTTGTGTCCTTGGGCAGGACACTTCACCCTTTGCCCCCGGTGCTGCTCACACTGGTGAAATGAATGATGAATGAATGGTAGGTGGTGGTCGGAGGGGCCGTAGGCGCAAACTGGCAGCCTCGCTTCCGTCAGTCTACCCTAGGGCAGCTGTGGCTACAAATGTAGCTTACCACCACCAGGTGTGAATGAATGATGGGTTCCCACTTCTCTGTGAGCGCTTTGAGTATCTAACAATAGAAAAAGCGCGATATAAATCGAATCCATGATTATTATTATTATTAATCTAATCAACAGGCTCCATGTCTACCCAGTAGAAGTAGTAAGTTCACAGGAACACATGTGTACAGCACTAATGGAGATAGAGAAATGGAAAAGTTTGTGACAGGAATGAAAATAAAAAAAGGAGTCATCACCAGCAGCAAGCAAAACAACTGACAATATCCAGAACAAAAAGTCCCAGAAGTACAACAGAGCATACACTATACGGTAGAAAATGAGGAAAGGCCGGCGTGTTTTATCCCCCTTTAATACTCTTTGCAAAATCCTGTCTGTGTGAAATGGGGTTTTCTTCTGTTGCTGAAATAAAAACTAAGTACAGATCCTATCTTAACAATATCAAATTTGAGGATGTGGTGTGCAATAAGTGTTCAGTGCAGCCACTAAATTTGAGCAGAATCATCTCCTTTTTTGTTGTTGTTGTTGTTGGAGATTTTCTGTGTGCCTTGCAGTGTGATGGCAAATTGCATTGAAGTTGAATGTGTTCATATAAAACAGACAAATGCTGTGAAATATGTAAGAATCAGTAAATATTGTTTCATTTAAAATGCTAAAACTGATGTAACTGTACATCAGTTTAATGTTAAAAGGGTTCAAGGTGTTTATTAATTGTCTTCTCGATATATGATATGCTTAGGGAAAGTAAATACAAAATGCACACTTTTATCCCTTCTGATAATCTAAACCAGGGGTGCCCATTACGTCAATCGCAAGCTACCGGTCGATGGCGGAGGGTGTGTCAGTCGATCGCCAACCAGACATTAAAAAAATAGACCTAAAAATTTGTGACCATCAATCTTCACTATGACGTCACTTTCGTTACTTAATTGACATTCACGGCACCCGAGGGTCTTGTGAGATGACGCTGGCTGCTGCGAGCTCATTTTTAAGAAAAAATGACCGACAGGAAAGCGAGAAACACTTTTTATTTCAACAGACTATGGCGCCGTGCCTGCCGTCAAAACTCTACAGACCGACTGCACAGTTCCTGTCTTCATAATAAAAGCGCTGCTTCATCCTGCCTGCGCTAACAAAATAAGAGTCTCAGAAAGCTGGCATGCACAAGCTAGCAAGCTACGGAGTTGGCCGCCAATGTATTTCTTGTAAAGTGTATAAAAACGAGTATGGAAGCTGGACAAATAAGAAGCCAAAAAACAACCACTTTCATGCGGTATTGGACAGAAAGGAGGACTTTATTTTCTCCTCCATTTGAAAATGCGGACGTTATCATCACTACTGTCTGATTCCAATAAATGCAAGTCATCAGGATCAGGTAATACACCAACTTATATTCTTGTCTTCATGAAAGAAAATAATCTATATGTGTGCTTATATTATCATTAAACACCTTTACTTGTTAACAAAAATGTCTGTTTCATAAATAAATAAATAAATATAAATTATATATATGAATGAGGTAGATTCCCTCGACTTGGTCAATTGAAATGTAGCTCGCCTGGAGAAAAAGTGTGGGCAAAAAACAAAGCTAAAAAAAAGCAAAATTGCACATTTTGCAGGAAACCAAAACAAAAATCTTAACTCATTTTAAAAAAAAAATAAGCCTATAAAGCTGACAAGTGACCAATGTTTAAAGTTTTAAAACATTTTCAATGGTACTATTGTATGTTAGATTTATAAAAATGCACAACCCAGTGAATCATTTGCACTAATTTATATGTGTATTGAGAATCACACTGAGCAGTCTCGTATAAATGTTGCAAATTGAGTTCATAAACTTAACATGGAAATCGATTTTAAGGTTTTTTTAGAAGTCTTCTCTGCTCAATGTATTCACGACTTTGTTAATAAGGTGATTGTAACTCACACAGTGTGTTAAGATAAGGCAGATAGATAAATAAATAAATATTGTCAAGTTCTCAAAAGTAATTCAAGTCAGGGGGGTCATGTCAGAAAATAATGATAAACATCAGGTCAAAACAATCACAGAAGTGAAATAGTAACTACCGTCTGTATAATTTTTCCCTATCATTGATTGAACAAAGAACACACCGCACTCATAAAAAAAATCCATAAATCACTGCTGGATACATTTTTTTTCTATTATGCAATCCATCCTTCATGTTAAGGTTTTCTTTTGCAACTTGCAGCTTGTCATTGAGTACATTTAGTACAGACAGTTCTTGAACAATCCCTGCCCTACTTTGTCTTTCAACACGCAAAGGTAGAAACTATGCAAGCACCAAATATTGAAAAGCAAATATTTAAAAGGGTGATTATACAAAACCCAAAACCAGTGAAGTTGGCACGTTGTGTAATTCGTAAATAAAAACAGGATACAATGATTTGCAAATCCTTTTCAACTTATGTTCATTTGAATAGACTGCAAAGACAAAATATTTAATGTTCAAACTGGTAAACTTGTTTTTTTTTGGTTGCAAATAATCATTAAAGGCCGACTGAAATTAATGTTTTTTATTTAAACGGGGATAGCAGATCCATTCTATGTGTCATACTTGATCATTTCGCGATATTGCCATATTTTTGCTGAAAGGATTTAGTAGAGAACATCGACGATAAAGTTCGCAACTTTTGGTCGCTGATAAAAAAGCATTGCCTGTACCGGAAGTAGCGTGACGTCGCAGGTTGAAGGGCTCCTCACATTTCCCCATACTTTACACCAGCAGTGAGAGCGATTCGGACCAAGAAAGCGACGATTACCCCATTAATTTGAGCGAGGATGAAAGATTCGTGGATGAGGGACGTAAGAGTGAAGAACTAGAGTGCAGTGCAGGACGTATCTTTTTTCACTCTGACCGTAAGTTAGGTACAAGGGCTCATTGGATTCCACACTTTCTCCTTTTTCTATTGTGGATCACAGATTTGTATTTTAAACCACCTCGAATACTATATCCTCTTGAAAATGAGAGTCGAGCACGCGAAATGGACATTCACAGAGACTTTTATCCCCACGACAATACATCGGTGAAGCACTTTAGCTACGGAGCTAACGTGATAGCATTGTGCTTAAATGCAGATAGAAACAAAAGAAATAAGACCCTGACTGGAAGGATAGACAGAAGATCAAGAATACTACTATCAGGAGACACCGAACCAAACACTGGACCTGTAACTACACGGTTAATGCTGTGCCGCCTGTCGAAGCCTAGCAATGCTGTTGCTAACGACGCCATTGAAGCTAACTTGGCCACGGGACCTGGTCAGAGCTATGATAAAAACATTAGCGCTCCACCTACGCCAGCCCTCATCTGCTCATCAACACCCGTGCTCACCTGCGTTCCAGCGATCGACGGCGCGACGAAGGACTTCACCCGATCATCGATGCGGTCGGCGGCTAGCGTCG
The DNA here is from genome assembly GCF_033978785.1 of Entelurus aequoreus. Taxonomy (NCBI): domain Eukaryota; kingdom Metazoa; phylum Chordata; class Actinopteri; order Syngnathiformes; family Syngnathidae; genus Entelurus; species Entelurus aequoreus. The sequence goes on from NC_084749.1 coordinate 24,326,555, forward strand.
GATAGCGCGTCTGCTATCCAACTCAAAGTCCTCCTGGTTGTGTTGCTGCAGCCAGCCGCTAATACACAGATCCCACCTACAGCTTTCTTCTTTGCAGTCTTCATTGTTCATTAAACAAATTGCAAAAGATTCACCAACACAGATGTCCAGAATACTGTGGAATTTTGCGATGAAAACAGAGCTGTTTGTATTGGGATACAATGTGTCCCAATACTTCCGGTTCAACCATTGACATCACACGCAAATGTCATCATACATAGACGTTTTCAAGCGGAAGTTTCCCGGGAAATTTAAAATTGCACTTTTTAAGTTAACCCGGCCGTATTGGCATGTGTTGCAATGTTAAGATTTCATCATTGATATATAAACTATCAGACTGCGTGGTCGGTAGTAGTGGGTTTCCGTAGGCCTTTAACTTAGACAGCAACACATTGCAAAACAGTTGGCACAGGGCATTTTTACCACTGTGTTACATGGCCTTTCCTTTTAACAACACTCAGTAAACGTTTGGGAACTGAGGAGACCAATTTTTGAAGCTTTTCAGGTGGAGTTATTTCCCAATCTTGTTTGATGTAAAGCTTAAGTTGTTCAACAGCCCGGCTCTCCGTTGTTGTATTTTAGGCTTCATATTGCGCCACACATGTTCAATGGGAGACAGGTCTGGACTACAGGCAGGCCAGTCTAGTATCCGCACTATTTTAATATGAAGCCAAGCTGTTGTAACACGTGGCTAGGCATTGTCTTGCTGAAATAAGCAGCAAGACAATGCTGCTTATTGTCTTATAAGCAGCATTGTCAACGTTATCAACAATGAGAACGTTGCTTGGATGGCAACATATGTTGTTCCAAAACCTGTATGTAGCTATCGGCATTAATGGTGCTTTCACAGATGTGTAAGTTACCCATGCCTTGGGCACTAATACACCCCCAGATGCTGACTTTTGAACGTTGCCCCTATAATGATCCGGCTGGATATTTTCCTCTTTGGACGTCGTGTCCACAGTTTCCAGAAACAATTTGAAATGTGGACTCGTCAGACCACACTTTTCCACTTTGCATCAATCTAGACCAATCCAATCCACTTTATTTATATAGCACATCTAAACAACAAAAATGTTTCCAAAGTGCTGCACACAAATATAAAAAACAAGATTCCAATATTACCCTTAGCTCCACCAATGGACTGAATAAAAACTAAATAAATAAATATAAAAACAATATAAAAACAATATAAAAATAAATATCGGTCCATCTTAGATGAGCTCGGGCCTAGCGAAGCCGGCAGCGTTTATGGGTGTTGTTGGTAAATGGCTTTCGCTTTGCATAGTAGAGTTTTAACTTGCACTTACACATGTAGTGACCAACTGTAGTTACTGACAGTGGTTTTTTGAAGTGTTCCTGAGCCCATGTGGTGATATCCCTTACACACTGATGTCGCTTTTTGATGCAGTACCACTTGAGGGATAGAAGGTCCGTAATATCATCACTTACGTGCAGTGATTTCTTCAGATTTTCTGAACCTTTTGATGATATTACGGACCGTAGATGGTGAAATCCCTAAATTCCTTGCAATAGCTCGTTGAGAAATGTTGTTCTTAAACTGTTAGACAATTTGTTCACAAAGTGGTGACCCTTGCCCCATACTTGTTTGTGAATGACTGAGCATTTTATGGAAGCTGCTTTTATACCCAATCATGGCACCCACCTGTTCCCAATTAGCCTGTTCACCTGTTGGATGTTCCAAATAAGTGTTTGATGAGTATTCCTCGACTTTCTCAGTCTTTTTTGCCACTTGTGCCAGCTTTTTTGAAACATGTTGCAGGCATCAAATTCCAAATGAGCTAATATTTGCCAAAAATAACAAAGTTTTCCAGTTCGGACGTTAAGTATCGTGTCTTTGTAGTCTAATCCTTTTCCACCTACATGAATATAGATGGAAAAGGATTTGCAAATCATTGTATTTTGTTTTTATTTACGATTTACACTATGTGCCAACTTCACCGGTTTTGGGGTTTGTAGTTTATTTCCAATTTTGAACCACCACCGTTGTCAGGGGCTAAGACAGAGGCAGCAGATGATATCGTTTAAAACCTTTACACAGTACTGAGCTCCAACAACATAAAAAAAACCTCACACATATGCTTCCACATTGTTTGTTTTTAGTTCGGCACAGAAGCGTGCTGATTTTTTACAATGTGTAAAATACGGTATTTACTTTCTTCTAATTGGATTTTAGTTATTGGAGTATTACCTGCTAACAGTTTTTACTTTTTTTAGGTTTAATTTTTAAGTCATTAAAGCTGTTTAAACAAAAGTTAAGTAGCTTAATGTTTCGCATTTGGTTTTCTTACAGTACCAAAAATAAACTGAACTGACCTTAAAACCGAAGTACAGTACTGTTACACCCATATTAATTACTTTTGAATGAAGGGTCTTGGTTTGGTCCAAGTCCAAAAAAGAAAGCGCAATTATTTGTTTGAAAGATGCTATTCTGCTTTGTGATGACACTCAGGGTGCCCTTGAGCAAGGCAACAAACCGCCGTGTTCTCAACTAAGGAGCACAGTCACCATTTGCATGTCTGCAAGTGTGTGTCTAGGTATGTGTGGTATGCAACACAACACAGAGAGCAGGTTGTACATTTCATTTTAAATTAAGTCATTATGATCAGTATTGGAAAAATAAATACAAATAAAAAAATGTATGATAAATAAAACATTTTACACATGTACAGGTGGCTACTTTGTCAAGGACAACAATTAAGTCAGTTATTCCAATGAGGCATGTCTCGCATGAGAGTCTTTGTCAAAAACAAAATCTGCTGCAGGGAACCTTGGGAATTCCAGCTACGCAGCACCTTTTGTTTCTGTTGTTGCCTGCCATGCTTGCACACAGTTTGTACTTTGTTTATACAAAGACATCGGGGTTGGACACTCTTTACTCGAGGAGAAGAAAGAAACCAAAGATGAGATACAGGCAAGAAGTAATCCAGAGACATACAGACAAGAGTTAGCGTGTGAACACAAACCACGACAAAGGTGGGGTTATTTCTGGAGCCGTGAAGGATTTACCTGATGAATTTACATTACTGAAATTCCACTCGTGTCAACACTTCGACAAGTTGTTCACAGGAGACACTTTAAATGTCAATAGATGAGCTAAAACAACATGGTGCCAATTTTAACAGAAGCACGTTAACATGTTATATAAGCATGTGTGAGCTGAGCGGACACCTTGTGACCTTGTTGACTTCGTACTGCACCACTTTCAAGGCATCACACATATCATCTGTCATTGTTTGATAAATGCAGTAAGAAAATCTTCCAACTCTGATATCAAATGACCAAGGTGAAAACAAAACGGAAAACATTGCGTTCACATCAACGCAGGGGGTGTGGAGCTGTGTTCACACTGCAGGTACATTTTTTCCAATATGTGAGATGTCTGATTTTTTCACACCAGTTCAAACCAGACCTGGGCAAATTAAGGCCCGGGGACCACATGCCCGTTAAGCCTTTCAATCTGGGACATTCCCCCAAATTTTTTTTAGATTTTTAAAATGGAAACTGTAGCTGCTACTATGATGTGCAGTGATGTTTTCAAATGACCGTAAGTCTTGAACTATACAAAGTATTTCAATGGTTGGAATCTGTGCTTTTGCATGATATACTAGTTACTATGGTAATCTAATTAGTTACTATGGTAATCTAAGTCACAGCAGCTCAGACGAGGCACCAAGCAGTGTGGGTGGGGAGCGTTTCCACAGATTGTTTCCAGAGTCAGCCTGAATTGTGGGTGTCAGAGACAGACACGGAAGGAGATTTTTACAACCTAGTTCTAAAGCTTAGTGATGTATCAGATATATCAAATTGTAGGTGTTTTTTTTTTACCCTTCGTGTTTATATTTCGCTGTTTGTTACATTTTGGTTGCGTTTCTCTTGATTGAAAATATGTTGATCGAGAGAGGGTGTGACGTTCATATGTTGTCAATATTCAGTGTTTTATCGTTCATAGTTATTTTTGTAAATCCATCCATCCATCCATTCTCTACCGCCTGTCCCTGTAGGGGTCGCGGAGGGTGCTGGACATTCATAATAAGATCCAATATTACGTATTTTGGTCATTTAAACATACAACGGCGTATTAGATTCACAAACGTTCACTTTTTTCCTTTAACATTATCACTAATTACTACTCCCTGTTGACGTCATGAGTGCCAACAAACATAATTAAACATCACTTACTGTACAATATCTGCTGTCACTTGCCTGTGGACTGTTGGGCTCTTGATATATTCTCGTTTAGATGAAAAAGACTCATAATCCTCGCAAAGAAAATAAGGGGGTGAAACAAACTATCTTTTGGAGTCGTGTTCGCCATTTCTGGCTCTCAGTTGGCTGTGAAAGTGTCAGGAACTCGCATGGCTGCAGTTGTAGTGACCTCAAGATGCAGGAACCAGGAGGACGATGAGAAGGTAAGACGATTTTTATATAATAAACAGAGGAGAAAGCAGTCTTGCATGTAACAGTTCACAAACAATAGTCAATCCTCGAGCACTGAGAAGCAGGCGAGACTGGCATAAATGGAAGCCTGCTGATTAGCACCAGGTGTGGACCGGCTGCCAATCAACGGCACGTGAGGGGAAAACAGCGCTCAGTGGGACAAGCAGGAAATAGAACCAAAATAAGAGCACTGATAGGAAATAAACACAAAACAAGGAAGCACAAACATAAATGAAGCGAGAGATTGTCACAGAAAGTGTACAATCTTCTCAGTTTATGTCCACATCCTTTTATTATCCATGTGAGAGGAATGATTTATAATCTAGAATACAATTTCATGATGTCGGCTCACAAGCTGATAACGTCAATACAGCAGTATTAGGAAGTTACCCGATATTGCACCACACATTTTCAATGGTAAACAGGTCTGGACTAGTACCCGCACTCTTTTACTATGAAGCCACGCTGTTGTAACACATGCAGAATGTGGCTTGGCATTGTCTTACTGAAATAAGCAGGGGCGTCCATGATAACGTTGCTCCAAAACCTGTATGTACCGTTCAGCATGAATGGTGCATTCACAGATGTGTAAGTTACCCATGGCTTGGGCACTAATACACCCCCATACCATCACAGATGCTGGCTTTTGAACTTTGCGCCTATAACAGTCCGGATGGTTCTTTACCTCTTTGTATCGGAGGACACAACGTTCACAGTTTCCAAAAACAATTTGAAATGTGGACTCGTCAGACCACAGAACACTTTTCCACTTTGCATCAGTCCATCTTAGATGAGCTCGGGCCCAGCGAAGCCGGCTGCGTTTCTGGGTGTTGTTGACAAATGGCTTTCGCTTTGCATAGTAGAGTTTTAACTTGCACTTACAGATGTAGCGACAAACTGTAGACTTAGACTTAGAGACTTAGACTTCCTTTTATTGTCATTCAAATTTGAACTTTACAGTACAGATAAGAACGAAATTTTGTTGCATTAGTTGTTGTAGTGCAGGATAAAAGAGCAATAAGGTGCAGATATAAATAAATAGATTACTGTACAGATAAATATATTGCACTTTGGCATATGCATCCACGTTTATGGATGAATGTTATATTGTCTTTATATTCCACGGGTTAACTGTAGTTACTGACAGTGGTTTTCTGAAGTGTTCCTGAGCCCATGTGGTGATATCCTTTACACACTGATGTCGGTTTTTGATGCAGTACCGCCTGAGGGATCGAAGGTCACGGGCATTGCCGCTTACGTGCAATGATTTCTCCCGATCATCTGAACCTTTTGATGACATTACGGACCGTACAGCTCGGTTGGTAGAGCGGCCGTGCCAGCAACTTGAGGGTTGCAGGTTCGATCCCCGCTTCCGCCATCCTAGTCACTGCCGTTGTGTCCTTGGGCAAGACACTTTACCCACCTGCTCCCAGTGCCACCCACACTGGTTTACATGTAACTTAGATATTGGGTTTCACAATGTAAAGCGCTTTGAGTCACTTGAGAAAAAGCGCTATATAAATGTAATTCACACTTCACTTCACATGGTGAAATCCCTAAATTCCTTGCAATAGCCCATCAAGAAATGTTGTTCTTAAACTGTTGGACAATTTGCTCACGCATTTGTTCACAAAGTGGTGACCCTCGCCCCATCCTTGTTTGTGAATGACTGAGCATTTCATGGAAGCTGCTGTTATACCCAATCACCTGTTCCCAATTATGTGGGATTTTCCAAATAAGTGTTTGATGAGCATTCCTCAACTTTCTCAGTCTTTGGGTTTTATGGTCAGAATAGATGTAATAGACACATTGGCTCCATTGCAAAATGACTTTTATCTACGTTTATTTACGATGCAGAAAGGATTGTGAATTATAGGCAAAATTCCCCAAAAAGTAATTTGGTGAATAATTGTTGTAAACTGTTCCACAAAATCATTGCCACAAATGCACCAGGACTGAGACCTGAACGAAATTGGAGCTATGTTTATTTCCGTGAACACAACACACCACATGTGACGTCATGAATAATACGGATGCGGATTCTTTCACATTAGACATCATATTATTTTTTGGAATGTGAACGACTGCATAAAAAGATCGGATTTCACAGAACTAATCTAACATACGAAAACAGCCTAATTCTTACAATCTATAAAAATGTTAAGTTACGCATCTTCATCCTTTCTCTTTCATTTTTAGGAATTTACCGATATCACTAATCATTGAGAATTGAAGAAGAGTTGGTATTAAATGACCTCTGCTTCTTCCTACTCCTTTTATTGTAGATATTTGGAATTGTTGATAAAATGAAAATTGTTAAATTAAACAATTTCCACGACATGAACTGGTGGATAAAGGTACATAAACTATTGATATTGCCATAGACTTTATATTAGAATGCTTTTATTGTGTTTAGCTCCTGTTTTCTGTCTGGCATTTTCCTGTTTTTGCTTTGTGTTTCCTGTGACTTGATTTAGTGACTAGGGTGGAGTTACGAGGCAGGTAGAGGCTATCAGCAATCGATTCTTTTTATGAACCCTGTGTCCACAGCAGGAAGGCGCCATGGTATTCCTTATTTTACCCCTGCATGTTTATTCGAGTTGCATTTTCATTTCCTAAGATTTCCAAGTTCTTCTTGTTATGTCCAGCTTTCTAGCTGTGTTTATTAGTGATGTGCGATACCACTGAATTTTTTTCCGATCAGATATTTCAAATATTAACATTGCATAAAGAATACAATGATTACTGTAATTGTATAATTTTTTATTATATATTATTTGTTAATATTATTATTATGGGCCCGCTGCAATGCAAGCAGCCCATATTATTATTCCTCAAACTTCAACTTTTATTATTATAGTTCCGCACGTTTCTCTTACGATTAATATGAGACGGATCGGCCAAGGAACCCCCACATATGTTATAATGTCGGAACGGTCTCACTCGCGTCTACGGCGGTGCTTTAAGTTGGCAACATTTCGTGTTACCATGGTGACGCTATTCAGGAATTTAAAAAAAAAGGCCTATTTAATGGGTACATACGCTTTTATGGACGATTGCTCTGAGACAAAGGCCAAAAATACAAGATTGCCTCCTCTTGTAGCTCAGCCATTCTTTCACGTAGCTCGGTGCTTAACATCTCATTTTGTTCACACACTTGTCTACTTTCGACACAAGCTAATTAATGTAGCGACAAACTGTCAGTAACTATACTGACAGCGGTTTTCTGAAGTGTTCCTGAGCCCATGTGGTGATATCCTTTACACACTGATGTCGCTTTTTGATGCAGTACCGCCTGAGGGATCGAAGGTCCGTAATATCATCGCTTACATGCAGTGATTTCTCAAGATTCTCTGAACCTTTTGATGATATTACAGACCGTAGATGGTGAAATCCCAAAATTCCTTGCAATAGCTGGTTGAGAAATGTTGTTCTTAAAGTGTTCGACAATTTGCTTACGCATTTGTTCACAAAGTGGTGACCCCTGCCCCATCCTTGTTTGTGAATGACTGAGCAGTTAACGGAAGCTGCTTTTGTACCCAATCATGGCACCCACCTGTTCCCAATTAGCCTGTTCACCTGTGGGATGTTCCAATTAAGTGTTTGATGAGCATTCCTCAACTTTCTCAGTCTTTTTTGCCTCTTGTGCCAGCTTTTTTGAAACACGTTGCAGGCTTCAAATTCCAAATGAGCTAATATTTGCAAAAAAAATAACACCATTTTCCAGTTCGAACGTTAAATATCTTGTCTTTGCAGTCTATTCAATTTAATATAGCTTGAAAGAGATTTGCAAATCATTGTATTTTGTTTTTATTTACGATTTACACAACATGCCAACTTCACTGGTTTTGGGGTTTGTACATGATAATGATAAAGCTTGTTCCTCCCGAGGTCACAAGAGCCCCTGGCATCGCCCTCTCCCACATTTGAGAAGGACTGTCATAATTTGGATTCACATCAAAAACTTTATTCTTTAAAACTGTCTCCACTAGTGAATTATGTTTTTTATTTGCTATAGTTTGATATTTTGTTTTTTATTCTATGTTGTTCCCTTGCTCGTGTTCTGCTGACATAAATCAAGTCTACCTGGTACGAACGAGTCAAAAATGGAATTACTATGCCGTAAAATGGAAAGGAAAATATAAAAAAAATTTTTGTTAGCACTTAATGTGAACGTTGCATTGTAGCTGCTGGTGTGAATAGAATAACCATTTTTCATTATTTAGGTAGTTACACAAATAAGATCATTATTTAAGTTATCTGTCATTGTACTGTATGTGACCATTTGTTTATTCATTGTATTGTAAAGAAAACGTAGGGGATAACGTTCTTTCTCTTTAGAAATATCAATAAGTCTATTAAAATGTATCCCACGTCTGAAAAAAAAAAAGGACTGCACTAGGCTGTAGTTAGTTTTACCTTGCTTTTATATGTGTATTTGAACTACTCTGCAGCACTTTGTGAAACTTGTTTTGCTTTTTGGAGCGGCATGGCTCAGATGATAGAGCGGCTGGCCAGAAACTTGAAAGTTTCTAGTTCGATTCCAGCCTCCGCCATCCTAGTCACTGCCGTTGTGTCCTTGGGCAGGACACTTCACCCACCATGCTCCCAGTGGTATGAATGTAGCTTAAATGTAGATAACCGGTTTTCTCAATGTAAAGTGCTTTGTGTCACTTCACAAAAAGTGCTTTATAATTATACTTCACTTTTTTTCTAATAGTACTACATAAATAAAGTGTATAGGATAAAAGTACAGGAATGTTTACTTAATTTCAGTGTTTTATTTTTCGTTCATCTACTCACAATTATGGTTAAATTAAAGAAATAGATTTGAATAATTTTCCTGATACACACATTGGGAATTCCAAGTGTTCAAACAGTAATTAATTTGCTTGTATTAGCAGTTTATTCAAGATAAATATGAATCACAAGTCATCTATTGGTGTGCATCCTCAACACAGACAGACAGAAGCGGTGTTTCCACTCCCTGGATTGTAAACATTGCATATCACTCAATCGTTTCAACGCACGAGCTGGAAGCTCCACCCCTGGGCCGTCCCTCGGCGCACTATTATATAATGGCAACGTCGGCGCGTCTCAGGAGACAGCTCTTTTCTGTGCTGCTCCAGACACAGGTGCTCCAGGCAACTCTTCCCACAGACAGTCTTCTGTCAGGTCTTGTCACCTTCTTTGTGTGGGAAAAATGAAACTGGAAGTTTTTTCCGCACATCACTTTGCTCAGAAGTCACTGCAGGAATTGTGCATGGAAACACACGCGGGGATTCCGTCTCCTCTGTCCGGAGACGAACTGGGGTCAGACGGGGACTGCGTGGCCAACAGTCCACCACCTGCTGTGACACAGAGCAGCGACCTGAGCAAGGGGAAGCCCTACACCCGCAGACCAAAGCCTCCTTACTCTTACATCGCCCTCATCGCCATGGCTATCCGGGAGTCTAACAAAGGCCGTCTCACCCTCGCGGAGATCAACGACTACCTGATGAAGACGTTTCCCTTTTTCCGCGGCACCTACACCGGATGGAGAAACTCTGTGCGCCACAACCTGTCACTCAATGACTGCTTCCTCAAAGTGTTGCGGGACCCGTCCAGACCTTGGGGCAAGGACAACTACTGGATGCTCAACCCTCACAGTGAGTACACTTTTGCTGACGGGGTGTTCCGCCGCAGGAGGAAGCGCATCGCCAAGAGGTCCACAAAGGAAGAGAGTCGGGACATTGCCGGAGAAGACACGCATTCTCCCGCCCAGGAGGAGAGCGTGGCACCCAAGTTCTCCAGCTCCTTCGCCATGGACAGCATCCTCAGTAAACCCTTCAAGCGGAGGGAGGACGACTGCACGGATGCACAAACACGTGGGCTGTTTTGGCCCACGGGGGCCCACGTGCTGCAGCTGCCCTATGCTAACTACCCGGTACATCTCAACTACCTGTCCGAGACCGGCAGGGATGACGTCACATACCTCCATTACACGGCCAGAACTGAGGCTGCGTTCCACGCGCTCAAGATGCCCCGGAAGGCGAAGGGCTTCCATATAGACTCCCTGCTGTCATAAAACACACGGCGGGGTTTACACAAAATGTGCACTTTTGTGCTCGTGCTTCAGTTACTCTGAAGTCAACACGACTGCAG